>NC_090447.1:1532745250-1533057948 GCF_031143425.1 Pleurodeles waltl | reverse complement strand
GTCTGCATGACGTGGATGCAGGTGCCTGTACAGTATGCTGAGGTGTGGTGGATGTGTGTTGGGTGAGTGTCTGGAAACGTTTGCGTGTCCTGGAAAGATGGGGGGTGAACACAGTGGGACAAGACAGGCTGCCAGTGTAAATGGATGTTGTCTGGGTGTCTGCAAGTCTGGTGAGTGTGCTGCAAGTGTCACTCAAAGTCATTGTTGTGAGTGCAGGGGTGGTGTCTGGGGTGCATGACTGGATATCTGATGTTGTGGTGACTGCAAGAATGGGGCCAGCAACAGTGACTGAGGGTGCAGTGCTTGTGGGTGTGCATGTAGAGGTGACAGACAGGGAGGCAGGAGAGGTGGACACACTGGGGGAAGTGGATGTTGTCATGGGTGCCTTTGTATGTTGGCTGTGTTTATGCCTGTGGTGGAAAGTGTGATGATTGTGTTTCTGTGTATGTTTTTTGTGTTGGGGTGTGTGCATGGCTGTCTGAACGTGTGCTTGGGATCGGTGAAGGGAGTGGGGTGCTGGAAGGGGTAGAGGTGCTGGGAGGGGAGACGGAAAGGCCAGGGACACTGGCTGCCATCAAAGAGGAGGCCAGAGCCTGAAAAGATCTTTGAAGGCCAGACATGGCACTGTGAATGCCTTCCAGATATGCATTGCACTGCTGCATCTGGGATGCTAGCCCCTGGATGGCATTCACAATGGTTGTCTGCCCTACAGGGAAGGTCTTCTGGAGGTCAATAGCCTCCTCAGTGAGGGCAGCAGGGCTGAATGGGGTAGGGGATGAGGTGCCTTGGGCGAAGGAGACTCCCACCCTTCTGTGTGAGCGGGCACGGGCAACTGGGTGGGAGCAACTGAGAGGGCGGTGATGGTATGGGGGGTGGCGGAAGATGACACAGAAAGGGTGGGCCCATTAGGGTCCGCCACCACCAGGGAGCTCCCATTGGAGGAGGTATCAGAGTCACTACCTCCAGTAGTAGTAGCCTCCCCCAGTGGTACTTTCCTTGCCCTCCAACCCACTGGTCCTCTTGGCGTTGCTCGACTCTGCCTCCTTGGAACCGTGGGCCCCTGCATGCCCACTCGCCGGTGCCACTGCTCCCTCGCCAGATGATGCTGATGTACACAGACAACACAGGAGTACAGGGGTGGGGTGACAAAACAGGAGAGATCTATGTTAATTCCTGAATGGATGTACATATTTGGTTCACTCATACTCCCATCCAGCTAATACATCAACATGCAGCACCTACAGCTACAGTCATGCCCAAGCCCCTGATTAGTGGCCACAACCCTAGCATACAACCATCTCCCACATGACAAAAGTACCTCAGGAACTACAGACTTGCCCCTAATCATCTCAGTGCCAATGGGGCCCCTATTGCTGTAAGACACCAGTCAGAGTGACTGCCACTAGACAGCATACAAACTACAGCACCCTTAGACATGCATCAAGGAGGCATGAAATGGTCTTGGTACTCACCCTCTTGTGTCTGCTGTGCAGCCTTCAAGCACCCATCCAAGTCTGGACATGCAACCACCAGAATGTGGCGCATTAGGGGGGTCAGGGCCCGACAGACACCCCTTCCTCGTTGGGAGGACTTCCCTAGCTGGGCCACGCAGGGCTTCCTGGCCCAGCGCCGCAGGTCCTCCCACCACTTCCTGCAGTGGGTGCTCCGCCGGTTGTAGACCCCCAGGGTCCGCACCTCCCTGGCGATGGCCTGCCAGAGTCCCCTCTTCTGATGGGCGCTGACCTGTATGGGACACACAGAAAAGTAACACAGAGGTCAGACAATGCCCATTTGATACCTCTGGCTATACGTCCCCTATGTGTCGGACACTTCACAACATCATTTCACCACCTCACTCACGGAACTTGCCAAACATTCAAAACCTGTGCAGTTGCAAATCGTGCACACATGCATACAGGCATCCACCACCATCACACACATCCATGCACATCATCCGCCTAGTCACCTGCAGCTCTGGTAGCCCATATAACTTGGCATACAGGGGTAGGACCCCGTCCACCAGCTTCTCCAGCTCCTTAGGTATGCATTGATGCGCATTAAAGTGATAGAGAGTGGGTTAATGGTGGATGTCCATACTGGGTACATGGGCTAAGCGATTGGTGGCAGTGGGTTAAGGTCAATCTGTACCATGCATGTTGTTGAGTTGCTATTAGCTGGTGAGGATGGTAGCTCAGTGGCTCACTTGGGAGACAGTTCATGTCAAAGTCACTTATTTGAGAGTTCCTTGGTCTTGGCAGGTGTTCCTGTGCCATATGTGGGTCTGGGGAACTGCTTGGGTGTCTGGTGCTGGGCTGCACGGGTAGAGGTGGTGGTCTCCTGTGTGTCTTTTGCCAGTAACACCAGTCCAGTTGCTGCTGCTGAGGTTGATGGATGGTCTGTGTCCTGGGCAGTGGCAGGGGCTTCCTGGTTTGTGGGGGTCTCAGACTGGGTTGGGTGATGATGTTGCAGCACCCCTGCAATAGTGGCCATGGTGGCATTGAGTTGTCTCCACTGCTCAATGTTCTCCTGATGTTGGGCTATCTGCTGCCTTTGACTCAGGGTAGCCAGGATATGGCCCATCCTGTCTTGTGTATGGTGGTATGCTCTCAGGACCTCTGAGATCACCTCCTGGGCTGCGCCATCTATCCTTTGGCCTCCCCCTGGGCAACTGATACCCTCCCACTGGGCCTAGCCCCCTATGCCTGTGTCCCCTGCACAGGTCTGGCGGTACCACTTGTACTGGGGCCATCGTCACCCTGCCTGTTGGTAGGTGGAGACTCTGGCCTCTGTACTTGTGTTCCACCAGTCTGTGTCCTGGACACACTGGTGTGGGTAGTTTGGCATGTGCTGATGTTGGTGGCTGGGAGGTAGGTGTGTCAGTTGTGTCCTGGGTGGGGCTGCTGGAGGGTGACATTCCAGCATTGTGTGAGGGGCTAGGGTATTCCTCACTGTCCACACTTCCCTCTCCAGTGTCCTGAGTGGTGCCTTTGTCTCCATGTGGGGCGCTGACACTCCTTGGCCTTTCCATCAGGGTGGCATGGGTGGTGGTGCCTGTGGTGGGAACGGACATGTGTGTTACATTTACTAATTCGGATGAGGATGCACAGCTCTGGGCCTATTTTGTGCAGTTTTTTCCCCTGCTGGGCCATGCCGGGACCTTTTGTTGGGTTGACATTGCATTTTGCGTAGGATGCGGTGGTGCATTGTGGGCGGTGTAGTGCCATTGTGATACCTTGCAGGGATGGGTGGCTGTGCACAGGGGGAGGGATGTGAGCCTGTTGGTGGTTTTGTGGGCATGCAAGGTGCCTGGATGTTGTGATTGAGGCCAGGCTGGGGTATGGTCCTGGTGGTAGTTGGAGGGGTGGGTGGTGCATGCATTACAGGTGTGGTGGATATGGGGTAATTGTAGATGACTTACCAGAGTCCATTCCTCCAGTGAGTACAGTGAGGCCCTCAGGGTGCAGGATGGCCAGTACCTTTTCTTCCCAGTCAGTGAATTCAGGGGTGGACGTGGGGGTGTTCCCCCAGTCTTCTGGACTGCAATGTGGTGCCTCGATGCCATGGACCTCACCTTCCCACGCAGGTCGTTCCATCTCTTGCGGTTGTGGTCCCTCGCACGTGGATGGTTTCCAACTGCATTGACTTTGCTCACTAAGGTCTGCCATAACACCATCTTCCTGGCGATGGGTGTGTGCTGGACCTGTGCCCGAAGATTTGTGGTCCGACCTTGAGTATCTCAACCTCTCTGTGAAGCGTTGGTGCTTAGTGGGTGCCATGGTGTGTGTTGTGGGTGGTGTGTTGTGTTGTGTGGAAATTGGTGAGGGTGCCATTGTGTGGTTGGGTGTGTGAGTCGTGTGATATTGCCTTCAGTGTCTGCATGCTGTGTTGATCAGTCTGAGTTTTCCTATTGGCAATGCAAAGGATTGTGGGGTGTGGATGTGTGTCAGGTGTGTGGGTTTCAAACTTGCCAATGTGTGCATTTCTTGCTGTTGGGTCCCATTGCTGGCTGTGGCAGTCTGTACCTCCAATGGTCGTTCGACATCCACTAAAAGCTGTGGTAATTTGTGCATCATTATTTGGAGGGTGGGGGATTTGTGTGCTTGGCAGTGACGGGGTGGAATGTGCAGCCTTTCCACCGACAATGCCCTGGCGTTGGCTGGTGGTACCAGAAATTTTGGCGGTTTATGTTTTTGCCATCTTTATATGACGGGTTTCTGTTCACTGCCAATGGCGGTCTTCTGTTCACCACCATGTTCATAATGACCCCCCTCGTTTAGAATATTATAATAAATGAAATAGATTGAAAAAGTAAAGTACCACATTTATGCATTTGATTTATAAAAACAAAAGGCACTTTATTTATATAAAATAAACAGGAACATTAAACAAAACATTGAATACTGAATAAACATACAACTTTAAATTATTGTACTTTTTTGTTTAAGAATTATAATTTTTTTATATAAAATATATGAATTTTAAAGATTAAAATATTGTTATAAAAATATGCTCACTACACAATGTATTAATAATAAAATAACAATTCTTTGCCATTTTTCAACTTCACGTTCTTGGCTGTGTGTCTGTTTCTACAAAGCATTGTTGTCAAGATGGGAAGCAGGGAGGAGCTGCAGTCAGTTAAGAACAATCTAATTTTCCTAAAGAAACATGATATTAAGGTAATTTATTGATGGGAGCACAGTAGCGAAGTAGTTAGATGTTGAGTACGTGTCTATTATATGCGTAGTATGTTGTAACAGTTTTACATCCTCAAACAGGGTGGTTTCATACGAGCACATTATGCCGAATGTTAGTTTCTTTTTAAAATATTTTCTAATTGGATTTTATTTTTATTTTTTAAAAGTTAGATATAACAACCTTATTTTTTCTGTCTGGTTTTTAACAGGTTTTAAATTTTAAAGAAGGCAACAATCTTGACGATGAAAGAGGAAAAAGTCATTGGATAATATTACTCTTATTTTAGATAAGTCCATTTTATAAAACATATTACCTTTTCAGGTTGTTGAGAACTTGGAAGTCATTTTGTGTAGCAAAATGTCAGATGAAGAAGATAGCATCATGGATTTATTTATTTATTTAAAAGAGAGCAGTTTTTGGGTTGAATGGATTAAAGAATGGAGATGATCAGAAGGCCAAGCATCGAGTGTATACATTTTTAATCAATTGAAGAAGCCCATTTGTTTTTGTCTTTTAAATGGTGATAGTTTGTGATTTAGATTTATGGATTGATGGATTACCTGTGACACCTAGTGAGTAAATGATTAATTAATCATCAAGATTTGAAGAAAGAAGACAGGTGGAGCAATCAAAATGCCTAAACCTTTTGAAAACGGGCAATTGCATTTAGTAGAGAACGCAAAACAGGTGAGCAATGTTTGTGATTTCTCCTACTAGCAAAGTTGGATTTTATGGGGATTCTATTATTGTAGGAGGCTGGCTTGGTGTATGGTACTTACACCTTATACCCGGTCCAGTTATCCCTTATTAGTGTAGTGTAGTCAGTGTCTAGAAGCCAGGCTCTCTAGAAGTAGCTGTGGATGAGCAGCCAAGGCTTATCTGGGAGACAGGAGAACAGGAGTAAATCACAGGAAGTTTCCCAGAACACACACAAAGAAGAACAATAGAATATTGCAAAACACAGAAGAGATTGCAAGGCACCATCAGTGTATTCCTGGAACAGTGCAATTAGTGAAAATCACAATGGTTAGAAATGGGCCTAGGCAGAGCACAAACCATATACTAAGAAAGGGGAATGCGAAAGTCGGTCCCCCACCTAGGCAAGTGTAGTGTGTAAAGGGGAGCTGGGAGTACAAAGAAAGCCCAAAGGTAAGTATCACAACCCACCCCAGCGACCAGGAAAACAGGAGTAAATCACAGTAAATTTCCCTGAACACACACAGAGAAGTAAAGAAGAATATTCCAGAAGTGACTGCAAGACAACAACAGTGGATTCCTGGACAAGAAGACCAGTGGAAGAAGGGGACCAAGTCCAAGAAGCACAGAAGAGTCCAAGAAGTGCAGGAGCCCAAACCCACCAGGAAGAAGGTGCAATAAGTGAACCACTGGTGCGGAAGAAGAGGCAGCACTGCACTCAAGAAGACAGAGTCAGGTTCCTGGAGAGTGCAGGTGATGTCCCACGCCGGATGGAGAATTGCAGTTGGGTGTGTGTCATCAGAGTCCGCCCACAAGCCTTGGCACACGCAAACCTTGCGGTTAGCCAAAAAATGGCGCTGCCGGGGCCAGGAAGGACCAAGTGGACTCTACCTAGGAGGGGGAGGCAGAGGGGGCTCTGAGCGACACAGAGAGCCCACAGAAGACCAGGCAGTGCACACAGGAGTCCCACAGGAGGGGGACACAAAGGTTGCAGAAGAGGCCCATGCAGCACTCTACGAGAAAGGCTCCCATGCTGCCGGAGAACCACTTGTGCGTCACAGGATGGAGAGCTAGGGGCTGGAGATTCAAGATGCATGACGATCTTGGAGGAAGGATGCCAACAAGTCTTGGCAACTGCAAAAAATTTGGTTCACAGTGGTAATGTCTTGCGTGGGGATGCAAGGTCTTACCTCCACCAAACTTGGACAGCTGGAAAAGAGGACCATCCAGACCGCTTCAGTCTGCCACCCATGACGCAGGATCCGCGCAGCTCAGGAGGAGAGGGGATCAACACAGCTGGTCGTCGTCGCAGTTGGTGCCTGCAGAAGCAGGGGAGTGACTCCTTCACTCAAAGGGAGATTCCTTCTTTCTTCTGATGCAGGCTGGAGACGGGCTGTCCTCAGAGGATGCATGACCGGGAAATATTGCAGTTGCTGGAAGGAGCCCGAGCTATAATGTTGCAGAGGCATCTTGCTTCTTTGTTGCAGCTAGTAGGGTCCTGAAGAGTCCAGATGCAGTTTTTTCGGTCAGAAGCAGAGGGTGCTGAGGATTCCTGCTGGAGTCTTGCAAAAGAGAGACCCTAAATAGCCCTGAAAGGGGGATTGCTCACCTAGCTGGGGGACCACCTATCAGGAGGGGGCTCTGACCTCACCTGCTGGCACTGGCCACTCAGATGCTCCCAGAGTTCCCTGCCAACCTGGAATCTAAGATGGTGACCTATGTCTAGCACACGCATAAAATGGCATCCCCGCACTCACGTAGTCCTGGAAAATGGAACTGGAGTTTGTGGGGGCACCTCTGTTAGTGCAGGGGTGCCCTCACACACAGGTACTTTGCACCCTGCCCTCTGGGCTAGAAGGCCTATCATAGGGGTGACTTATAAGTGACCTGGTGTAGTGCAAAATGGCAGTAAAAGGGTGCTTGCGCCTTTTCACGTAGGCTGCAATGGCAGTCCTGCAGAAGCGTTTGCATGGGCTCCCTATGGGTGGCAAAATATATGCTGCAGCCCATAGGGATCCCCTGGAGCCCCAATGCCCTTGGTACCTAGGTACCATGTACTACAGACTTATAATGGGGCACCAGTGTGCCAATTGTGGGTGAAATACAGAGTTTCAGGAGAGACAGCATAATCACTGGGGTCCTGGTTAGCAGGATCCCAGTGAACACAGTCAAGCACACTGACATCATGCAGAAAAAGGGGGTAACCATGCCAAGAAAGAGGGTACTTTCCACAGTTATCGAATGTGATTCATTAATAACTTGCAAACACAAATACATCACAACAATTGTATTCATAAAATTGTTCACAATACAAGACCTGGTATCAGTTGGTGCCATTACAATACCTGCAATACGAAGAGGTTATGCAACAATGGATATGAATATGGTATTGCTTTATTGGATGATGATGTAAAATGTGTCAGGGAGAGATTTTGTATCGGTGATTCAGAAGTTAGAAAATATTTTTGCAATTAAATATTTGATTTACAGACAAATTATTTTGCTGACAGGACAAGGGCTTATAGATCCATGTTTGGAATGCGTTAATTTGATATGTGAAGGTTCACGCATGCTTCTATAAGACTATGGCGATTCATATGTATGTTCTACAATAATATCCGATAAGGTACAAGGCAATGAATATTATGTTTATCTCTGATTTTGTATAACATCGACTTTATATGTGATGGGCAAGAATATGTCAAATTATGCAAAGACGTGTTATTCACTGTTTTACGAGTTGTGGAAATTTGTTTTTTATATGTGTAATTCTTTATATGTACTTTTAATATATTCACCACAGATCGGAAGAAGTACAAGGAGCGTGAAACGTGTGTGGACTATTGCTGTTTGAAAGATATTGTTTAAAAATAAAGGAGGTTGTGACAAGAATTTATCTTGGGTCATTATCTTTTCTTCATCTAAGAAAATAACTTTTTAGTTTTAATATTTATCAACACTGGGTGGATACTAGTGGACTGAGATACGCTTTGGGCATAATTCCTGATACCCAAATCCATGTATTTTGTGGATATTTGTAATTTCTTTACATTGTTAGTACTGTAAGATGTATGCAATATTGACACGGTAGTCTGCAGCGCCAAACATTGAAAATTGTTGGATTTGAGCAAATAATCTGACTGACATTTCTTCACTTTTTTTGGAAATTCCAGGGTGCAGACCACCTGTCAATGAATGATTACACTTGTCTGATTTTCTGAAAACGTTGTTCCTTTTTTAAAAGTTTCAGGAAATTATCCAGGTTAGGGTGACATTTACCATTTGAACTGTGTAAAGAGTTATGCCAACCCTCAATAGCATTATTTGCCTTTCACCTCTTAAGCAGCTCCACCACTCATTTAGAAAGTGTGGTTTCCTCCTGCAACCCGACCTGTTTAAATGGCCAATCCAAGTTTATTCAAAGCAATTTAAGAGTGGTGCCAATTTTTCTTCCTTTCCTGGAAAAAAGTCCGATTGTATAGTTGATGTATAGAATTCATCTACACATTCAAGAAGAACAAAACACAAAGCAGTTAGTTTTTTGAGTTCATGTTGTAATTTGCTTCTTGTAAGTAATCTGCAGCTAGGTGTGTTTTTCTGTATTTTTTCCAATATCTCTGGGGAAAATGGAAAAGCAAGTTTAAATTAGGGTGTTTGGATAAATATGAATAACGGCATTTATCAGTGATAGAAATTGAGTATCTGTTGATGGTTATGAGGCAGCAGACAATAAATTAAAGATTTAGTAGTGCTATTTATTTTAGCATGAATGGTATGAATTTTGGAAAATCAGTGAGACCCAGTTGATTTAAACATAGCATCCATCATCCAAATATTACCAGGGTTACTGTGGTTTGTAGAGTTCCAAATGTTAGTAAACTTTTCTGAGAGTGTGTGTTATCATGTGTTAGGACTTGGAATGCTGAGAGCGCATTGAAGGCAATGGAGTGCTCTGGGCTTTTCCTGGCCGGTATACGTCCTGTGTTCTAACTTTACAATATTCGTCTTTCTGCTTTTCCATTTTTAATTCAGAACATTCAACCCGCAGTGGGTGTAATGTTCTGATAGCCTTATAGCCCTTCTGCCTCAGGCTATACCTCTTGTTAAAGGCCCTCACCCTCATTACAGGCCCTCACCTGTGGCTTGGGTCTAAAGCTCAGGTTCAAGGTCTTTAACAACTGACATAGCCCTTGGCAGGGTAGGCTATATTAGGAAAGGTTTGTGGTTAAAGTATTCTGTTACTTCAGGGAGAGATTTAATTTCAGAATAGTTTTGAGTTTTTTTCCTAGTTATGGATTACTCTCTTATATTCGTTGATGCACAGTTCTCCTAAAAGTTGGAATAGTGGGCCTACTTCTTGCAATATATATGAGGATCTTCTGGGCTACCCCCCTTAATACTAGGGTTTCATTGGAGATAGCACCAAGTGAGTTAATGTGCTGAACTTTTTCTCTGACTTTTATCTCGGTTCCAGAAGCAGAGTGGTTAAGCTAAGTAGTCCTTTCAACAACATCGCCAAGAGTATCCACTCTGCCTTTGCAACGGGTCGAGAAATAATCAGCGCACCTCCAATGACATGTGGACTCGGTAAGTGTCCTCTGAAAAAAAATGTGCTCATTACATTTCAGCGGACTTGTTGTCCCTCTTGGCATAGGGTCAGCCTGCTGGGAATTCTAAGTGTTTTGGTATTCTAAAAAGAAAAAAAGAAGTTCAGTGTAGGAAAGTACCATCTTGCCTGGCATGTTACCCCCATATTTCACTGTATATATCTTGTTTTAGTTGTATGTGTCACTGGGACCCTGTCACACAGGGCCCCAGTGCTCATAAATGTGCCCTGTATGTGTTCCCTGTGAGATGACTAACTGTCTCACTGAGGCTCTGCTAACCAGAACCTCAGTGGTTATGCTCTCTCTGCTTTCTAAATTGTCACTAACAGGCCAGTGACCAATTTCACCAACTCACATTGGCATACTGGAACACCCCTATAATTCCCTACTGTATGGTACTGAAGTACCCAGGGTATTGGGGTTCCAGGAGATCCCTATGGGCTGCAGCATTTCTTTTGCCACCCATAGGGAGCTCTGACAATTCTTACACAGGCCTGCCACTGCAGACTGAGTGAAATAACGTCCACGTTATTTCACAGCCATTTACCACTGCACTTAAGTAACTTAAAAGTCACCTATATGTCTAACCTTCACCTGGTGACGGTTGGCAGCAAAGTTACTTAGTGTGTGGGCACCCTGGCACTAGCCAAGGTGCCCCCACATCGTTCAGTGCAAATTTCCCGGACTTTGTGAGTGTGGGGACACCCTTTCACGCGTGTACAATACATAGCTCACTACCTATGTATAGTGTCACAATGGTAACTCCGAACATGGCCATGTAACATGTCTAAGATCATGGAATTGTCACCCCAATGCCATTCTGGCATTTGGGAGACAATTCCATGATCCCCCGAGTCTCTAGCTCAGACCCGGGTACTGCCAAACTGCCTTTCCCGGGGTTTCACTGCAGCTGCTGCTGCCAACCCCTCAGACAGGTTTCTGCCCTCCTGGGGTCCAGCCAGGCCTGGCCCAGGAAGGCAGAACAAAGGACTTCCTCAGAGAGAGGGTGTTACACCCTCTCCCTTTGGAAAAAGGTGTCAGGGCTGGAGAGGAGTAGCCTCCCCCAGCCTCTGGAAATGCTTTGATTGGCACAGATGGCGCCCATCTCTGCATAAGCCAGTCTACACCGGTTCAGGGATCCCCCAGCCCTGCTCTGGCGCGAAACTGGACAAAGGAAAGGGGAGTGACCACTCCCCTGACCTGCACCTCCCAGGGGAGGTGCCCAGAGCTCCTCCAGCGTGCTCCAGACCTCTTCCATCTTGGAAACAGAGGTGCTGCTGGCACACTGGACTGCTCTGAGTGGCCATGGCCAGCAGGTGACGTCAGAGACTCCTTCTGATAGGCTCTTACCTGTCTTACTAGCCTATCCTCCTTCCTAGGTAGCCAAACCTCCTTTTCTGCCTATTTAGGGTCTCTGCTTTGGGGAATTCTTCAGAATCCGAATGCAAGAGCTCACCAGAGTTCCTCTGCATCTCTCTCTTCACCTTCTGCCAAAGGATCGACCGCTGACTGCTCAGGACGCCTGCAAAACCGCAACAAAGTAGCAAAGACGACTACTGCAACCTTGTATCGCTTCATCCTGCCGGATTTCTCGCCTGTTTCCTGGTGGTGCATGCTCTGGGGGTAGACTGCCTCCTTCTTGCACCAGGAGCTCTGAAGAAATCTCCTGTGTGTCGACGTAATCTTCCCCCTGCAACCGCAGGCAACAAAAGACTGCATCACCGGTCCTCTGGGTCCCCTCTCAGCATGACGAGCGTGGTCCCTGGAACTCAGCAACTCTGTCCAAGTGACTCCCACTGTCCAGTGACTCTTCAGTCCAAGTTTGGTGGAGGTAAGTCCTTGCCTCCCCACGCTAGACTGCATTGCTGGGTACCGCGTGATTTGCAGCTGCTCCGGCTCCTGTGCACCCTTCCAGGATTTCCTTCGTACACAGCCAAGCCTGGGTCCCTGACACTCTAACCTGCAGTGCACAACCTTCTGAGTTGTCCTCCGGCATCGTGGGACTCCCTTTTGTGACTTTGGGTGGACTCCGGTTCACTCTTCTTCCAAGTGCCTGTTCTGGTACTTCTGCGGGTACTGCCTGCTTCTGTGAGAGCTCCTTGACTTGCTGGGTGCCCCCTCTGTCTCCTCATCCAAGTGGCGACATCCTGGTCCCTCCTGGGCCACAGCAGCATCCAAAAACCCTAATCGCGATCCTTGCAGCTAGCAAAGCTTGTTTGTGGTCTTTCTGTGTGGGAACACCTCTGCAAGCTTCTTCACGACGTGGGACATCCATCCTCCAAAGGGGAAGTTCCTAGTCCTCTTCGTTCTTGCAGAAACCAAAGCTTCTTCCATCCAGTGGCAGCTTCTTTGCACCCTCAGCTGGCATTTGCTGGGCATCTGCCCACTCTCGACATTGTCACGACTCTTGGACTTGGTCCCCTTGTTTCACTGGTACTCAGGACGGAAATCCACTGTTGTTGCTTTGCTGGTGTTGGTCTTCCTTGCAGAAACCCCCTATCACGACTTCTGTGCTCTCTGGGGGTTATAGGTGCACTTTACACCTACTTTTCAGGGTCTTGGGGTGGGCTATTTTTCTAACCCTCACTGTTTTCTTACAGTCCCAGCGACCCTCTACAAGCTCACATAGGTTTGGGGTCCATTTGTGGTTCGCATTCCACTTTTGGAGTATATGGTTTGTGTTGCCCCTATACCTATGTGCTCCTATTGCAATCTATTGTAACTTTACACTGCTTGCATTACTTCCTTTTGCTCTTACTGCATATTTTTGGTATTGTGTACATATATCTTGTGTATATTTGGCATCCTCATACTGAGGGTACTCACTGAGATACTTTTGGCATATTGTCGTAAAAATAAAGTACCTTTATTTTTAGTATATCTGTGTGTTGTGTTTTCTTATGATATTGTACAGATGACACCAGTGGTATAGTATGAGCTTTGCATGTCTCCTAGTTCAGCCTAAGCTGCTCTGCTATAGCTACCTTCTATCAGCCTAAGCTGCTAGAAACACCTCTTCTACACTAATAAGGGATAACTCAACCTGGTACAGAGTGTAAGTACCCCTTGGTACCCACTACAGGCCAGGCCAGCCTCCTACATTCAGTATTTAATGTTTATGTAATAATGTTTAGAAAATGTTTTGATCTAATATTTAATCCTGTTGAAAGTCACGAAATGTTGCTAATTCTTTAAACCTGTTCTTTAAAAAAAATTAAAACTGCTATTGAGTCAAATTCTGTTGCGAGAAAGGGAAAAGAGAAGTTATCTTCCTTTTAGGGGGTTTGAGGAATAAGTAACAATTTGTTTTGTAGGAGTTGTTTAAAAATGTTTTTTTTGGGTGTTTGGTGTGATTTCTGTTGTTCTCTGTAGGTCAGATTTCACTTTGGTTTTCTTGATTTCAAGGTTATTGCTTTAAAAATTAGAAAATCAATTGAAATATGGCTTCATAATTTTGATGGTTGACCTGTATTTCTTTGAAGAGAAATTCTATTGCTATTTGTTTATTTTTTTTATATCTTTCTTTTTAAAAAGAAAATGAAGTTGCCTCTAAATCAGTCTCAACAAGGGACTCAGCAAAATTGTAGTTTGTCTGGACAGCTGTTTCTCTACCTAACGATAGTTTAAAGAAATATTGGTTCTAATTTACCTTTGTGTTTGTCCATAGCTGATTTACTTCTCTGATTTTAGACTGTTGCACTGGATTATCGTTGTCTGATGGTTGTAAGAAATTATACGAGTGTAGTGAAAAAATTAAAAGAAAAAAAACATTTTAAAGTTTTACCTAATTAAAGATTAATATACCTGCTGAGATATAAAATGTTAGTATATGTGGGATTAAGACAAAACAAAATGTTCAGGGTTACAAATTGATTAAAGTGTTCATCCTTATGAATTTATGGCTTAGACTGGAGTGGAAATAGTAAAATTCACCCTTTTTATTGTCCATCATCTTCCTCGACATGACTTAGGTCCTCATTATGAGTTTGGCAGTCCGTGGACTGCCATGGTGGCATTGGCAGTCCGACTGGCATGGAGTTGGCGGCCAGACCGCCGTATTACGAGTCATGCAGGCCTATAGAGCAAAGACCACCACGGTCCCAATGGCTCCACCAAGCAGCACAGACCGCCACGGTCATGAGTCAGCAAAAGCAGGCCGGCGGAGCCTGTGTTTCCACCGGACACAATATGAGGTTGCACAACGCCAATGTGACAATGGTGTTCCAACCATCACATATCAGCAGGCAGAAATAGGGGTATAAAGGGAGACCCACACCTGCAGGCAGCATTACACGCCCGGTGCCACCATGAAGCCCATCACACATGTCCTGCTGCTGCTGCTGGTCATCAAAGGAGCCCAAAATCCACTTGCCGTGGATGCAACCGACCATAAGAACACACACACCCCTGTGCCATTAACATTAACAACAGATCATCGCGCTTTCAGCCATATTATATTGGGGTCACACTACGGCACCAAGTACACTTGTCAAATACACAAAGAAGGACACATTCACCGTCACCAAATGTCCCTTTTGGGCAGGTCACTCTCCCTACACTGCAACACTACACTAAAACACATCTGCTCATCTCAGGCACAGGGACAGTGAAGTGTATACACCATTGTGTCACACAACACCGACAACACAGCAACATCACATCTACAAATACAACTCACACACTACAATTGCACACATGCCAAGGACTGTCGTCACATTCAACACACATATGTATGGATGTGCCAAAGAGCTCAATCACTACTCCCATTAAACAGCTCCGCAATGTACCCACACATCACCCACGTTGCAACACAGTGGAAGGACAATGGGATGCACAATAGAAAAAGAGACAAATATACAAAGCTCACTATGCAAACAATAGCTGCACAATAGGGATGGGGTTATCAGGAGCACTCAGGGAAGGAGGGATGGGGTCATCAGGAGCACACAGAGAAGGATTCTGAGTGCTCCTGGAGACTGCACTGGGACAAAAATCACTTTGCACATGCCTCCTAAACAACATTTGCACAGGAACTGGCCCTTCAAGTATCTCAGGGACAAACAATACTAGACTCAAGGGACATGTCAATCAAAGCAAATACAACTCGAACTGCATGGGACACACCTCTACTTGAAGCAGCTGCAAGGTACACACTGCTAAATGGACACATGCACAGTCAAATGCAAACCAAGGTAGCACAACTGAACACACTCCATGTCTGCAAAAGGTACCATACCAAACAGAACACAATTGAATGAGAACACATTGCATTAACCCCCACATACCCATAAAGTCAGCATATACCTTTGTCTTGGGGGACACCAGCACTGCCCACAAAATCAGATACTGCAAACAATAGCAAGAGGATCAGCAAGCAGGCTGAAACACACACAGCTGTAAACAGACAACACAAAGTACTCAGGAACAATATAAAGGTAGAAAAGGAATTGCAGGACAAAGGGGTTTCCATAAAAACAACTGTTTGGGTTAATTTATAACCAAGCGTAAACATTTCAAGACCATTGACCAGTCCATGTAGAAATGTCCAGGCACATCATTGTGCTGTTACTTGACTCCTAACTGCCTGAGAACCTCAACATGAAAGAGCATCAAGTGGGCAGGCAGGCACCTCGGGGATCATCCTTGGGAGGTGGGGAGTGGATTTGCCATGGGTGGGTTCTGAGTGTAGGGGGTGGACTGCTTCTTAGAAGGGGCTTCTTCTTGGTGGGAGAGGGATATAGGTGCTTGCAGGGGGGACAGGTCTGACAGGGGAGGACTTGGAGGTGGAAGGGATGGGTTGGGAGGTGGGTGGGGGTCTCTTGGGTTTGGGACAGGGTGGAGGGAACAGGGGAAAGGGTAAGGTCAAACAAAAAAACGTTCTTAGGAACACAGGGACGATAAGCAGAAGGGGTGGGGATTTGGAGGTACAGGGAGTGCTTGTCTGCCTTGTCAGCGTGGATGTCTTGGGTGTGTGTATGTGTGAGGTATGCTTATGTGTGGATGGTGTCTGTGGGCGTTTGCATCTCTTGGGGGATGGGAGGTGAAGATGCTGGGTGATGTGGGAGTCATGGATGTGTGTGTGTCTGTTGGGTTGGTGCTTGCAGGTATGCTTGTAGTGATGGATGTCTGTGTTGCTGTTGGTGTGGTGTCTCAGGTATGCTGGATGTGGTGGATGTCTGTATGTTTGTAGGGGTGGTGTCTGTGGGTATGGTGGGTGTGATGGGTATGTGGAGGCCAGAGCTTGAAAAGATCTCTGTAAGCCAGGCATTGCACTATGAATGCCTTCTAGGAATGCATTTGTCTGCTGCAGCTGGGTGGACAACCCCTGGAAGGCATTCGCAATGGCTGTCTGACCCACAGAGATACTCCTCATGAGGTCAATAGCCTCCTCACTGAGGGCAGCAGGAGTAACAGGGGCTAGGGCAGAGGTGCCTTCAGCAAAGGAGATGTCCACCCTCTTGGGTGAGGAGACATGGCCAACTGGATGGGGAGCACAGGGAGGGTGGTGATAGAACCGAGAGTGGCAGACAAAGATGGTACAGGGCTATGTTGCAATGGGTCTGCCACCTCTTTGGAGTGGCCACTGGAGGAAGAATCCGATGATGATGAGGATGAAGAACCAGTCTCTCCTGTAGCATTCCTCTCACTCTCCAGGCCACTGGGTCCCCCTTTGTCAGTGGTGTCTTAACCCAAGGTCCCAGGGGCAGATGCTTTCCCACTCGGTTATGCCCCGTCTCCTTCACTTCCTTGGGCTGATGCTGCAAAGACAAAGAGTGATAGGGTCATCACATGTCCATGATCACACGTGAATAACAGTTGTGATTATCAAACATTACCATGATGTCAAGTAGGCTCTAGCAACAAAATCCACCTAAGTGTCTCATACATGTGCCATACTATATGCATGCATTATATTTGAACTGTCAACAATTGCCCACAAGAAATTCAGGATCTCACACAACTACAATTGTATGGTTGAGGTTGTGCAATCAGAGCAAACATTGAACAAGTAGGAAACCTCATCACCTTCAATGCTTTGCCTCATGGTGCATACATCACTTACCTGTCATCATACAATACTAGGCCAATGCCAACTCCATTCCCACAGATCCCACACAAGGTCATGCACACATCTATTTGTCACATACACACTGACCCAACAATGCAAACTGATGCTCCTAGAACATGCCATGTTGCTGACAACAGTACAATCGTCTGGAGAAGGTGACATGGAAATACTCATGTCCCACTGGAAGCAGTTCCACACTGCACACTTCACCAAGTAATATTTGTCCCAGTGGAGTCATGGAGGTAGTACTAATGTTGCTCAGATATGCAACACATTTGGCATGGAAATGTACACTGTAGACAATATTACCAAAATGTCAGAGAGCTATGTCTCTAAAATCCACAACACAATGAATCAGTAAGTCCCAGGGAAATCACGACTAATGTCTGGCACCCCTTACAATGGCATACTCTGAATGCATCAGTAGATGCCATTATTCACTTGGATGTTAGAGAGGCTCAGAGATTTGCAAGTACTTGTTGAAGGCCCTCAACACGTTGCCCAATTGAAAGCTACATCATTGTCTGCATTTTGGTCATGCAAACCCAGATGTCTGTGGATGAATGGCTGTACCCAACCACATGCGATTCCAATATAACTGGAAGTCTCTTCATGATGCGTGCTAATAGTCAGGTTACAAACCTTCCCTATTTCACCTGTGCAAAGCACTTTGATACATGATTCTACATCAATGGAATGGAAATGCACATAGTTTGTAAAAATCTCTAGGCCTATTTGTCATTTCCCTCATTGCTACTGCAGTTGTACATGCCAAATGACATGCTATGAGGGGTGAGGGTATGTGTCAGCCAAGAATCAATGGTGATATACTGCTGTCTGTGGCATAACATGAAATATACCCCCATTGTAAATGTCCTATTCGACACACAGGTTGGCGTGGACATATATATGAGGAAATATAGAAATTATCCCCTCAACACAGGTAGACATTACCCACTTACCAAGGGAAAGTAGTGATCTATAGCTGCACACCAGAAATGTATGCATTGTCACATGTATGATGGCCATCTTCACATTATAGGCAGTAGTGAGATACCAACACCCATCATACGCTGAAGACAAGCAGTCTCTGGGTGGCAGTGGGCAACTCATTTTACCAGACATATGGCTGAGGACAGTGATCCATCACTTCCTGTCTTTTGGCCTGTAACACTGGGGAGTAGTGGTCTGTTTCATAGATTTTACACCCACTACAACAAACATTACGTAATTGATCACTGTACACAGCCATATGTTATCCAATGAGAGAGCAACATGTTTGTGGATTGAACACAGTTGTGTCCTAGGTCCCTGGGCCAATGGGCAAGGCACATCAGTATGCACCAGATGACATGTCTACTCAAACAATCACTCATCTACTGTGTTACACAGGGTGTATCCCTAATACTCAGGGGGAGCTGTTAGAACCTATCACATTAACTTGGCAATGTGACAGGCAGGGATATGCCCTGTACTCACCCTCTTGTGACTGCTGTGCTGTCCTCAAGCACCCATCAAGGTCTGGGCAGGCCAACCCCAGAATGCGGGCCTTTAGGGGGGTCATGGTCTGACGAGCACCCTGCCCACACTGGGAGGACATCCCCAGCTGGACCTCAGTGATCTTGCAGGCCCAGCGTCTCAGGTCCTTCTACCTCTTGTGACAGTGGGTGCTCCGCTGGCTGTGGACCACCAGGTTCCACACCTTCTTGGCAATGGCTCTGCATAGCTGCTTTTTTTGATGGACTTTGACCTGCATGGATGAAAAAGACAAATCAAAAGATTACAGTCACAATGTTTTGTCACAAATGATTGAGTCACATACATGTCAGAAACACCAAGCTAGAACTTTTGAATTTGTTGACACGTCACAAGTGTGAAACACACAAGCGCATAAGTACAGGGACAAGACTACAGATATATGTATTTGCATCTGCAGACTAACCCACTACCGTTCTCATGCCCTACAATAACTAAGCAAGCTTACTTACATGAGGAGGTCCCTTCTGCAGCAACCTGTACCTTGATGTGAGCTACAATGAAACATGTGAGAAATTTGATCTTGGATTGACAGTCAGTTTGCACTCTGTCCAAGCAGGGACCCTCACTCCAGTCAGGGTAATGGAGATGCACTTAGGATAACCCCTGCTCACCCTCTTGGTAGCTTGCAACAAGCAATCAGGCTTATTTCAAAGGCACGTGTAAAGTATTTGTACCCTCACACACAGTAATACAGTGAAAATGCTACAAGATGGACACATCACCAGTTTAGAAAAATAGCCAATATTTATCTAAATCAAACAAGACCAAAACGACAAAAGTCCAACATACATAAGTAACGTTATGAATTGTTAAATTAAAAAGAGTCTTACTCCATGGAAAACAATGCTTGCGTTGATGGTAGACAAAGTATCTGGTTTGCATTAAAAATAAAGCCACACGGGTGAGTTTGCGTCAGAAAAGTCAGTGATGCATTGATTCCTTATTGGCAAGTGAGGCCATGCGTTGTTTCTTCTCCAGTCGTGTAGGCGATGCATTTCTTTCTTTACCGCAAGAGAGCGATGTGTTGATTTCCAGGCGGGCAAAATCTGGTCTGCGCAGGTTCACTGTGGTTTTGACACTCAGTGATGATGCGTGCAAAATCTTGCCGTAGAGTGATGAAGTCTCGCACTGTGTGGGAAATGCATTGATTTTAGCAGCCGCGAGCAGGTGTTGCGTTGTTTCTCCAGCCGCGATGCAGGTGGTGCATTCATTTCCCAGCTGAGATGTAGGTGGTGTGTCGATTTTCCAGCCACGATGCAGGTGGTGCGGCATTTTTACAGCCGTGTTGCAGGTGGTATGTCAATTGTTCTCCCGCACAGCTCCTGTGCATGGATTTCTGCCTTGGTTCCACCAGCTTCACCTTTTAAGAGCCCAGTACTAGAGTGGGAACCACTTGGCAGGCTAGGAGCCTCAGCAAGAGAGTATAGGTGCTGGCAGAGGAAGTCCTTGATGACCCTGAGGCTTCAAAACAGGGGGCAAGCTCAGTCCAAGCCCTTGGAGACACTTCACAAGTAGGGAAATAACACAAAGTCCAGTCTTTGTCCTCTGTCAGACAGAAGCAGCTACTGCATGCCAACCCAGCAAAGCACACTCACAGGCAAAGGGGCAGTACTCCTCCTCCAGCTATTTAGCTCTTCTCCTTGGCAGAGGTTCCTCTTGATTCCAGAAGTACTCTAAAAATCTGGAGTTTTGGGTCCATTACTTAAACCCCTTTCTGCCTTTGAAGTCGGCAAACTTCAAAGGAAAGTCTATGTTTTTCACAAGATCCTGCCTTGCCCAGGCCTGGCCCCAGACACACACCAGGGGGTTGGAGACTGCATTGTGTGTGGACAGGCACAGCCCTTTCAGGAGTGTCAGCTCCTCCCTCCCCACTCTAGCCCAGAAGACTCATTAATATGAAGGCTACACCCCAGCTCCCTTTGTGTCACTGTCTAGAGGAAATTCACAAACAGCCCAACTGTCAGTCTGACCCGGACACAAGCAGGCAGAGGCACAACATGGTTAAGCAAGACAATGCACACTTTTTAAAAATGGCATTTTCAAACTGACAATCTAAAAAACAACTTTACCAAAATATGTATTTTTAAATTGTGAGTTCAGAGACCCCCAAACTCTAGATCTCTATCTGCTCCTAATCAGAAACTGCACTTAAAAGATATTTAAAGACTGTTCCCATGTTAACCTATGAGAGGGATAAGCCTTGCAGCAGTGAAAATCGCATTTAGCAGTATTTCACTGTCAGGACATGTAAAACACATTAGTACATGTCCCACTTTGTACATACACTGCACCCTGCCTATGGGGCTACATAGGGCCTACCTTAGGGGTGCCTTACATGTATAAAAATGGAAGGTTTGGGCCTGGCAAGTGGGTACACACTGCAGTGGCAGGTCTGAGCCATGTTTACAGGGCTACTCATGTGGGTGGTACAATTAGTGCTGCAGGCCCACTTGTAGCATTTGATTTACATGCCCTGGGAACCTCTAGTGCACTGTACTAGGGACCTACTAGTAAATCAAATATGCCAATCATGGAAAAGCAAATTACACATACAGTTTACACAAAGCGTGCTTGCACTTTAGCACTGTTCAGCAGTAGTAAAGTGCCCAGAGTACCAGCAAAAACAAAGTCCAGCACACAACCAAAAACACAGGAAGAAGAGGCAAAAAGACAGGGGAAACTACGCCAAGGATGCCAGGCCTAACAAAACACTACACACCTATGTGGCTCCTGAAGGGTGAAGTACTTAGGCATGAATGGACCAACACGTTCTCATTCTGTAAAAATGACTCAGTACATACAGTCCCTACAGGCAACAGCCATATTACAAACTTCACCATTACACTGGAGTGACAATCAAGGGTCTGGCATGGTGAGTACAGAAAGTGTATTCCTTATGCATGTGTGGACATGTGGCCTACCAAATGACACTTCAGGGGGTGGGTTCTGTGGTATATACCTGTACCACAAAACAGTCCTTTGGACATATGTGTCTATGCCATCTAATATACAAAGACATGCATTGTTCAGTTTCTGCTATGTGACTAAGCTACTGAGTCACATATCATTGCCTCCCAGGAATCAATACAGGGCCTGCACAGTGGGACTGTCATTTATACGCCTGTACAGGACAAATATGACCTGTGTGATAGTGACAACAGAGCTGTGGGAGTAAGGTGCCTGTCTTGAGTCCAAGATACACATTGACAATGAGGCAAAATGCACATATAGAATAGCTTAGTGATTTACCTCTGCAACCATTCCTAATCTAGTCAAAGGGCAGAGGCATTCAGGGCAAGTTTTATCACTGTATCGTCATATTGGCCACCTGCCAGGATCTGCTCTGGTACAGGGAGTGGGCACAGTGCCACAGTTGCATAGCCATAGTGACTCTCCCACAGGCTGGACTAGGTCCCATACTGGGTGATACTTCTGACAGGCACTGGTCTCTGTAGGATGAGCAGACAGAACCTACATGACACTCCATTCACATCACTTCCATGCATGACAGTAAATCATGTGCCCCTCAGCAATTTGACATGTGGTGTGTGTGGCAACCTGACGGGCACAGTGAGTCATGATATGCCTTCCACAAAACAGCTTAGCAAGGCCAGATATGGTTTGATAGATCAGTGGCACTATACACATTGTTCACATGATTCTCAAATGATGCAGAAAAGATGCATACACCGCTCATGCTGTCAGGCACATACATATTGTCCTACATGTACAACAATCATGGAGAAAGAGCTGTCATTGGATTGCAGTAATGTCTCCTCACCTGGTTATGTACATCCAACACAAGGAGGATCTAGAACCTCAAAAACCACACAAAACAGAATGTGACTGAACTTAACATATGGTACTGGCCACCAATACTTGCACATTATGCATCCAATTGATGCCACACAGACTACAACAATAGGCACACAACAAGTCTAACTGGCACACAGGGGCACATTGTAGCCTGTGAGAAGGAAAAGGATGGTGAAGTACAGAGAAAATTGTGCACATGAGGTTCATGACTGCTCCTCTAGTGAGCCAAAGAGCGGTTCATACAGGGGTAGGACCTCATCGACCAGCCTCTCGAGTTCCTCTGAAGAGAAGGCAGGGACCCTATCACCTGCTGTATGTGGCATGGTTGCTCCTAGAGGCAGCACACAGCAGCTCAGGGCATGGAGGTGTTGCTGGCAGCAGTGCCAAGAGTCACGTCTGCCATGTAAAAGCTTGTCACCGCCGACAGACACAGCCATTGGTCCACGACTGCCACTGGCAACAATGATAGCCTATGGCCGGGACCACCGAGGTTGCAACCGCCTACCAACATGATGACTTTTGCCAGCAGTTGCAGGCACTTCATATTGTCCACTGGAGTAGGGTAGTGACTTGGTTGGGGTAGCCATCCTAGGGTAGATGACCCATTGGTCACTACCAGATTCCCTCTAAAATGCCCATTAAATACAGTATTTAGTGGGAATTCCTAGACCAAGAACCCAGATGCAATGGACAGAAGAAGTCCAGCAACAAGGTTCCAAACCCTGCCTGCTGCACCAGGACCCGACAATCACCGCTGAGGAGCTGCTGGGCAACTGGACAACTCTAATGAAACCACAGAGGACCTCCTGGCTTTGCAAATTGCCAGAGAACTCCTTTCAGGGTGGAGGTACAACTCTAAAACCAACAAGAACCAACAAGCTAGTGAGGTCCACCTCAATGACTACATGCTAACTCCAGAACCAGATGCTGCAGCTAGACCAAACTTCACACCAATGCCTGTGAGGACAAACCCTGTCAGTGTGCCAGGTTTGGTGGCACTTCACCCTCTAGCGGCTGAACCATACCAATACCCTGGGTATTGATCACCTAGCTTTGGGCATCCTAAAAAACAGTCCACCTGGGACTGAAAAAGGGCCAGGGGGAGGCCCCAGTTGAGGGACTTTAGAAACAACCTGAACCTGCTGCCAGAGTGCCCCCGTTGTCCTGCAAACAACCTTTTACCCGACTTACCTCCTGCTTCTGAGGGCATCCTTGTGCACAGCTACTGGATAGCTGATTAGCTCCGCCCTGTGCCCTGCATCAAAGAACCTGCTGTGCTGTAAGGGTCTCCCACCCCTTGCGACCTTGACACTCCAAGGGAAAACTCAGGATTCACCTTTAAACTTACCTGTGCCATGCTTTTCCAAGTGGTCCCCCACAGTGATCCTGCACCAGCTCCAGAGAAATTTTACTGCATCTCCCGCCAGAACCGGGTGCCTCCCAAACTTCTCCAGCTGGCATAGTGTGCCCCCTAATGACCCCGACCAGCCTGCAAAAGAAGAAGTTGGTAAACCTACTGTGTGATTTTATATGTATTTTTAAAGGTTGTCCTCTATTCACTCCTCTGTGCATAATTACTATTTTTTATTAAACTCCAAAAATTAATATCTCAAAAGAGTACTTAACCAATTCTGATGATCTTAATCTTAAAATTTATATAAAAATCTGAAGTATTTTTATAAATCAGTCTAGAATTATTCCTTTGAGTGTGTGAGTTGCAAGATTGATGCTGTGAGTACAACAAATACTTTGCACTTTGCTAAGACTGGCCTAACTGCTCAACCAAGCTACCATACAAATTAGAGCATTAGTTGGTCTAGTTTTTACCCCTGTAAACCTACATGTGGCTGCCTTGACTCCCTGCACAGTGTGACTAGCTTTGCACACTATGTAGAGGGCCAGCCTGCTACACAATGGACTTGTTTTGTGTGGTGTGGTGGGCCAACTGTATCATGTGTGTTATCATGTGTGCATGAAATATGTAGTCATAGATTGCAACCAAGTCATTTTCCCTTCACATTGGCTAAACGCTATTCTTGTGTGACCTGTATGTAGCTGTAAATGTGTTTCATCTTTGCAGGCCACAGTGCCTGTGCCACAACACGGACATATGTTTGTGCCATAGCACCAGATGCATTGCCATTGGATTAACATGGAGCTGTGATCAGGGACTGTTGTACTGCCACCTGTCTGTACCTTAGTTTATGTGATATTGGATTACTTTGGCGTGGTATGTGATAAGGCTCAAGCTGCGGACATCACAATCACCACTTTCATTTTTACCTATTCTACAAGACAATGTCCAATAAATCCCTTCCTCCCTTGGTCCGAGGGCTGTTCCTTGAAATATTTACTTTGACTCAGTATGAGTCACACATTTGTGTTTCAAGAAGTCCAGACATAGAGGAAGCCTATGTGCTGTACACTGGAAAAAAATGCTTGGTATGACCAGACATGTGAACTAGTATGTTGGCGTGTAAAGTTTGTAATCCTGAGCAGGACAGTGTACCTGTAAAATATCCCTCCTTGCACAAGTAGCTTGTGTCGTCATCATATGGTTCACATGGTCGTACATCACTACATAGCAAAATGTGGAAATTAAGCAAGCAGACAATGAGTTTGCGATGGGTGAATTTATTAGA
Source organism: Pleurodeles waltl (assembly GCF_031143425.1). NCBI lineage: Eukaryota > Metazoa > Chordata > Amphibia > Caudata > Salamandridae > Pleurodeles > Pleurodeles waltl. Next base: position 1,533,032,881 of record NC_090447.1, on the reverse strand, counting down.
ATGCTGATGTGGGAAATAAAATGTGAACAGAAAGGAACAAAAAAGTAAAGTGAAGATGTCAGTCATGGTGAATAAAATCATTGGAGCAGATGCCACAGCACTGGGAGTCCAAAGTCCATAGTACTCCTCCCATTTGAAATTGAAGGTGGTTGAGGATCAGTCAACAGAGTGAATATGTGGCACACATAGGAGGTTCTTTAGGAAGCGGTCACTTGCAGTCAGTGGTGGGAGTCTTGCCATCCGCACCTCCTGAATTCTTTGCTAGACGTCCCCGCTGGCTTAGGGGTGGGAGATCTGCTGCTACAGAAGCAGGGGTGTCTGGGGTGGATTCTTCCACTGGCAGGACCTCCCTTCTAGTGGCTAGCACCAATGTAGATGTGCCTGGTGTTGATGAGCCAAAGTGTAGGAGGCTGGCCTGGCTTGTAGAGGGTACCAGAGGTACTTACACCTTGTGCCAGGTCCAGTTATCCCTTATTAGTGTAGAAGAGGTGTTTCTAGCAGCTTAGGCTGATAGAAGGTAGCTATGGCAAAGCAGCTTAGGCTGAACTAGGAGACATGTAAAGCTCCTACTATACCACTGGTGTCATATGCACAATATCAAAAGAAAACACAATACACAGAGTTACTAAAAATAAAGGTACTTTATTTTTATGACACTATGCCAAAAGTATATCAGTGAGGACCCTCAGTATGAGGATAAGTTATATACACAAGATATATGTACACAAATCAAAATTAGGTAAGTAATAGCACGAAAAGTAATGCAAACAGTGTAGAATTACAATAGATTGCAATAGGAGCACATAGGTATAGGGTCAACACAAACCTTATACTCCAAAAGTGGAATGCGAACCACGAATGGACCCCAAACCTATGTGAGCTTGTAGAGGGTCGCTGGGACTGTAAGAAAACAGTGAGGGTTAGAAAAATAGCCCACCCCAAGACCCTGAAAAGTAGGTGTAAAGTGCACCTACTACCCCCAGAGAGCACAGAAGTCGTGAAAGGGAGATTCTGCAGGAAGAACAAACACCAGCAATGCAACAACAGTAGATTTCCGGACCTGAGTACCTGTAAGACAAGGGCACCAAGTCCAATAGTCGCGACAGTGTCGAGAGTGGGCAGGAGCCCAGCAAATGCCAGCTGAGGGTGCAAGGAAGCTGCCACTGGTTGGAAGAAGCTTGGAGTTCTGCACGAAAGAAGAGGACTAGGAACTTCTCCTTTGGAGGATGGATGTCCCACGTCGCGATGAAGCTTGCAGAGGTGCACCCACACAAAAAGACTGCAAACAAGCCTTGCTAGCTGCAAGGGTTGCGGTAGAGGTTTTTGGGTGCTGCTGTGGCCCAGGAGGGACCAGGATGTCGCCACTTGGAGGAGGAGACAGAGGGGGCACCCAGCAACTCAGGGAGCCCTCACAGAAGCAGGCAGCACCCGCAGAAGTACCTGAATAGGCACTTGGAAGGAAAGTGAACCGGAGTCCATCCAAAGTCACAAAAGGGAGTCCCACGACGCTAGAGGACAACTCAGAAGGTTGTGCACTGCAGGTCAGAGTGCCGGGGACCCAGGCTTGGCTGTGCACAAAGGAAATCCTGGAAGAGTACACATGAGCCGGAGCAGCTGCAAATCATGCGGTACCCAGCAATGCAGTCTAGCGTGGGGAGGCAAGGACTTACCTCCACCAAACTTGGACTGAAGAGTCACTGGACTGTGGGAGTCACTTGGACAGAGTTGCTGAGTTTCAGGGACCACGTTCGTCGTGCTGAGAGGGCACCCAGAGGACCAGTGATGCAGTCTTTTGGTGCCTGTGGTTGCAGGGGGAAGATTCCGTCGACCCACAGGAGATTTCTTCAGAGCTCCTGGTGCAGAGAGGAGGCAGGCTACCCCCAGAGCATGCACCACCTGGAAACAGTTGAGAAAGTCATCAGGATGAAGCGATACAAGGTTGCTAGTAGTCGTCTTGCTACTTTGTTGCAGTTTTGCAGGCGTCCTTAGCAGGCAGCGGTCGATCCTTTGGCAGAAGGTGAAGAGGGAGATGCAGAGGAACTCTGGTGAGCTCTTGCATTCGTTATCTGCTGAATTCCCCAAAGCAGAGACCCTAAATAGCCAGAAAAGGAGGTTTGGCTACCAAGGAAGGAGGATTGGCTACCAAGAGAGGTAAGAGCCTATCAGAAGGAGTCTCTGATGTCACCTGCTGGCACTGGCCACTCAGAGGAGTCCAGTGTGTCCCCAGCACCTTTAAATCCAAGATGGCAGAGGTCTGGGACACACTGGAGGAGCTCTGGGCTCCTCCCCTGGGAGGTGCAGGTCAGGGGGGTGTTCACTCCCCTATCCTTTGTCCAGTTTCGCGCCAGAGCAGGGCTGGGGGATCCCTGAACCGGTGTAGACTGGCTTATGCAGAGATGGGCACCATCTGTGCCCATCAAAGCATTTCCAGAGGCTGGCGGAGGCTACTCCTCCCCAGCCCTCACACCTATTTCCAAAGGGAGAGGGTGTTACACCCTCTCTCAGAGGAAGTCCTTTGTTCTGCCTTCCTGGGCCAGGGCTGCCTGGACCCCAGGAGGGCAGAAATCGGTCTGAGGGGTTGGTAGCAGCAGCAGCTGCAGTGGAGACCTAGGAAAGGCAGTTTGGCAGTACCCGGGTACTATGCTAGAGACCCGGGGGATCATGGAATTGTCCCCCCAATGCCAGAATGGCATTGGGGGGACAATTCCATGATCTTAGACATGTTACATGGCCATGTTCGGAGTTACCATTGTGACGCTATACATAGGTAGTGACCTATGTATAGTGCATGTGTGTAATGGTGTCCCCGCACTCACAAAGTTTGGGGAATTTGCCCTGAACGATGTGGGGACACCTTGGCTAGTGCCAGGGTGCCCACACACTAAGTAACTTTGCACCCAACCTTCACCAGGTGAAGGTTAGACATATAGGTGAATTATAAGTTACTTAAGTGCAGTGGTAAATGGCTGTGAAATAACGTGGACGTTATTTCACTCAGGCTGCACTGGCAGGCCTGTGTAAGAATTGTCAGAGCTCCCTCTGGGTGGCAAAAGAAATGCTGCAGCCCATAGGGATCTCCTGGAACCCCAATTCCCTGGGTACCTCAGTACCATATACTAGGGAATTATATGGGTGTACTAGTATGCCAATGTGAATTGGTAAATTCAGTCACTAGCGTGTTAGTGACAAATTTGGAAAGCAGAGAGAGCATAACCACTGAGGTTCTGGTTAGCAGAGCCTCAGTGAGACAGTTAGGCATCAAACAGGGAACACATATAGGCCACAAACCTATGAGCACTGGGGTCCTGGCTAGCAGGGTCCCAGTGACACATAACAAACATACTGACAACATAGGCCCTCATTCCGACTTCGACCGGCGGCGGTCGCCGCCGGCCTGTCGGGGGCCGCCAGAATACCGCTGCGCGGTCAAAAGACCGCCGCGGTAATTCTGACTTTCCCGCTGGGCTGGCGGGCGGCCGCCTTCAGGCCGCCCGCCAGCCCAGTGGGAAAGAGGCTTCCACGATGAAGCCGGCTCGGAATCGAGCCGGCAGAGTGGAAGCTGTGCGACGGGTGCAGTAGCACCCGTCGCGTATTTCACTGTCTGCCAAGCAGACAGTGAAATACTTGTAGGGGCCCTCTTACGGGGGCCCCTGCAATGCCCATGCCAGTGGCATGGGCACTGCAGGGGCCCCGCGACCCCCCCTACCGCCATCCGGTTCCCAGCGGTTGGACCGCCGGGATCTGGATGGCGGTAGGGGGGGTCGGAATCCCCTCGGCGGCGCAGCTAGCTGCGCCGCCTTGGAGGATTCAATGGGGCGGCGGTACACTGGCGGGAGACCGCCAGTGTTGCCGGTCCGACCGCGGGTTTACCGCCGCGGTCGGAATCCCCATTGGAGCACCGCCGGCCTGTCGGCGGTGCTCCCGCGGTCCTCCGCCCTGGCGGTCTTTGACCGCCAGGGTCAGAATGACCGCCATAGTGTCTTCACTATGAGCACTGGGCCCTGGCTAGCAGGATCCCAGTGATACAGTGAAAACACCCTGACATATACTCACAAACAGGCCAAAAGTGGGGGTAACAAGGCTAGAAAGAGGCTACTTTCTCACACAAAGGAAGGAGAAGATTGGTTTTGAAAAGCCCTGCTCAGGGTGGTGTGCATGTCCCTCATCTCCCCTGTTAGGAAGGCCATGCTGTTATTGTGGGCCTCCATCTGTTCCCACATGTCCCTCTGTAGCTGCTTATTTTCCCAAAGTTCGGTCAGGACCAGGTCCATCATGCCTTGGGATTCCTGATAGACCCCCAATATGTGGTTGATGGTGTCTTCGCCAGGTGCAGCCCCAGTAGCCTCACCTCTCTGGCCCACAGCATCAATCCCACGCACCTTAACACCACAGCCCTGTGCCCCCGCCTCAGGGAGCCCTCACCCACTGGCTCCTGGTCCCTCATTGTCTGAAGTATTGAGCTGCAACTCAGGATCCATGACTAGAGGGCACAAGATGGTAGACACTGTGCTTGGTACACAAGTTGGGGGGCGAGTGGTTGCCTGTGATGTTAGGTAACCAGGCTGGGAGGTATTGATTTGGCCACACTTGGTCATTGTTGGTGCCTGACCAAGTGTGAGAAAGTAGCCTATTTCTAGCATGGTTACCCCACTTTTGGCCTGTTTGTGAGTGTGTGTCAGAATGTTTTTACTGTGTCACTGGGATCCTGCTTGCCAGGACCCCAGTACTCATAGATAAAAACCTATATGTCAGAGTGTTGTGCCTGTCTCACTGGGATCCTGCTAGCCAGGACCCCAGTGCTCATAGTTTGTGACCTAATGTGTGTGGTCAGTAATGCTTGATTGTGTCACTGAGGCTCTGCTAACCAGAACCTCAGTGCTTATGCTTTCTCTGCTTTTAAATTTGTCACTGTAGGCTAGGGACTTCATATACCAATTTCTATTGGCACACTGTACCCCCATATAAGTCCCTAGTATATGGTACGTAGGTACCCAGGGTATTGGGGTTCCAGGAGATCCATAGTGGCTACAGCATTTCTTTTGCCACCCATATGGAGCTCAGACAAACCCTTGCAGAGGACTGCCATTGCAGCCTGCATGAAATAGTGCACACACTATTTCACAGCCATTTTCACTGCACTTAAGTCACTTGTAAGTCACCTATATGTCTAACCTTCACTTTCTGAAGGTTAGGTGCAAAGTTACTAAGAGTGATGGCACCCTTACACTAGCAAAGGTGCCCCAACATAGTTCAGGGCCATTTTCCTGGACTTTGTGAGTGTGGGGACGCCATTACACGCGTGCACTACATATAGGTCAATACCTATGCGTAGCTTCACAATAGTAACTCCGAACATGGCCATGTAACATGTCTAAGATCATGGAATTGTCCCCCATTCCAAATATGGTACTGGGGAGCCAATTTCATGCATCCTGGGGGCTCCACCATGGACCCCCAGTACTGCCAAACCAGTTCTTTGAGGCTCGCACTGCAGTTACAGCAGCTGCCACCTCAAAGACAGGGTTCTGCCTTCCTGGGGTGTGAGCAGCTCAGTCCCAGGAAGGCAGAACAAAGCATTTCCTCTGAGAGCAGGGTGTTACATCCTCTCCCTTTTTAAATAGATGTTACAGGCTGGGGAGGGGTAGCCTCCCCCAGCCTCTGGAGATGCTTTGAAGGGCACAGATGTTGCCCTCCTTGCATAAACCAGTCTACACCGGTTCAGGAACCCTGCTGTGGCACAAAACTGGACAAAGGAAAGGGGATTGACCACTCCCATGTCCATCAACACCCCAGGGGTGGTGCCAGAGCTCCTCCAGTGTGTCCCAGACTTCAGCCATCTTGCTTTGCAGGTGTGGGGACACTCTGAAGGCCTCTGAGTGGCCAGTGCCAGCAGGTGATGTCAGAGACCCCTCCTGATAGGTCCTCTCCTGATAAGCTAGCCAATCCCCCTCTCAGGGCTATTTAGGGTCTCTCCTGTGGGTTCTCTTGAGATTCTGCTTGCAAGTTTCCTTCAGGAATCCTCTGCAACAACTTCAGACTCCTCTGACCTCGGATCAACCGCAGCCTGCTCCAAGAAACGCTGTAAGTGCAACAAAGTGTCTACAAAAGACAATTTTATTTAGCAAGCTCAGCTCCAAGTCAGCAACTGCAACAGTTTCCACAGTGTGCATGCTCTGGGGACTCCCTGTCTTCATCCTGCACCAGAAGGGCCGAAGAAATCTCCAGTGGAGTGATGGATTCACTCCCCTGCTCCAAACAGGCAACTTGCAAGACGATGACCGGTACCCTTGGACTCCTCTCACGGCGACGAGTGTGCTCCTAAGGACACAGAGGGTGGACATCATTGACATAGACTGTCCTGAGGTCCTGCTGACGCAATTAGGAGGAGGTATGTCCTTACCTTCCCTGAAATCGACGGTACCCCTGTGTACTGCGTCTTCTTCATCTCCTGAGGCCTCTGTGCACTGTTTGCAAAATTCCTTCATGCACAGCCTGGCCCAGGTCCCCAGCACTCCATCCTACGATGCTCAACAGGCTGAGTTGTTCTACGGAGGCGTGGGACCTTCTTTTGTTGTGCTGCATCAACCGCGTTTTTCACCTCCTTTGTCCCCCGATCCTTCGACTCCCGGGGGTGCTGGCTGGCATCCTGAGGGCTCGCTAAAGTGCTGAGAGCCCCCTCTTCCTCCTCACAGAGTTGAGGCCCCCAGGTCCCTCCTGGGTCCATCCAGCTCCATTTTGTTGCAAAACTTACTTTTGTCATAGCCAAGGCTTGTTGGCGACTTCCAACATGAAATCACGTCTGCATGATCTTCACATCGTGGGACATCCTTTGCATCATGCAGGAACCCTCTGGCATCTTCCTAGGGTGCATTCCTGCAGTCTTCGTCCAACCGGGGACTCTTCTTTTGCACCCTCTTCTGGGTTGGCAGGGGCTCTTGTTCTTCCTGGAACTTCTTTCGACTTCTGGACTTGGTCCCCTTCCTTTGCAGGTCTTCAGGTCCAGGAATCCAGCAGTTGTTGTTTGCAGATATGTTTGGTTGCTGTAATATTCCAATTACAAGGTGTAGTGTATCCTAAGGAAACTTTCAGTACTTTACTCCTGCTTTTCTGGGCTCTGGGGTGGGGTAATTTACTTACCTTTACTGTATTCTTACTCTCCGAGCGATTCTGCAGACACTACACTTGTCTAGGGGGAATTTGTGATTCGCATTCCACTTTCTTAGTATGTGGTTTGTGTTGCCCTTAGACCTATTTTCTCCTATTGCATTCTATAGCATTTCCTATTGTTTGCATTGTTCTATGACTATTTACTTGTCTAATTTTGGTGTCTAGTGTATATATTGTGTATAATACTTACCTCCAGAAGGAATATTGGCCCTCATTCCGAGCCTGGCGGGCGGCGGAGGCCGCCCGCCAGGCTTCCCCCCTCCGAAATACCGCTCCGCGGTCGTAAGACCGCGGAGGGTATTCCGAGTTTTCCCCTGGGCTGGCGGGCGGTCTTCACAAGACCGCCCGCCAGCCCAGGGGAAAACTCCCTTCCCACGATGAAGCCGGCTCGTAATAGAGCCGGCGGAGTGGGAAGGTGCGACGGGTGCAGTTGCACCCGTCGCGTATTTCAGTGTCTGCTTTGCAGACACTGAAATACTTTTAGGGGCCCTCTTACGGGGGCCCCGCGACTCCCCCTCCCGCCATCCGGTTCCCGGCGGGAGAACCGCCAGGAACTGGATGGCGGGAGGGGGAGTCGGAATCCCCATGCCGGCGCAGCATGCTGCGCCGGCTTGGAGGATTCCTTTGGGGCAGCGGGAAACCGGCGGGAGACCGCCGGTTTCCCTTCTCTGACCGCGGCTGAGCCGCCGCGGTCAGAATGCCCCGCGGGGCACCGCCGGCCTGTCGGCGGTGCCACCGCGTCCCACGGCCCTGGCGGACTTGTTCCGCCAGGGTCGTAATGACCCCCATTGTCTCTAAGATATTTTTGGTACTGTGTCACCCAAATAAACACCTTTATTTTGGTAACACTGAGTATTGTCTTTACTTGTGTATAAGTACTGTGTAACTATAATTGGTATAGTAGGAGCTTTGCATGTCTCCTAGTTCAGCCTAAGCTGCTATGCTTTAGCTACCTCTATCAGCCTAAGCTGCTAGAACACTACTACATTTCACTAATAAGGGATAACTGGACCTGGTATAAGGTGTAAGTACCCAAGGTACCCAATACAAACCAGGCCAGCCTCCTACAACAAGTTGCCCAGATGGGCCAGAACCATCTTCCACATCCAGGTGTCCAAGAGTGTCTTCTTCACTGAGGGCTTAATCCGGGGGGTACTTGAAGTCTCTTCTGTGGCCTCTGTGTGCCCGGTGACAGTTCAACCTGTTGTTGTGAAAGATACAATGTTACGGGATGTATTGCAACATCTACTGCCAATAGTTTAGTGTTACATTAAGAGGAGACCTTGTACAAAGTTAAGTTGCAGTTAGTCCCATTGTATCAAGTACCCATGGTATTGATTGTATTGCCATGACATTTGTGGAGTATGCCAGGTCTTTGTGACTGAAGCAGCTGCTGAAATGTGCGGATCATTAGGCTTTGGGAGGATGGCCTGAGAATGCCATCTTGCCACCAGTGCAGGCAAAACAGTGGCTATGCAAGATATGTCCTCGGCCATTTTGATGCCTAGTCGATTGTGATGCAGGCAGACCCACGAGTTTGCTGTATATGTGACTGGAGTCATCATGTGGTCAGTGCAGTTTGAATGTATCTGCTGCCAATACCATTCTGGTTACGCAACATGAGGCCTTTGGGATAATTCTTTTGCACACTGGGTAAGCTGTCCTTCCTGTCCTCAATAATTGCATATTGGGTTATCAGGTCAAAATGGAGCTAGATAGCTAGACACATCTCGGAGTTGAGCATGATCTGTGTCTTGGTCACTTCCAGGGGAGTAAACTTCAATTGAGAGTCAGCAAGCAAGGGTATTTGGATAATTGACCACTGGTCTGGTGTTTGGACTTATAGAAAGAGTGCCTCCTGAGAGTTGCAGTAACGTCACTCTCCATACTACACACACTTGACAAATGTTATTCTCCAAGGTGAGTAAATGTCATTTGAGAGTTCAGAAATAGATGGATTTCAGCAAGTGAACACTGGTTTTGGGGTTGGAGTTAGAGAAACAGGGCCTATTGGGCTTTGCATTCCGGTCACTCCCTCTACTCCTCACCACTAAATAAATGTTATTCTCCCAAGTGAGTAAACTTCAATTGAGAGTAAAAGGACATGGGTATTTGGGCATGTGAGCACTGGGCTTGTGGTTGGAGTAAGAGAAACAGAGCCTCCTGGCCTTAGCAGTCATGTCACGCCCTCTACTTTATACACTTGATAAATGTCATCCCCCCCAACTGAGTACACTTGATTTGTGAGTTAATAAACAAGAGTATTTGGAGAGGAGAGCACTGGACTCATGGTTGGAGTGATAGTAACAGATCTTCCTGGGAGTTGCAGTCATGTCAGTCGCTGTACTACACACACCACACAAATATTATCCACTAGGTTAGGACACTTCATGTGTGAGTTACCAAACAGGAGTCTTTGGAGAAGAGAACACTGGACTGGTGAGTGAAGTAAGAGTGACGCAGCCTCACTTCCTCTACTACACACACTATACAAATGATATCCTCCCAGCTGAGTAAACCAACATTGAGAGCTGCCAAACAGGAATCTTGCGACGAATGAACATTGCTCTGGTGTTTGTAGTCAGACAAACCGTGCCTTGTGTGTGTTGTAGTCAGGTTATTCCATCTACTTCACACACTTGGCCAATGTTATCCCCCACCCTAGGTGAGTAAACTTAATTTGGGAGTTGACACACAGTGGTCTTTGGCCCAGGGTTGGTGTTCTGCCTTGGGGGTGCCTGGTCCCACCCAGACGCCCCCACACCAGGTAAGTGCTCCCTCGTTGGGTGGCAGCTCAGGGAGCCCACTTCTGGCCACCCCCACCTGCTCACCGCACACCCAGCACCCCGAGGTGCTGCAGCTGGAGCTGGCCCTTCCTTTGGTGTCTGCCCGCTCCTGCGGGCAGACATGTGCATTGGCTGCGGCCAGACCAGCCACCATGGTGGAGTGCTCCTGTGCATCTTTGGGGCCCTGGGATGTGGTCCAGGGCCCTTCCTCACCTTCACGGGGAGCATGACGGCTTCCCGACTTGCTCTGCTTCATGGGGCCCCGGGAGGGGGTCTGGGGTCTCTTTGGCCATATTTCCCTGGATGATCGCCGAGCTCAGGACCAAAAACACAAGTACCCCCATTGCAAAAACAGTTGTTTTGTGATAGATAATTTTGATGGGTCTACGTTGTGTTTTGTGCCCTTACCCTGTCACAGGCACTTGGCCCACCCACACACGGGAGGTAACATTTTTGTCAGGAAACTTGGGGGAGTGCTGGGTGGAAGGAGGTTTGTGGCTCCCCTAAGATTGTAGAACTTTGCATCACCAAAATGTGAGGAAAATGTGTTTTTCTAGACAAATTTTGAGGTTTGCCAAGGATTCTGGCTGACAGAACCTGGTGGGAGCCCCACACGTCACCCCATCCTGGATTCCCCTAGCTATCTTGGTTTAAAAAATGCACAGGTTTGCTAGGGTTCCTTTTAGACTTGGCATCCTTGGCGTGGTCTCCCCTAACTCTTTGCCTCTGTTCCCCAGGTTGTTGATGTGTGCTGGACACTGTTTTTGTTGTTTTTGCTACTCTGGGCACTTTACCACTGCTATCCAGTGCTTAAGTGCAAGTGCTCCTATGTAAAATATATGTGTAATTGGCTTTCCATGATTGGCATATTTGATTTACTAGTAGGTCCCTAGTATAGTGCACTAGCGGTGCCCAGGGCCTGTAAATTAAATGCTACTAGTGAGCCTGCAGCACTGGTTGTGCCACCCACATAATTAGCCCTGTAAACATGACTCAGACCTGCTACTGCAGTGTCTGTGTGTGTAGTTTTGAACTGCCAATTCGACTTGGCAAGTGTACCCACTTCCCAGGCCTAAACCTTCCCGTTTTATACATGTAAGGCACCCCTAAGGTAGGCCCTAGGCAGCCCCAATGGCAGGGTGCAGTGTATGTACAAGGTGGGACATGTACTTATGTGTTTTACATGTCCTAACAGTGAACTACTACCAAATTCGGTTTTCACTGTTGCAAGGCCTATCTCTCTCAGAGGTTAACATGGGGGCTGCCGTTAAATATTATTAAAGTTCAGATTCCCTTTGGGAGCAAATAGAATTACGGAGTTTAGGGTCTTTGATCTCACAATTTAAAAATACATCTTTTAGTGAAGTTGGTTTTGAGATTGTGTGTTTGAAAATGACACTTTTAGAAAGTGGGCATTTTCTTGCTTAAACCAGTCAGCGACCCTGCGTGTTTGTGGATTCCCTGTCTGGGTCAGTTTGACAGTTGGGCTGTTTGCACCTCTCTCTAGACAGTGACACAAAGGGAGCTGGGGTGTAGCCTGCATATCCTGATGAGCCATCTGGGCTGAGGGGAGGAGAGGAGTGGTCACTCACACCTGAAAGGTCTGTGCCAGCCCTCACACAATACAGTCTCCAACTCCCTGGTGTGTGTCAGGCCTGGCCTGGACAAGGCAGGATCTTGTGAACAACAGAGACTTCTCTTTCAAGTAGGCCTACTTCAAAGGGAGTAAGGGGTGTAAGAAGAGCACCCAAAATCCTTGAAAATTGGATCACTTCTGGAATCAAGGGGTACCTCTGCCAAGGAGAAGAGCTGAAGAGCTGAGGAGAAGTGCTGCCCTGCCTGTGACTATGCTTTGTGGAGCTATCCTGCAGTTGCTACTTCTGCCTGTGAAAGGGGACAAAGGCTGGACTTTGTTGTGCATTCCTGCTTGAGAAGAATCTCCAAGGGCTTGAACTGAGCTTGCCTCCTGTTGTTGAAGTCTCAGGGCCATGAAAGACATCCCCTGTCAGCACCTGGACTCTCTGCTGAGACTCCTGCCCTGGCAAGTGGTGCCCCATCCAGTCCCTGGGCCCTTGAAAGGTGAAGTTGGCAGACAAGGGCTGAAAATCCACACACAGACCACCGTGCTGGGAAAGTTTTGACACACCTTCCGTGACGCGGCTGATAAACGACGCGCCACCAGCTTCACGACTGAAATCAATGCTCCACCTGCATCGCGGCTGGAAGATCGATGCAACATGGCTGGAGAAACGATGAGCAACACCCGCTAACGGAAGCTGATAACGATGCAAACCCCCACGCAGCGCGGTTTTGTGATACCATGCAACCGGATTTTCAATGCAACATCGCTGGTTGCGGAAAATCAACGCAAAGCCTGCCCAGACCTGAGGTGCCTATCCGGATCGCTTGCAGAAGAGAAGAAATGACACGTGCCAACCCGACCAGAGGAGGAATGACATACAGTCTCACTTGTGAGTGAGAAATCGACATACCGCTGGTCTTTTTCGACACACACTCGCCCCTTGCAGCTTTATTTTGACGCTACCCAGGCACTTTTGTGAAATAACATCATTCTCACTGTTTTCTAAGGATTAGACTGTTATTATTTTGAAAATTCATAACTTGACTTGTGTAAGTTGGATTTTTGTCATTTTGGTCTTGTTTTCTTAGATAAATATTATCTATTTTTCTAAACTTGTGTTGTGTCATTTTGTTGTGTTTTTACTGTGTGTATTGGTACACATTGCTTCTGAAGTTAAGCCTGCCTGCGCGTGCCAAGCTACCAAAGGGGTGAGCGGGGGTTAACTGAGGGTGAGACTCCTTTACCCTGACTAGAGTGAGAGTCCTTGTTTGAACAAGGGGTAACCTGACTGCCAACCAAAGACCCCATTTCTAACATCCCTATGTGCTGGCTGAGCTAAAGCCCTAATTTCACAGCTCGGCACTTTGCGAAAAAACGCATCAGTTTTCAGTGGAAACGTGATGTGTCCACATTTTGTTTTGGGCTCTCTACTGTGGCTGGCACTAGGCCTACCCACACAAGTGAAGTACAGTTTTTATTGAGAGACTTGGTTAACACAGAATAGCAGAACAAGTGTTATTACCAATTGTCTTTCTCTGCATTTGTGCCTTCCAAATGTAAAACAGTGTGTAAGAAAGAAGTCATTGCCCTGTAATTCACTTGCTAGTATGGGGACCCCCCAAATTCAGAGATGTGCAAATAACTACTACTTCTGAACTCCATATCTTGCACGTATTTCAGAAATACATCGTTTTCCTTGATACCTATTTTTCAGTCTTTATCTTTTACCAATGAAAACCCATTGCAAGGTGCAGCTCATTTAATGTCTCTGGGTACCTTCGGTTCTTGGTGAATGTAGGAGGCTGGACTGGCTTGTAGTGAGTACCAAGGGGTACTTACACCTTGCACCAGGCCCAGGTATCCCTTATTAGTGTATAGGGTGTCTATCAGCTTAGGCTGATAGATAATGGTAGCTTAGCAGAGCAGCTTAGGCTGAACTAGGAGACGAGTGAAGCTCCTACAGTACCACTAGTGTCACTTGCACAATATCATAAGAAAACACAATACACAGATATACTAAAAATAAAGGTACTTTATTTTTATGACAATATGCCAAAGTATCTCAGTGAGTACCCTCAGTATGAGGATAGCAAATATACACAAGATATATATACACAATACCAAAAGTATGCAGTATAGTCTTAGAAAACAGTGCAAACAATGTATAGTTACAAAAGGATGCAATGGAGACACATAGGGATAGGGGCAACACAAACCATATACTCCAAAAGTGGAATGCGAACCACGAATGGACCCCAAACCTATGTGACCTTGTAGAGGGTCGCTGGGACTATTAGAAAATAGTTAGGGTTAGAAAAATAGCCCACCCCAAGACCCTGAAAAGTGAGTGCAAAGTGCACTAAAGTTCCCCACAGGACATAGAAGTCATGATAGGGGCATTCTGCAGGAAAGACACAAACCAGCAATGCAAACCAGCAATGCAACAACGATGGATTTCCAGTCGAGGGTACCTGTGGAACAAGAGGACCAAGTCCAAAAGTCACAAGCAAGTCGGAGATGGGCAGATGCCCAGGAAATGCCAGATGTGGGTGCAAAGAAGCTGCTACTGGACAGTAGAAGCTGAGGATTCTGCAGGAACGACAAGGGCTAGAGACTTCCCCTTTGGAGGATGGATCTCCCACGCCGTGGGGAGTCGTGCAAAAGTATTGTCCCGCCGAAAGACCGCCAACAAGCCTTGCTAGCTGCAAATCGTGCGGTTAGGGTTTTTGGATGCTGCTGTGGCCCAGGAGGGACCAGGATGTCGCCAATTGCGTCTGGGGACAGAGGGGGCGCCGAACAAGACAAAGAGCCCTCTCAGAAGCAGACAGCACCCGCAGAAGTGCCAGAACAGGCACTACAAAGAGGAGTGAAACTGTGCTCACCCGAAGTTGCACAAAGGAGTCCCACGCCGCCGGAGGACAACTTAGAAAGTCGTGCAATGCAGGTTAGAGTGCCGTGGACCCAGGCTTGGCTGTGCACAAAGGATTTCTGCCGGAAGTGCACAGGGGCCGGAGTAGCTGCAAAAGACTTGATTCCCAGCAATGCAGTCTGGCGTGGGGAGGCAAGGACTTACCTCCACCAAACTTGGACTGAAGAGTCACTGGACTGTGGGAGTCACTTGGACAGAGTTGCTGGAATCAAGGGACCTCGCTCGTCGTGCTGAGAGGAGACCCAGAGTACCGGTAATGCAGTTCTTTGGTGCCTGCGGTTGCAGGGGGAAGATTCCGTCGACCCACGGGAGATTTCTTCGGAGCTTCTAGTGCAGAGAGGAGGCAGACTACCCCCACAGCATGCACCACCAGGAAAACAGTCGAGAAGGCGGCAGGATCAGCGTTACAGAGTTGCAGTGGTCGTCTTTGCTACTTTGTTGCAGTTTTGCAGGCTTCCAGCGCGGTCAGCAGTCTATTCCTTGGCAGAAGGTGAAGAGAGAGATGCAGAGGAACTCTGATGAGCTCTTGCATTCGTTATCTAAGGAATTCCCCAAAGCAGAGACCCTAAATAGCCAGAAAAGAGGGTTTGGCTACTTAGGAGAGAGGATAGGCTAGCAACACCTGAAGGAGCCTATCAGAAGGAGTCTCTGACGTCACCTGCTGGCCCTGGCCACTCAGAGCAGTCCAGTGTGCCAGCAGCACCTCTGTTTCCAAGATGGCAGAGGTCTGGAGCACACTGGAGGAGCTCTGGGCACCTCCCAGGGGAGGTGCAGGTCAGGGGAGTGGTCACTCCCCTTTCCTTTGTCCAGTTTCGCGCCAGAGCAGGGCTAAGGGGTCCCTGAACCGGTGTAGACTGGCTTATGCAGAAATGGGCACCATCTGTGCCCATGAAAGCATTTCCAGAGGCTGGGGGAGGCTACTCCTCCCCTGCCTTCACACCATTTTCCAAAGGGAGAGGGTGTAACACCCTCTCTCAGAGGAAGTCCTTTGTTCTGCCATCCTGGGCCAGGCCTGGCTGGACCCCAGGAGGGCAGAAACCTGTCTGAGGGGTTGGCAGCAGCAGCAGCTGCAGTGAAACCCCTGAAAAGGCAGTTTGGCAGTACCAGGGTCTGTGCTACAGACCACTGGGACCATGGGATTGTGCCAACTATGCCAGGATGGCATAGAGGGGGCAATTCCATGATCATAGACATGTTACATGGCCATATTCGGAGTTACCATTGTGAAGCTACACATAGGTAGTGACCTATGTGTAGTGCACGCGTGTAATGGTGTCCCCGCACTCACAAAGTCCGGGGCATTTGCCCTGAACTATGTGGGAGCACCTTGGCTAGTGTCAGGGTGCCCTCGTACTAAGTAACTTTGCACCTAACCTTTACTAAGTAAAGGTTAGACATATAGGTGTCTTATAAGTTACTTAAGTGCAGTGAAAATGGCTGTGAAATAATGTGTGCATTATTTTACTCAGGCTGCAGTGGCAGGCCTGTGTAAGAATTGTTAGAGCTCCCTATGGGTGGCAAAAGAAATGCGGCAGCCCATAGGGATCTCCTGGAACCCCAATACCCTGGGTACCTCAGTACCATATACTAGGGAATTATAAGGGTGTTCCAGTATGCCAATGTAAATTGGTAAAATTGGTCACTAGCCTGTTAGTGACAATTTAAAAGAAATGAGAGAGCATAACCACTGAGGTTCTGATTAGCAGAGCCTCAGTGAGACAGTTAGGCATCACACAGGGAACACATACATATAGGTCACAAACTTATGAGCACTGGGGTCCTGACTAGCAGGGTCCCAGTGACACATAACAAACATACTGAAAACATAGGGTTTTCACTATGAGCACTGGGCCCTGGCTAGCAGGATCCCAGTGAGACAGTGAAAACACCCTGACATACACTCACAAACAGGCCCAAAGTGGGGGTAACAAGGCTAGAAAGAGGCTACTTTCTCACAGTGAACCTACAAGCCCTATAGATCCCCACAACCAGAACGGTCCAGCGGATGTCACGGTATATTGCTTTTATAAATCTGCCATACTTAGAAAAAGTTACAGATGAAAATGCAGACAGAAATGGCTGTTTCTTTCAACTCAATTTCAATATTTTTCTATTTTAACTGGTACTTTCTATAGGATAACCGTGAAGGATCTACACCAATGACCCATTGATGAATTCAGAATTGTGTCTACTTTTCAGAAATGTATTCCTTTCCGGTATCCACCATTGGTTTTACACCCATTTTGGTCAATAACTGGAAGGAAGTTGAAAGCACAAAAAATACGGAAAATGTGGTATGTCCCCGTAAAATGCCAAAACTGTGTTGAACAACTTGTTTTTCTGATTCTAGTCTGTCCTGAAAGCTGAGAAAATGGTGATTTTAGCACCACAAACCCTTCATTGATGCTATTTACACGGAAAGAACAGATGCTTTCTTCTGCATCCATTTTCCCCATTTTCCTCCCAAAAAACAAGTTTTAGCCGTATTTTGGCTCATTTCTCGGTCCCCACCTGGGGAATCCACAAATCCTGGGCACCTTTAGAATCCCCAGGATGTTGAAAAAAAGATGCAAATTTGGCATGGAGAGCTTATGTGGACAAAAAGTTACGGGGCCGAAGTGTGAAGTACCCCAAATAGCCAAAGAAAGGCTTAGCACAGGAGGGGGAAAAGGCTTAGCAGCGAAGGGGTTAAAATAGTTGGAAATGGGGTCTCTAGGTGGTGGAGATATATACCCTTGTCCAAGTAGGGGCCACAATTGTAGTTAGGGCAAGTCACAATACAATCCAAATTATCCTGTGCCCACCCTCTGGTAGCTTGGCACTGAGCAGTAAGGCTTAACTTAGAAGGCAATGTGTAAAGTATTTGTGCAATTAATCATACAGTAACATGGTGAAAACACCACAAAAATACATCACACAGGTTTAGGCCTTCTCAACCCTGAGCTTCTCTGAAATTACTAATAATTACATTTCAGTTGCAGAAAATCTGCAAAAGGCGATGTGGTAAGACTGAGGGCCTCTGTAGGGCGGGTGGCTTGCATCCCATCAGGGGAGAGATGGCCGAACTATGGCCCGCAATATTCAGAGAGCTCCCTCGGGCCCGCAGAGACCTCTCTGCCCTCAGAGAAGATGCCAACCTAGGACTGAGAGTTTGCTGAGCTGCTGCCCCCCTCCAGGCAGCACTCAGCAAACTTTATTTGGTTTTCAGAAGCAAGTTTCCAAAGTGGGAGATTTTTTTGAAAAAACAAAAGCTAGTGACCCTAAAACCCCGGGAGTTTTCTTGCATGATGTGTGGACTACCAGGGTTCTCCTGCACACTCACAAATACGCTCACAAATACGCTCACACATACTCCCAGGTGCACACACACACACACACACACGCACACTTCCACACTCAGACACAAGTGGAGACATGCTAACACAGACACTCTCCTTCACTCTGTCTGTCTCTCAGACACACAGACACCCACACAGACACACCCACACACACCCATACAACACACACACGCAGATACACACACATGCACACACCAATACAACACACACATGCCCATACAACACACACACGCAGACACACACGCAGATGCACACACATGCACACACCCATACAACCCACACATACGCACCCATACAACACATACACGCAGACACAGACACGCAGATGCACACACATGCACACACCCATACAACACACACACATGCCCATACAACACACACACGCAGACACACACGCAGATGCACACACATGCACACACCCATACAACACACACACGCAGACACACACGCAGATGCACACACATGCATACACCCATACAACACACACACATGCCCATACAACACACACACGCAGACACACACGCAGATGCACACACATGCACACACCCATACAACACACACATACGCACCCATACAACACACACACGCAGGCACACACGCAGATGCACACACATGCACACACCCATACAACACATACACGCAGACACAGACACGCAGATGCTCACAAACATGGACACACCCATACAACACACACAAACGCACCCATCCAACACACACACATACCCATACAACACACACACTCACACTGATCTTTCTGTCTTGACTCCCACATCCTCTTCCGGGTGAGCAGCCCCTGTCATCCATCCCTCAGACATTTCCCCTCTGGTTCTGCGCTGCTCTGGTGTGAAATGTCACAGCAAAAACGTGGTGTGGCCGGTGTATTTCCAGTTCCTGGAGCATTTTACAAAGGGTAACCTCATGTATAGTTAACATTGGTACCTTTCCTTCTTCCAGGGTACCAGGCAGGGCTGGCTTTAGGGCGGTGCGACCGGTGCAGCAGCACCTGGCGCTGAGCTCAGGGGTTTGCAGCGGGGCTGTGTTTAGAAATACTTTATGGGTTTAAGAGCACCCTCTGTAGAGTTCTTTGTATGTCAAAACTGTTTTCAGGCAACTATAAAATGTCAAGATAACTCTGGTGTTTAATGTTCCTGATGTAGAGAGAGAAAGTTTTGTCTAGTGTCAATTTTGACTCATGAAAAAGTACCACAGAGGGTTAATGCGCCTACTTCATGGAAAGAGTACCATGCAGATGACAGAACTGTATTTTATGTAGATAGCTCAGTGGGTTACTGCCTTTGTCACAGAGATCCTTTTGTTACCTGCAGTTCACAAGTTTCAATCATTGTGACATATGAACAGTCATCCCAGAGTTGCATGCAAACTGCAGGATATAGGGTTGGACCCTTGTGTTTCCCCGAGTCCTGCATTATCCTAATATTGCTACAAAGGGTTAGATTGAGTAGAAATACTTTCTTTGTAGTAACGTCAACCCCAACCACTGACGTACATTTTAAATCCTGAGTTTCTGCTTTTTCCTGGCGAAACACTCTTAACATATAGTGGATGAAGTGATTCTCACAGCCGTGTAATCCTCAGTGCCTTATGTAACATTTCCTATAGACAGATTTACACACGTGTGATGATTGTCTCTGCATAGTGTGTGATGTAAAGTGCTCTGACACCCTACACTGGCATGAGAAGCGCTAAAAAAGAAATAAAATACGTGTGAGAGAGGAGCTATGGACAGATCAGGGGCTCTGTTGGAGGAGGGAATCCATGAAGGTCATTGGGGGTTTGGGGACAGAAAATATTGTTGCACGGGCGCCACCAGTGCCAAAGCCGGACCTGACACCAGGATAAGGGGGCGACTGACCATTTGTGGAGGGTGATTCCAAGTTCAGCATACCCCCTGCAATCTCGCACAACTGGGGGCTGTCTGCCTCCCCCCGCACGGTGTGTGATGTGTAGCCCCCTGTGTGTGACACTGTTCTCAGTCTGTTGATGTGTCCTTGTGTAATTTACAGGGTGCACGCCCAAAGTCTCAAGGACCCTGCCCTGGGACTCTGCACCTGTCAGGTGGGCTGGGGCTAGAAACAGCTGCTCCCTGACAGACCAGCTTCTGCCAGCGGTGCTTTCTGTACCCCTCTCCCCTCCTGTGCTGTGGTTGTGGTCACATGGAAACTCCGAGACCTTGGCAGGGTCTGGTTGACATCTGTGAAAAGAATGTAGGTCTTGTTGCCATCGTGGCTCTGCAGTCCGGGTTTCTGCACCTTTTTTATAGTTCCAATAATGAATGTTAGGCTAACATTTACTATTGCTGCCATAAAAATACCAACCTTTTCTGCTAAGGTGGGATGAGTAACAGTCTCACGTTTGATAGCTTGGGCAGGCGCATAAAGGTGCCATCCATCAAACTGATTATCCAGGGTTGGCAAAGTTCTGAACATGGCATCTAGCACTTAAGAGTAGCGCTTAAGGCTTCAGCCTTCTAATCCCAGGAGCCTCACTGAACCCACTGTTTCCTGTGACGAGATGGGAGAGGGCGAGGTGAAAAACCAAGAGACTGAAAGCCGCAGCCTCTGCAGTGCATGGAGTGTGCATTGTCCAGGGTCCAACTTTCCACTTCCTGCTTCAGTGCCTGAGCCTGAGTGAGCTGCTCTCTACCTGCCGGGTCAGTCCAGCACCACCAGATGAGGAGGTGAAGGAGGCCTCTACAAGCAGCTGAAGGTAAGTGAAAAAACCCATCCGGTGTGTGTGTGCATGTGGGTGAGGATGTATGAGTGTGAGTGTGTGTGTACAAGTGTATGTGTCTGTGTGTGTGTGAGAGTGTGTGTGTGCTTGAGAGGGTGTGTGTTTGTGTGTCTATATGTGTGTGAATGTGTACAAGTGTGTGTGTGCACGGCCATGTGGTGTGTGTGAGTGTGTATAGGTGTGTGTGTGTATACAAACCTGTGCATGTGGGTCTTTGTGTGTGCCTGTGAGTGTGTGTGTATGTGTGTCTGTGTGAGAGAGAGAGAAAGCATGTATGTGTAAATATTTGAGGATATTTGTGTGTGAGTGTATGCAAGTGAAAGTGAGTAAGCGATAGTGAATGACATGGGAAGTGAAGGGGAATGAGTGAAAGTAAGTGAAACTATGGTGGAAAATGAGTGAGTAGAGAGAGTGAGAATGTATGAAAGTGAGACTGTGAGGTTGAGTGAGAGTAAAAGTGCAATTGAGTGTGAGTGAGTGAATATGAATGAGTGTGATAGCGAGTGAGGGTGGGGAAGTGAGAGTGAGGGAGCATGAGTGTGATTAAGGCCCTCATTACAACCCTGGCGATAAATGCTGCTGTGCAGAAGACCGCCAACATACCGCTGCACCAGCGGAATTCCTCTACAGCTATTACGACCCACAGCTCGGAATCCGCCATAATATAGACACACACACAAGTCCACCACACCAAAGGTCAGTGATAAACTGGCGATAACAAAACCTCCACCATCACGCCAACAGGAATACGCCCACACTATCACGACCCACGAATCCACGCAGCGGTCTTTCAACCGCGGTATTCCATTGGCGGTACACACCGCCACACTCAAAATACACACACATTTACAAAAACACAACCACATTGGACAATTCGAAATACACACACCTGACACACATACACACACCACACCTACACACCCAATCCAATATAAAACACACACCCACATCACCCACAAACCCTTACTACCAGAATTCTGATACCACGCCAGAGAGAGACACCACTATAAACAGCACCAGCATCCACAGACACACAATACCATCACTTACACAACATCCACGCACCTCAAACAACACACAACAACACATCCCCTCACACATCACAACACACACCACCTCACACATCACCCACACCACATCATGGCACCTCAACTACACCCCAGGTTCTCTGAAGAGGAGCTCAGGGTCATGGTGGAGGAAATCGTCTGGGTAGAGCCACAGCTATTCGGATCACAGGTGCAGCAGACATCTATTGCTAGGAAGATGGAGCTATGGCGGAGAATCGTCGACAGGGTCAACGCAGTGGGACAGCACCCCAGAACACGGGATGACATCAGGAAGAGGTGGAACGACCTACGGGGAAGGTGCATTCCGTGGTCTCCAGACACCAGATTGCTGTACAGAGGACTGGCGGTGGACCCCCTCCTCCTCCCTCACAACTAACAACATGGGAGGAGCAGGTCTTGGCAATACTGCATCCTGAGGGACTCGCAGGAGTAGCAGGATGACTGGACTCTGGTAAGTCCAAGCTTTACTATTATATCCCCCACCCTATCTGCATGCCATCACATATTCCCACCCTCATCCTTACCCCCATTGCTCCAACACCTCTCATATGCCCCACTATCACAACCCACCCATCCCAACACCAAGCCCTGCATGCAACACCAAAGCATGGACACCCATCACCAAAGCATGTCCACTACAGATACCCACACAGAACCCAAACCAAATATCACACAAGGACCAAGACAAGAATGCAAGCACTGGAGTACAGGGTCAGTCACCGATGCACACGATGGCACACACAGTTGCAATAATCATGCCTTTACACCCCTGCAGGACCCCAACCTAACGTCACCGGACAAGAGGTACCAGACATATCTAGTCCCCACACAGAAGAGACCCACAGTGATGACAGCAGCTCTGCACAACTGGATCAAGATGACCAGCCCGGCCCATCAGAGACCTCAGGACAGTCGGTTCCCCTGACACTGGCACAAGCCACCACAGACCCTCCCCCCTCAGGAAACACCATTACAGCACCCACCCAGCGGGCCCATCCCTCTGTCCCCAGGACACGCCAATCAGCAGTGTGTCCACCACTACAGGGAACCCAGGCAAACCCACCAACCCAAGACAATCAGGGACCTGGGGGCAGTGGGCGCACGGTTCAGGGGACTGAGGCTCAGGAAAACAGGGAAACTGGGAGGACTGCTGTGAGACAAGGGGAGGACAGACCCAGGGAACCCACTCTCCACGAGGCCCTCTCTAACATCATGGGAGCTTACCATCATTCCCAGGAGACGATGGCAACAGTACTGGCCAAGTTTAAGGAGACTTAGCGGCTGCAGGAGGAACACTTTCTGGGGATCAGGGAGCACCTGATGTCCATAAACAACACCCTGGTGACCATTGCAGGGTTGCTGCAAGACCTTGTCAACACCAGAAGGGACACTGTGGCACAACAAGGGGCCCCTGACACTAGCCTGGACGATGAACAGCCCTCCACCTCCGCCGGCGCTAGTGGACAGGAGGCACCGCCTCAGGAACACGACACCAGCACCCCACCCCCTGCAGATGGAGAACCACCCCGCTAACGGTCCCTGAGATCCAGGAACAAGACAGAGAACATTGCCAAGTCCCCGCCAGGAAATGAGACCCCGCTGAATGTCACCCTTCTGTCCCACTTTGTCACCCTGTCCGTCCTTAAATTGCCATTGCTCCACTTCCTATGCCCCTTTGGACAATGCACCTGTGAAACAAATAGACTGGACTCTGCCATGGACATTCCTCCACCATCACCCCTGCCCATTTTACAACCCCCTCAACTTATTTGCACAGAAATAAACACACTTCAATCACAATACAATTTGGAGTCAGTCTGTGCTTTCACAAACATGTGATTGCAATAACCATGGAATATAGCAATGTCAATTTAATTGTTCACATACCGATGTAACACAGCTGTAGGGCTGGTGGAAATATAGCAGAGGACACAAAGTGGGACCCACATCTGTGAAATAGAAAGGCAAAGTGACAAGTCAGGGTCCATACACTGAGTGAAAATGACAGACTTATGCTAGCTCCAACAATAGTATGAGATGTGGGAGGCAGTGACATCTTCTTACCTGTGTCTCACTGGAAGTATTGCATGATTATGTTGTTTCTGTTGTCGATATCCTCTTCTGCTGCCTCCTCTTCTTCACTGTCCACAGGCTCCACAGCTGCCACAAGACCACCAGCTGGACCATCCTCCTGCAGAAAAGGCACCTGCCGTCGCCAAGCCAAGTTGTGCAGCATACAGCAGGCCATGATGATCTGGCACACCTTCTTTGGTGAGTAGTAGAGAGAGCCACCTGTCATATTGAGGCACTGGAACCTGGCCTTCAGGAGGCCGAAGGTCCTTTCAATCACCCTCCTAGTTTGCCCATGTGCCTCATTGTAGCGTTCCTCTGCCCTTGTCCTGGGATTTCTCACTGGGGTCATTAGATAGGTTGGGGTAACCAGATTCACCTGCAAATGTCGAGGGACAAGTGTTAGACACATACTAACCCGTAGGGACAACCCCATACCCAGACAACTATTCACACTGTATTGAGTCCTTGTCCTCACCTATTAGCCACACACGGTGCCTCTGGAGTTGCCCATCACATAAGGGATGCTGCTATTCCTCAGAATGTAAGCGTCATGCAATGAGCCAGGAAATTTGGCATTCACATGGGAGATATACTAGTTGGCCAAACACACCATCTGCACATTCATTGAATGGTAGCTCTTCTGGTTTCTGTACACCTGTTCACTCCTGCGGGGGGTACCAAGGCCACATGTGTCCCATCAATGGCGCCTATGATGTTAGGGATATGTCCCAGGGCATAGAAGTCACCTTTCACTGTGGGCAAATCTTCCACCTGAGGGAACACGATGTAGCTGCGCATGTGTTTCAGCAGGGCAGACAACACTCTGGACAACACGTTAGAGAACATTGGCTGGGACATCCTTGATGCAATGGCCACTGTTGTTTGAAAGGAACCACTTGCCAGGAAGCACTGACAGGACCTGCACTAGAAGGGGTATTCCTGTGGGATGGAGGATATCTGACATCAGGTCTGGCTCCAACTGGGCACACAGTTCATGGATTGTTGCACGATAAAGTCTGTAGGTGACTATTACGTGTCTCTCTTCCATTGTCGACAGGTCCACCAGCGGTCTGTACACCGGAGGATGCCGCCATCTCATCACCTGCCCCAGCAGACGTGCCCTATGGATGAGAACAGCGAGCAGAGAGTCAGACAACACGTAGGTATCACAAAATGTAATTTGCACACATTTATTAATCCGCAATGTGCCTGTTATTGTGTGTATTCAAGGCCTACATTGGTGTGACGCAGTTAATATTAATGCCATGTGGCCCCCTGAAATGGCGGCTGCCTGACCTGTAAGGTGTGACAAGGGGATATGAGGTAACTGTGCTGGCTGAAGACCGTGGCGCAATCCTGCATTGGTTAACATCGGACCTTATGGGTCCTAGGAGCCAATGACGATGTACGCTGTCGGTGACGGTACGCACCGCTGCGGACGTGACCGCCATTTTCTGGCTGTTCACTCACTTGATACATGACCTTCAACAGGAGAGGACCTACACTGCAAGTGCTGCTGTGACCTCAGTCTGGAAGCGACGATGGCTCATGTGTCTGGGGAAAGCCCTGCCTTTACTTCGGAGGAGTTGGAGAAACTAGTGGATGGGGTCCTCCCCCAGTACACACAACTGTACGCGGTTCTCCAGACAAACCGGTGAGTACACTGTGAGCATGCTGCATGGGCAATGCCTGTTTGGAGTGGTGTGGATGGAAGATAAATGGGGGGGGGAGGACTGAGGCCTGCATGTGCGGACGGTGAGTGTATGTGCGTCAGGGCAAGGGTGGGAACGTGGGCCAATGAGTATGACGGTCCGGACGGTTAAAGATTTTTCTTTTCCCCTGTACTATTCCTCTAGGTCAGTGCCCACCAGAAGAATGCTATTTGGCATGCCATCGCAAAGGACATCCGGACCCTGGGGGTCCACCACAGACGGAGGACCCACTGCCGTAAAAGATGGGAGGACCTTCGCCACTGGAGCAAGAAGACAGCGGAGGCCCAGCTGGGGATGGTCTCCCAATGTGGGAGGGGTGCCCGTCGCACCATGACCCCCCTGATGTTCCGGATCCTGGCGGTGGCGTATCCGGAGTTGGATGGGCACTTGAGGGCATCACAGCAGCCACAAGGGGGTGAGTACACTCTCATTCAGCTGACTCTGCATGCATTACGAGGGGTCTAGGTGGGGGAGGTGGGTAGTGGATTCCCCTAGGCCAGGGCGAGCTTGATAGGCAAGGTCCCTTGTGAGGCAGGCCCAGTGGCATCCCAACCCCACTAGTGGTTAGTGCCATCTACACCTAGTCAGGCTCCTGTGACTTCCATGTGTGCAGCAATCGGGCTTGTGATTAATCTCGGAACTATAAGTGCATGGCGTAATACAGAGTGCTGCTGTGTCTGTAGTGTCTGCCAACGGCAGTGGTGTTGCATGCACTGAACATGTCTCTCTTCTGTCTTTCTCCCCCCTTTTTGTGGTCTCCCTGTTCTTGTGTGCAATAGCATCATCAGGCGGAGGAGCATTGGCACCGGAGCAGGAGGGAGCTGCATCCCACTTGGCCCTGGAGGGCGAAACAACGGAGTCTGAAGCCACCGGTGGGACGGAGGGCAAGGGGAGCTCCACGGCGGGGACAGGAGCTGACAGCAGTGACAACGACTCCTCCTCTGATGGGAGCTCCATTGCGGTGGCAGACCCCTCTGTGCCCCCCGCATCAACAGGTACAGCCACCACCCCCCCTACCAGCACCGCCCTCCCAGCAGCCCCTCAGCGTGTGTCTCGTGCCTGCTCACCCAGGAGGGTGGGCATCTCCTTCACCCCAGGCACCTCAGGCCCTGCCCCAGTCAGTCCCGCTGCCCTCAGTGAGGAGGCTATTGACCTCCTGAGATCCCTCACTGTTGGGCAGTCTACCATTCTGAATGCCATCCAGGGTGTTGAGAGGCATTTGCAACAAACAAATGCATATCTGGAGGGCATTCATTCTGGCCAGGCAGCCCAACAGAGAGCATTTCAGGCTCTGGCCTGAGCACTGATGGGCACCCATTGTCCCTGTGTCCAGCCTCCCCCTCCAACTTCCTCCACCTAGACTCAATCCCCTGTACCTCAGCCTATCAATCAATCAATCAATCAATCATAACACTTGTATAGCGCACTACTCACCCGGGAGGGTCTCAAGGCGCTAGGGGAAGGGGTCCGCTACTGCTCGAACAGCCAGGTCTTGAGTTATCTCCTGAAGGCGAGATGGTCCTGGGTCAGCCGAAGGTGGATGGGGAGGGAGTTCCATGTCTTGGCCGCCAGGTAGGAGAAGGACCTTCCTCCGGCGGTGGATCTTCGGATGCGTGGTACGGCGGCGAGGGCGAGGCTTGTAGAACGTAGCTGGCGGGTGGGTGTGTAGAAGGTCAGGCAGTCGTTGAGGTACTTTGGGCCCAGGTCGTGGAGAGACTTGTGTGCGTGGGTGAGGAGCCTGAATGTGATTCTCTTGCTGACAGGAAGCCAGTGCAAGTCCCTCAGGTGGCCGGAGATGTGGCTGCGTCGGGGGATGTCCAGGATGAGTCGGGCGGAGGCGTTCTGGATACGTTGGAGTCTTTTTTGTAGCTTGGCTGTGGTTCCGGCATAGAGAGTGTTACCGTAGTCCAGTCGGCTAGTGACGAGTGCATGGGTGACCGTCTTCCTGGTTTCGGTCGTGATCCATCGGAAGATCTTGCGGAGCATGCGAAGGGTGTTGAAGCATGAGGAGGATACGGCGTTGACTTGTCTGGTCATTGAGAGGGAGGAGTCCAGGATGAAGCCCAGGTTGCGTGCGTGGTCAGTAGGCTTGGGAGTGGTGCCCAGGGCGGGGGGCCACCAGGAGTCGTCCCAGGTGGAGGGCGATGGTCCCAGGATGAGGACTTCCGTCTTGTCTGTGTTCAGTTTCAGGCGGCTGTTCTTTATCCACTCGGCGACGTCTTTCATCCCTTCGTGTAGGCTGGTTCTGGCGGTGGTGGGGTCTCTGGTGAGGGAGAGGATCAGTTGGGTGTCGTCGGCGTAGGAGATGATGTTCAGGTTGTGTTGGCGTGCGATGGCTGCCAGAGGTTTTATGTAGACGTTGAAGAGGGTGGGGCTGAGTGATGATCCTTGCGGGACGCCGCAGACGACTTCGGTGGCCTCGGATTGAAACGGGGGGAGGCGGACTCTCTGTGTTCTTCCGGCGAGGAACGAGGTGATCCACTCCAGTGCCTTATCTTGGATACCGATGTTGCTGAGGCGTTGGGCTAGGGTGCGGTGGCAGACAGTGTCGAATGCTGCGGAGAGGTCCAGGAGGATGAGGGCCGCTGTTTCCCCGTTGTCGAGCAGGGTTCTGATGTCGTCGGTGGCTGCGATGAGGGCGGTCTCTGTGCTGTGGTTGGCTCGGAAGCCGGACTGAGAGGTGTCAAGCGATCCGTTCGTCTCGAGGAAGGCAGCAAGCTGTCTGTTGACGGTCTTCTCGATGACTTTGGCAGGAAAAGGGAGGAGCGAGATGGGGCGGAAGTTCTTGAGGTCGGTGGGGTCCGCTGTTGGTTTCTTTAGTAGGGCGCTGAGCTCGGCATGCTTCCAGCTCTCCGGGAAGGTGGCGGTGTTGAAGGAGGTGTTGATGATGTTCCGTAGTTGGGGTGCGATGGTGGAGTCGGCCTTGTTGAAGACGTGGTGGGGGCAGGGGTCGGTCGGAGATCCGGAGTGGATGCTGTTCATTGTGCGGGCTGTTTCTTCGGTGGTCACCGTGGTCCAGGTGCGGAGGGTGGCGGTGGGGGGCGTAGGTTCTATGGTTGGGTGCGTGGGTGGTGCGCTGAAGCTGTTGTGAATGTCGGAGATCTTGCGGTGGAAGAACGAGGCCTGGGAGTCGCAGAGATCTTGTGAAGGGGTTATGTCGTTGTTGCCGGTGCTGGGGTTGGAGAACTCCTTGACGATGCTGAAGAGTTCCTTGCTGTCGTGTGCGTTGTTGTCCAGTCTTTCCTTCAGTGATGTCTTCTTGGTGGTGCGGATAAGCTGGTGGTGCTTGCGGGTGGCTTGTTTGAGGGCGGTCATGTTGTCTGTGGTCTGGTCGTGGATCCAGGCCTTCTTGAGGGAGCGGCAGTTCTTCTTGGAGTCCTTGAGTTCGTCGGTGAACCAGGAGGCCTTCTTGCTTCTGGGTCTGCTGGGAGGGTTCTTCAATGGTGCAAGGTCGTCAGCGCAGGCGGTCAGCCACTGCGTGAAGTTGCGGGCTGCTTCGTTGGGGTCCGTAGTGTTGTCGGGAGGATTCTGGCTGAGGGAGGCGGTGAGCTGCTCGGCGGTGATCTTGCTCCAGCTTCGGCGGGGAACCTGTTGTGGGTGGTGGTGGGTCGTGGTTCTTCTGAAGCTGAAGTGGACGCAGCTGTGGTCGGTCCAGTGAAGTCCGTTGGTGTGGCTGAAGGTGACGTGCTCGCTGGATGAGAAGACGGGATCAAGCGTGTGGCCGGCGTAGTGGGTGGGGGTGTTGACCAGTTGCATGAGTCCAAGGTTGGCGAGGTTGTCCAGCAGGGCGGCGGTGTTGCGGTCCTTGTTGTTCTCCAGGTGGAAGTTGAGGTCCCCAAGGAGGATGTAGTCAGCGGAGGGGAGGGCGTGCGGGCTGATGAAGTCTGCGATGTCTTCGCTGAATTGTGTGCGCGGTCCCGGGGGTCTGTAGATGAGGGTGCCTCTGAGGGTCGTCTTGGGGTCGGTGTGTATCTGAAAGTGGAGGTGTTCGGCGGCGTTGAAGGTGTCATCGGAGTTGGTCGTGATGCGGATGGTGTTCTTGTGGACGATGGCGATGCCTCCTCCAATCTGGTTGACGCGGTCCCTCCGGGTGATCTTGTAGCCGTCTGGGATGGCGACGGCTATGTCGGGTGCAGAGGAGGCGTTCATCCATGTTTCTGTGAGGAAGGCGACGTCTGGTGAGGTTGTGTCGAGCAGGTTCCAGAGTTCGATGGCGTGTCTGTGAACGGAGCGGGTGTTGAGCAGGATACACTTGAGGTGGTTGTTGTTGGTGCTCGGCTTGGTGGGTGCGGTGCAGGTCCGGTGGCAGGTGAACTTGCAGGCTTGGCAGGTGAAGGGTCCATGG
Organism: Pleurodeles waltl; assembly: GCF_031143425.1. Classification (NCBI taxonomy): domain Eukaryota; kingdom Metazoa; phylum Chordata; class Amphibia; order Caudata; family Salamandridae; genus Pleurodeles; species Pleurodeles waltl. Next base: position 1,533,003,131 of record NC_090447.1, on the reverse strand, counting down.
GTGCGTCTCGGGTTGGCTAGGTGGCAGGCTCTTTTCCGGTCGGGTTTGAGTGCGATGAGGGTGGCGGCGTCGTAGGTCCGGAGGGTGGGTTGGCGTCTGCGGGGGCCAGGGGTCCTGGCGCTGGGCACGGGCCAGGCGCGGACGGGCGCAGACGGGCTTACCTTTGGCGCACCTTCGGCGCTCCGTCGGTGCTCCCGCTGCGCGGTCGCTCTGGGGGCGTCATAAGTAAGGAGCCCGGAGGGAGGAGCAGCTGGGTGGCGGGAGCGGGGCGGCGAATGGGCTCACAGGGGGGCGGGCCGCAGGGAGGCAGCGGCGGGAAAACAAGCAGCGGGAAATTCCCACCGGGAAATTCCCAGGAGCAGCGGGCAGCGAGCGAAGGGGTCTGCAGGCAGGAGGCGGCAAGGCAGGCAGGAGCGGCAGCAGTGAGTGGGGCGACAAAGCCCTGTGGAGGGCTGAGCGGTGACACTCTGTGGCCGCTTGCGGTCCCCTTAAGTAAGGAGCCGGGAGGGAGGAGCAGCTGGGTGGCGGGAGCGGGGCGGCGAATGGGCTCACAGGGGGGCGGGCCGCAGGGAGGCAGCGGCGGGAAAACAAGCAGCGGGAAATTCCCAGCGGGAAATTCCCAGGAGCAGCGGGCAGCGAGCGAAGGGGTCTGCAGGCAGGAGGCGGCAAGGCAGGCAGGAGCGGCAGCAGTGAGTGGGGCGACCAAGCCCTGTGGAGGGCTGAGCGGTCACACTCTGTGGCCGCTTGCGGTCCCCTTAAGTAAGGAGCCGGGAGGGAGGAGCAGCTGGGTAGCTGGAGCGGGGCGGCGAATGGGCTCACAGGGGGGCGGGCCGCAGGGAGGCAGCGGCGGGAAAACAAGCAGCGGGAAATTCACAGCGGGAAATTCCCAGGAGCAGCGGGCAGCGAGCGAAGGGGTCTGCAGGCAGGAGGCGGCAAGGCAGGCAGGAGCGGCAGCAGTGAGTGGGGCGACCAAGCCCTGTGGAGGGCTGAGCGGTCACACTCTGTGGCCGCTTGTGGTCCCCTTAAGTAAGGAGCCGGGAGGGAGGAGCAGCTGGGTGGCGGAAGCGGGGCGGCGAATGGGCTCACAGGGGGGCGGGCCGCAGGGAGGCAGCGGCGGGAAAACAAGCAGCGGGAAATTCCCAGCGGGAAATTCCCAGGAGCAGCGGGCAGCGAGCGAAGGGGTCTGCAGGCAGGAGGCGGCAAGGCAGGCAGGAGCGGCAGCAGTGAGTGGGGCGACCAAGCCCTGTGGAGGCACAGGCACACCATCAGACCAGCAGACCAGCATGCACACACATCAACACACAAGTGTGGCTCAGGCAAACATAAGCACCACACATCCCACAGGCACTCACACAAGCATCATATCCATGCACACATACCAACATCCACTGCCTCCACTGTGTCGCCCTCCTCCACGTCTCCCTCCTCCAGGCAAGTGTATTGTTCCGGCCACAATGCACGTGGAGCAGTCTGGGCACAAAGCCCCCTCCAGAACCAGTGGAGTATCTCATCCACTACCTCAGTCCTTGGCAGGATGAAGCACTCTGGGCACAAAGCCCCCTGCAGAACCAGTGGAGTATCTCATCCACCACCTCAGTCCTTAGCAGGATGAAGCACCCTGGGCACAAAGCCCCCTCCAGAACCAGTGGAGAAAGGCATCCACTACCTCAGTCCTTGGCAGAATGAAGCACTCTGGGCACAAAGCCCACTCCAGAATCAGTGGAGTATCTCATCCACTACCTCAGTCCTTGGCAGGATGAAGCACTCTGGGCACAAAGCCCACTCCAGAACCAGTGGAGTATCTCATCCACTACCTCAGTCCTTGGCAGGATGAAGCACTCTGGGCACAAAGCCCCCTGCAGAACCAGTGGAGTATCTCACCCCCTACCTCAGTCCTTAGCAGGATGAAGCACTCTGGGCACAAAGTCCCCTCCAGAATCAGTGGAGACTGTTATCCACTTGAAATACTGTGGCTTTGCACTCCCCAGGATGAAGCAGTGGGCAAACCACCCACTGAAAAGACTTGAGAGACTGTGGCTTTGCACTCCCCAGGATACATCAATGGGCATGGAAACCCCTCATGGAGCAGTGGCGTCTTGCGTTCATCACCCCCTGAGGTGCCTTTATATTTTCTTTCTGATGCCCCTCCAGTGTTTTCTCTGTTTGGAGTCAGGTATCATGAGTGGGCCTCGTCCATGCATTTTGGGCCCAGTGGTCCACGGACAATGATTCGTGCATTATCCGGACTTGTGTAGTTGGTGTACATAATTGTATATACTGGATTTTAAATTTTGACTAATGGATTTTTATTGATTACAATTGTGACAATCATTTCATTTTGTCCTTGTGTTATTCAAGGGGGGCTGGGGGGCGTATTTGTAATGTTGCAGCATGTATTTGTGTGTATGGTGTTGTGGGTGAGGGTGGGGGTAGGGGTGTTGCATGTGTGTGTCACTCTCTTTTCCCTCCCCCTCGCCTGTGTTGTAGGTGCAGTACTCGCTGTGGTCGTCGCCGCCGCCGTCGTTGGAGCTCCTGATAGAGGAGCAGGAAGACCATCGCCGGCAGTATCTGTAACTTGGGCCCCATGGCGTGGAGAGGTGAGTGTTTTCCCTTCTGTGTACTGTTTCGCCGTGTTTTTATTCGCGTTGGTTCCGCCCCGGAAAAGGTAGCGGATAGCCGTGTTGTGATAGGGTGGGCGGTACATTGTTTCCCGCCTGTCTGTTGGCGGTGTCCGCCGCGCTGTTTCTTTGTTCCGCCGTAGCGGTCGGAGTGTTAAAGTGGCTGTATATGTTGGCGGTTTCCGCCACGGCCGTAGTCCCATTTTTTTTTCCACGGGCCTGTTGGCGGTATTACCATCGCTTTAACAACGGCCTCCAGGGTTGTAATGAGGGCCTAAGTGTAAGTGAGAAAAAGTGTCAGTGAGCGAATGCACATGAGCATGAGTGACTGAGGGTGTCTGTGTAGGAACCTGTCTGTCTGTCACCCTGGCATGCTGGAGGTAATTCTTGGCATATGGGTACCCACGGTAGCTTTCTGGAGCTGGCACACTGGAATGAATTCTTGACAGAGAGTACAGGGGTGGCAGGATGCTGCCGCTGGACACATGGGAGGCAGACACTGGCATAAGAGGACAAGGTGACACATGGTTGGAGGAGGAGTCAACCACAACAAAATGCTGGCCCTGGCTTACTGGGGGGTAGTTTGTGACATATGGGCTGCCCGTGGTGTGTGGGTGACATTAATGGCAGCCTTCTGGCACTGGATATTGTATGCATTTCTTGGCATGAAGAGTCACCCATCTCATGTGTGGACACAACCAGTACTGGCTCACTGGAGGTGGGTTCTGACATGTGGGTGAGCACCCAGCCTGAAAGTGCACATACTGTGACAGCAGGGGGTGGGCACCTGGGGCGTCAGCACTCACTGGCTTGGTACTGAATGAAGTACTCGAGTAAGTATTGTGTGCTCTTTCAGATCCTCAGGCTCCTGAGCAAATGCACCTGGACATTGTGATTTAAAATGGACCATATGGCCCAATTGTTTTCACAACTTCCTCAGGGGCCTTTGGAATGAGTCACGAGAGACAGAAGGGTTTTCAGTGCCTCATGATGGAAATGAGTACACCCTCTAGAGAAACCAGTCTTTTAGCCATGCTCACAGCCCTGACATCATTGCTGTTTTTATGTGTGAGGGAGAGAGAGTGTGCGTGTGTACGTGTGTGCGTGTGTGTAAGCACGTGGGTGTGAGTCAAACTAAAGGACACATGGCGTGTGATGTCATTTCCGCTACCCCTGGCATCCTGGTGAATTGACGTCCTTGAATTTACTTATCAGTTTGTTATCAGTACGATCATGCCCTGTTGAAATCACCGACCCACAACAACTGATAGCCTGAAGGGCTTCCCTCGGCTGCTAACACAGCTAGGAAATTGAACTGAGATTGGCAGTTACATCTACCAAAGGTTTGTCAATATCCATATCCAAATACCAGCTGCACCAGAAACCCCAAGGCACTTTGTAGGCCTTTGAAGTTTCTCCTAGACTGATAACTTACTTAGAAAGTCATGGGGCCTCCAGCCTGTTCCAAAAAAGTACCAGGCCTAGGCCCGTATTTATGGGCTTTGTGGTGCAGGCTAGCTTTGCATGTCACCTTGATGCACCTGTGGAACAGGGACGGGCGGAAACGTGGCGTATTTGTCCAGTATGGTGCATTCCTGTCCTGTCCCCCTGCACTTGTGGCCTTTTGGCAGGGTAGCACCAACGCAGCCCCCCTTGCACCATGGTACAGGGGTGCCTGCGATACATGCAGAACTGTTTTTGTGCAAGAAAAGGGCACCTTCCAGCACAATACCAATTCTGAGAGGCTCTTTCCTCATCCTATGTGTGCTGCATGATGCAGCAGACAGAGAAAGAGGGAACATTGAGGAGAAATAAATATATTTCCCCTCTTTCCATCTCTCCTGGGGAGGAGTATCTTTTTGGTGCAATCCCAGGTTTGCAAGTTCTAGTAAATCAGGAGATGCGTCAAAATCCATGGATGTTGTGAGGGAACACCCACGCAACACCCATGGAAACGCCTCCCTGATGCAGAATAATGTAACACAGCCATTTGTGCTGCTTAACGTTACTCAAGATTTAAGAAGCCACGGAGGGCCATGCAAAGTGCCCTTGCGTAGCTTCATAAATCTCACTTAAGGTGTGCGTCACTCTTGCACCATGTTGCGTGGTACAAGAGTGACGCAAAACAGGCCATAAACATTGCCCGTAGTATTTAAAGCTTGCCTACTAATATCATATTGTGGTAGGCTCCCCAGGAGTACATCAACAAACAGAGTTGAGAGGGGGGAAGTACTAGACTTTCTGTGAACAACTCCAGCAGCGACAGGAACCACGGTTTAGAACGCCAGAATGGAGTGATCAGCACCACCTGTTCACCCTGTCTGCCAATGTGTACAAAACACCTGGAGATCATGGAAAATGGCGGAAAAGTGTAACTTTTGCCGCTGACCAATGTTGCAGAAAAATGTTTGAACAGATTGCTTGATGATCAGGTCTCCAAGGGGCTTATATGCAAACCATGTGGCGCAGGGAAGCGAAGCAAGGGACCTTGCTGCGTGGCACGTCAGGAAATGGGCAGAAATGCGCCGTATATACAAGATACAGCACATTTCTCCCCTCTCCCCCTGCGCTGGCACACAATTGGCTGCCTAGCATTGAAACAGGCATCCTTGTACCATGGTTCAAGGGTGCCTGCGTCACAGACAGGATTGTTTCTGTGCAGAGAGGGACACCTTCCGGCACAGAAAGAATCCATGCAGGTTTTTTTCCTCTTTCTAGGTGTGCTGCAGAATGCACCACTGGTGCGTCAGAAAAAGTGACAGACCGGCGGCACACAGGGCCTGTAAATAAGCCCCCAAATGTAAAACCGCTTTTAAAGGGTGTTACACAAGAGGCAAAAAGATCGATAGGTGAAGGACCCCATGTCTACTCTAATACTGAAATGCTCTCATATCCAGTCTCTTTAATCCCATACATGTTTGGAACACCAGTCCACTATTGCATGTAGGATGACTCAAAAGAACTCTGACCTGACTGATATCCTGTTAGTACGAAATCCCAAAAAAGGCTTTGCTATTTCTGTCAGCGGTTTGGATCTGGGAACTCCTAGGTGGTTGATGTAGTTGACTGCTGGGATATTGTCTATAAGATTGCACAATTTGCTCTGCCCTTTGTATAACTGAATTACAAAGGAGCCTGCAAGAACCTCTAAACAACATACATTAATGATTCCTTCACTTGCCATGGTCTTACATTCAAAGACTGGCCCGAGAAAGTCCCTCAACCCCACTGGCTATCCTTGACTCCAAGACCTGATACATGGATGAAGTGAAAACTGCTAGCCTTTCCGAGTCATCTAGGCGATCCAGACACCGTCCGATCTCATCTAAGGTTTCTGAATTTAGGGGAACCTGATATGAACAAGAAGGACCTCAGTGTAAGGGCCAGAACTGCCCTTGTCATAAGATCTGATTACTTTACAGAGAAACCACCTGGGATTGGAAAGGATGTGGGAAAGGGGTAGAACAGAACTCCTAGTGATCCCTGGTGTAGTCTGTAGAACCCAAGGATCTCCTGATTCTTCTCCAGTTGTGAATGAACGCTGCCGTTCTACCAGCCATAACAAGAAGAGATGAAGAAGCAAACTCATTGCGGTTGACACAACCCTTGGTTGATACAACCTCTTCACTGCCCCCTTGAAGGGGGAAATCTGCCTCCCCTTCTCTTTTGCGGGAAGAAAGTTGGTGAATGGAATTGTCGGAGTTGGATACTCCAAGGGTACCCAATGTCAAAGTTAAACCAGCCGGCACTTTGGCCCCTGTATCTCCTGGTGCCGGTAGAAACACTTCTCTCTTGTGGCATAGCCGAATTGTCATTGCCCAAAACACAAAGATCTCTGCGCCCACCTTGATAGAATGTCAGGTTGCATTTGTTCCTCAGATTTATTGGCCTTTTTCCGTCATACACAAGATCTTAGTAAGGGGCACAACCACATCCAGTACTTTATCTTGCCAGGACACTGAGGTCTTGTCAATACCTTTACCTGGTTGTTTCCTGTTCTTATTTAATTTGTTTATGAATTTGGATCCAATGATGGATTTAACTGTATGTGGTATATTGAGTCTGGGGCACTGTACCCTACACTTTGATCTTGCAGGGTTATCCAAAACCATGCCCTATATAAGTTAGAGTGTTATAGCGTTAAGAATGGGCCTACCTGGGTTCCCCATTAGTATCTAAAATCATAATCAAACAGGGGCTGTACTACATGTACAGCGCACTTTCCCTGTCTGGGACATGGGGCACATTTAAATAGTTGTGCTGTCCACAAACAGGAGAAATGCGCTGTATCACAGTGAATGCCCTGCCCCCATGGCAGCCGCAAACCCATGCTGCCCTGGGGGCAGCGCATTCAAGTATAATTCAGAGCGGCTGCTTCAAACCCATTCCACGTTTCACTGTGCAGGCCGCAACCCACTTTACTTTTAAGAGGGGAGAGAAATCCCCATGCAGGTGGGTGCAGTGAGTGACTGCACCCGCCTGCAAGGGGATGTCTGGGGAGTCCATGGGACCCCTCTTTCCCCCTCAAAAGGGCTGCCATCAGGTGGGGCACTGACAGTGCTCAACCTTTTGAGGCGCACTGTCTGTGCCTCCTGGAAGCTTCTTTGCCTTTGCACCCAGGTCCATATTACAGCACGGGTGCAGAGGCAAATCCTTCATGCAAATGAGGGCATTTCCTCTGATGATCACGCTGGTATTACATGTGAGCGAGCGCTATCTGTGTTACAGAAAGGGCCACACAGGCATCTGTGGCCCCTTCTGTGGTACAAAAGTGCAGCGAGGGTTTACAAAGTGGGCACACATGCCCATTCCACCCTCAAAGCACTTTGTGTAATACGGACCCATATATCTTATCAATTTCTTTTGGAAGAAGTAAGTCAAAACGTACACTTTTTGGGGTACTATGCCCAAGCATTAAGACCTGGTTTTTCCATCTGCAATGAGTGCTTCCTTCACTTTCCGGCTTCCGGTCTCAGGACCTGCTATTACCAGTAGGAGGGATCAACATTTTGGAAATCTCCTTGGCCACTGAATTACCAATGTCAAAGGAAACATTTGTAGGGTCGCTGACACTGCCTGGTTTAGATATTGGAGGACGAGATACTCCATCACAACGGTGACAGTTATCCCATTCGCCAAAAATCTAAATCCCATTACATCCTAAGGGAGTTATATTTCGGCGGACAGGATATCCTTCCCCGTTATGATGGAGTAACCCATCCGCCAATATCTAAATCAGCCCATGGCATTTTATATTGATTAAAAGGCTGACATGTATAAATGAATGCAGGTTCTTTTTAATAATTTCTTCTTATTACAATTTAAACTCTGCTCTTGATTCTTATTTCAACACCTTATTCATTAGCCTCTGTAACTCAAATTATTTATAGTTATTTCACAAAAATTACACACTAATCTTCTTGTCTTGTTACCTAAAGTAAACAGACGCTGCGCATAGCAAACAGGCAAACAAACCGATCTGATTAAAAAAAATCAGCGCAGGCGTGTGGGAAAGACACACTCAACGCGTCCTCTAATTATTGGTACGGTGGCCGCTTGCAGCGGATAAGAGTAAACATTCACATGGGTATCAAACATATTAGTTGTACTTTCAGGGGCTAAATATTGTTACCTAAAATATTGTTACCTAAAGCCCACAGGGTCAATCCCAAGAGAAATGGCGAACCCAGAAGGTTACAAGTGTGACACGCGTTCTGATGAGACCACCGTTGATTTGGACACAGAAACACGGTGCTCTGGCATCGAAGAGATTCCAATGCGCCATTTTTTGTGGCATTTTTTAACGCCTGCACAGAGCAGGCGTTAAAAGGAGGCACACCATTATTTATAATGGGCCTCCATGTAGTTCGCAGAATTAGCGCCAACGTTTCTGGCACTAATCCTGCAAAGTCAAACGTCAAGCTTCTGAGGCTATTGTCCCTAACCCGTGCCCTGGTGCGTATGTTTAATACGGCGCACACATGGTGGCGTTAGAGGGCGCTAAAGGGCGCAGGAAATGTGGCGCTGCATATAATGCAACGACCCCTTTCTTAAATTTGGGCCTTAGTTTGTAATAGAAAGACTTTTCTGGTGCGTGTTTCCTGATTGATAGGATGTTTTGGCCCTGACTGAAATGTTTTTTGCAAAAAACAGGATGTGTTTTAAATTGGTTTATGTCTGTACGATTACAGGTTAGATGGAAATTTCTAGTGTGCAAATACCATTATGCTGTGTTTTTGCAACAATCCTCACCAGGGTGAACCACAACAAAATCACTAAATTAACCTGTGCCTACCTCTGGTAGCTTGGCACAAAAGCAGTCAGGCTTCTCTTAGAGGCAATGTGTAAAGTTGTTATGCAGCACACAAACAGCAATAAAATGAAAATACAACACAAGAAAAATTCCACATCAATTTATAACAATAGAGTGAAATTTAACAAATTATATGACACCAAAATGAAAAAAATCCAATCATCAGAACCAGAGCCATGCAACTCCAAACATTTAAGGCAAGTATAGCACCTAAAAGCACAAAGCGCTCCTCATGGTTATCTGGTTGTGTGAGACTGGGTGAAAGTCATATGTGCAGGCTGACCGTGATGGAGCGTGGGCCAGGGACCAGGTTAGTCCCCACTAGAAAGTTACCTTCTAAACTCCAGCCTGAAGAGTTCTGTTCTCAGTAGGGGAGGCCGCAGGGAGAACATGCAGAAGGTTGTCGCTGTAGCATAAAGAGCAGGCCAGGCATTGTGGACTCTCATCGCCGTAGCGCAAAGATCCTGTCAGGCATCACGGACAGTCATTGTTGGAACTTCACGTTGGTGATCACTGCAGGCGGTTGTTGAAGCACAAAGAGTCAGGTTCACCGGAGCTTCCCATTGGCGGTCGGTGTAAGAAGGCAAGATCTTGGCACGAACAGGCCCACTGATGGTCATGAAGAGCCTAAAAGTTCAGGATTTCTCTGTTTTGTTTAGGTGGATCTCAACTGATGCCACAGCAAGGGTCCAGGACCTTAGAGCCACCTCTTGAGGACTGGGAACTCACTCGAGCAGAGGCCAGCAGGGCTCCCGCAGGTCCAGGTAGGTCCATTGCAGAAGCACAGCTGGGCAGTTGCAGGGAGACCTTTGGATCTCCCTGTTTTTCTGTAGCTCAGCACAGGAGGTCAATCAGCTGGCCCTTGGAGTCACTTCAGCCTGGAAAGAAGGGTGCAGGTCCAGTCTTCTCAGACATCAGGGCAGGTCTGAAACAGCAGGGCAGCCCTTCTTCCATAGTATTCACAGGTCCAGGAGTGAATGGGAAGAGTTGGTTTGAAGACCCTCTCTTTATACCTGGTCTCAACTTTGGAGTGGAAGAACCTTCTGGATTCCCCCCTACAGAAGTATCTGGAATTTTCTGCCTCTTTTTCCTGGTCAAAGTCTATCTGGAGGCACAGTAGGCTAATGTGAGGCCCTTTGAGTGAGCTGAGGCAGTGTCTTTGAAATGCAAGTGTGACAGGTGACAGCTCCGCCCCTATCCAGTCAGGATGTCCTATCCTGCCAACACCCAGACTCTCTATTGTGTGGCTCTCTGGAAGGAATACAGAAAGACCAACTGCCAACTACACCTAGTCATATGACCTAGGAACAGACTGCAGGCACCAAATGGTTATGACAAGAAAAGGCCAACTCTCTAAAAGTGACATTTTTAGAATTGTGAAGTACAACTCAATCTTACCAATAAAGAAGGTTTTAAATTACAATTCCTGAGACACCAAACATGAGATTCCTTCTTTCTCCCAAGCAAAAGTTGCCACTTATTAAATGTAATGTGGCAACCCAGTGTTACCCTGTGGGAGAAGTATGCCTTGCAATAGTGAAAAACAAATTAGAGATTTTTTCACTACCAGGACATGTGAAAGTTAAAAGTACATTTCCAACTTCTGAAATACAACGCACTCTGCCCTATGGGCTGTTTAGGGCGTACCCTAGGGGTGACTTCTTTATAATAAAAAGGAAGTTTTAGGCCTGGCCTAGCAAAAGGTTTATTTTGCCAGGTAAAAACGGCAGTTTAATACTGCACACACAGGTCTAAGACATGTTTCCAAGGGCTTCTTAAGTGCTGCAGGCCCACTAGCAGCACTTAATTTACATGTCCTAGGTACCTACAGTGTCACTTTAGTAGAGACTTATAAGTAAATTAAATGTGCCAATTGGGTGTAAGTCAAGTTTACCATATTTAAAGGAGGAGCACAAGCACTTTAGCACTGGTTAGCAGTGGTACAACACACAGAGTCCTAAAAACCAACAAAAAAGGAGTTAAAAAAATAGGAGGGGTATAGGCAAAAAGGTTAGGGGTGACCCTGCAGAGAGGACCAGGCCCAACCATCTGTTAGTAAAATTACTGGAACTGTGGCATACATTGGTAAAATGTCCAGACTTCTTCTACTTGAAACATTCCTTACCTATTGCAGCACAGTTCTGAAAACTATCATTATGACACTTAGGGCCAGATGGAGGTACAAAAAAATTAGCGACTCGCAATTTGCGAGCATGTGCGACTCGCAATTTGCATGTCGCTAACTGGAATGCAGGTACAATTTGCGGGGACAAATTGCAACTCGCACCCGGAGTCGCACCGCAGATAGCGAGTCCGCTGTTTGCGAGGTCGCTTTTTGCGACCGCGCAAAAAACATACTCGCAATTTGCGAGTGGGTGTTTTCATGAAAATTGTTTGCAGGTGCTGCAGAACACTCCAGAAACCACTCCAGAACACTCTGGAAACACTTCCTGGCACATGATGATGACATCACAGCCAGGAAGTTTACAAATACACCTGGGAGGAGGGAGGACCACACGCTTTTTTACTGCCGCACAACTAACAGAGCAACAACAACCATGGCTGACACTCCCAGAAAGAGAAAACTGAAATTTGCTGAGAAGGAGCTGGAGTTGTTCATAGAGGAATGCTGTCAGCACCACGATGAGCTATTTGGGAAGGCAGCCCTCAATGTGCCAGACTCTGCAAAAAAAATGAATTTGGCAGGAAATTTAGGAGAAGGTGAACTCCCTGGGAATCAGCCACAGGAGTGTCGATGAGATAAAGAAGAGGTGGTATGACCTCCGCTCCCGGACCAAGGAGAGGGTGGCAGAAAGGCTCCGGGAGATGAGAGGCACAGGAGGGGGATTATCTTCTATACCACCACCCACACCCGTGGAGGAAAGAGAGGAGGAGACCCTGGAGCCGGAGTCTGTAACAGGATTCGGAGAACTGGACACCTCTGAGCCCAGAACATCAACCGGTGAGTACCATGTGATATGCCTGTACCCCCATCAATGCCATACCCCCACCCACCATGTACACAGGGGCATGCACAACCAAGATAGCTCCATTTCAGAGTTGCAGATACCAGCATGATGCATTATGGGCAATGTAGTCAAGTAGGCAGTTAATAGGCAAATCTTTATTAGGAAGTGTGCAACAGATAGTTGACACTGACAGTGTTTTCCCCATGTCCCACAGGTCTCCCACAAGACCCCACCACCAGCCACAGCAGCCAGGTGCCACTGGTTAGCCAGCCCCATGAGGAGACAACAGGAGCAGCCACCACTCCCACCTGCACCACCAACACCATCCCCTCTATGGCAACACCTGCTGCAACAGTGGTTTCTGAGCCTGCACCAGCAACAACCAGGAGGGCCACAGCACATATCACAGGGCATCCACCGCTGCGCAGGCAACGCAGGATGAGGAGAGCAGGGCTGCAGGCAGAGTCAGGGCTTCCATCCACCACACCGACGGAGGCACAACTGCTTCGTGGTCAGCGCCTGCAGAATCAAATGTTAGGGCGGATTAGTGGGGTTCTGCAGCGCTTTGTAAGGAACAATGAAAACAGCATACAGCAGCTTCATGCACAACTGGACGTAAGTGGCAACAACACTGGTGACCTAGCCCTGTCCATGCGTGAACTGGTGGCTGGACTGCTTACACAGAGCGAGGGTGCGCAGCGCAGGGACCGCCAGCTGCTCCAAAGGCTGGACAGGATGGCCTCCTCTATTTGCAGACTGGCAGTGAACACTACTGGGCTGTCAAGGAGAACAGTCGGCCTCCAGGTGGAAATGGGCCACTTTGCGGGTGATGTGGCAAGGGGCCTGGGCCGGATCACCCAGGTGATAGACCTCATGGAGGCACGGCAGGTGTCCAGGGGTACAGGGCCCACCCCACAAGACAGCGAGGAGGGCTCCACTGTCAGCAGTGTCTCTGCTGGTGACACCAGGGTGCTCCGGAGTGGGAGTACGAGGCAGAGCACTGCTGAGCAACCTGGTACCAGCCAGGCTGGCAGAGGCCGCCGTAGGCTATAAACTAAACACTGTCCCTGATGTTGGGGTACATGATGGCAATGTGCCCCATGCCAGGTGGGCTTCTTGAAGTCCCTGAACAGTTTTTGATTGTAAATAGTTCGTTTTTTGCACTTATTAAATAATTTTTTTGTTCCACTTAACAAATGGAGTGTTTTTTTTCAATTGGTGAGTATGGTAGTATTGGCACTTACCTTCCAAAGTATTGTGTTGCAATGTGTTCCCGTCTCAGTCTGCCTTGATTTGCGATGCTCCTATCCCCATGATGGCGATGTGGTTGCTCTTGCTCTTCATCCTCAGAATCTGGGTCTGCAGGGGTGAGAGGTAGCCCATGTCGGGTGGCAATGTTGTGCAGGATGGCGCATGCGACAACTATTTTGAATGCCGTTATGGGTGTATCCTGGAGGGCACCTCCACTTCGGTGAAGGCATCTGAACCGTGCTTTCAGCAATCCAAATGTTCTTTCTATCAGGTTCCAGGTCCTCTTATGTGCACTGTTGTATCGCCTCTCGCATTCATTGCTGGTTGTTAAGTACGGAGTCAGTATCCATGGCCATAGTGCATATGCACTGTCACCTGTTGGGCACAAAAAGTACACTTTTAGAAAGTCCTGGTTGGTGTGCACATTGATCTGTGTGCATGTCTACAAGGTATTTTCAGCTCTACCTTGGAGGTATCCGTCTCCAAACTCCCCACGTTCCGGGCGTTGGTGTATCCCACTGTGCCTAAAAATGTAGGAGTCATGAGTACTGCCTGGAAATTTAGCTACAATGTCAGTAATGACATAATGGGCGTCACATACCACCTGAATATTGAGTGAGTGGGTACACTTTCTATTGCGGAACAGATATTCCAGGTTTGCAGGAGGGCATATTTGAATATGTGTCCCATCTACACACCCTATGACATGGGGAAAGTTGGCAATCTGGTAAAAGTCCAACTTGGTGCTGTTGATTTCTGCCTCATTCCTGGGTAGGTATATGTATTGGGACATGTGTGTGAGTATGGCATCTAGGAAAGCCCTGAGGAACCTTGATAGTGCACTTTGGGATACCCCACCTGCCACAGCAATGACCCCCTGATAGCTCCCCGAGGCCAAGAAGTGCAGTGAGCATAGCACTTGCACATGCGTAGGGATGGCGCAGCCGCATAGAGTCTGCCGTTCTAGCTGTGGTTTGAATAATTCAATTAAATCTAGTATAGCTGTGCTGCTAAGTCTATATTTATTGTATATTTCCTCCTCAGTTTGCTGGAAGAGTGTCTGCCTTGTTCTGTAAATCTTCTCCTGTCTCTGGCTCCTCCTCCTCCTCCTCCTCTGCTGGGCTGCGTGGGCTCTCCTCCTCACTGCTATCAGGTCTATCTCCGCCATCTTGAGTAACCCAGGTGCCTTCTGGGTCTCCTTTTACACTTTGGTAATGATTACCACCTGCTCTGAGTTAGTGGTAAATGAGACATGCAAACTGGGCTTTTTGCGACTAGTCGCAATTTGCGAGTTGCTATTGCATATGGTTTGCGACTTGCAAATTGCGACTTCCTATTTGCGGGTCGCAAAATGGGGTCGCAAATTTTGCTAGTCGGTAACGGCTCGCATCACTTTTTGCGAGTCGGAAATGGGATTTTTGCATCCCATTTCCGATTTTGCGGAGTCGCAAATAGCGATTCGGGCCATTTGCGACTCGCAAACGTTTGCTACATCTGGCCCTTAGAACCACAACAGTGATATTTTGACTTGTTGCTACAACTATTCCATAATTTGTCCTGATGCTTAAATGTGTCCTCAACTCTTTTCTATATATGATTTTCTATGCATCACACATACTCATTATAATTTTGCTTAGCATCAGCAATTTCTTTAGCAGAGCGAAAAGGCATTTCCACACTTTTTACAATGTCTATTGTTCTTAAGGGAAGGATTCATATGTCTCAAGAGTTGTTCCTTTATCTTCTTATTATACCAAGTGTGAAAACATAATCGCACATTCCTATGTATTGCGTTGTTTTTGTTATATAGCTATATATATCTATGTCAAGCTATCTATATCTATCTATATGTATATATATAGACAGATATATGTAATATATATGTATATCTATCTATCTATCTATCTATCTATCTATCTATCTATCTATCTATCTATCTATCCATTTATATCTATATCTATATATCTATATTTATATATATACATATATTATATGGTGGTGGTAGCCCCTAGGTATTTGTAGTTTGGACCAAGTTTCTATAGAAAGTGCATTTTTTGTTTGCTAATAACTTTGCCGTCGCTTGACGAATCTTCACAAAATTTTCCATTAAAATACAATGCTCACTTGAACTGCTGTCTGGAAAGTTTGGGGGTGATCCGTCGAGGGGTGCGGGCCGATAAAAAGGGGGCATCCCAGAACACTTATTCCCTGTTAATTCCATAGGGATTTTGAACAGCGATAGCCCTGAAACTGCTGGACGGAATTACATCAGATGTGGCAGAAATGTAGGTCCTGGTCCTGAAAGCAACCTTTTTTTGTTTTGGTGTAAATCCGTTCAGTAGTTTTTGAGAAATTATGGGGAAAACAAATTTGTATATGTAGGGATGCAAACGATTCACGACCCCTCTCGATGTTGTGTTATCTGCTTGGCTGACAACACTTGGGGCTCGCTGAAGCTGAGTCCCAGAAAAAAGAATAAAAAATACAAAAGGGGCCAGGGTACAAACACCCTGACCCCTTAGCTCTGGTGCTGGGGTCCCAAAGGGGAGGTGGTGGTCCCTGGGTCAGCTGACACCTCCCACTAAGCAAAAGCAAACAGCTAAGTCCTAGGGGTGGGCACCCTGGGACATAGAAGGAGCCGGCGCTGGGGTGTGGGGGTCTCCAGGGCCATCATTAGCTCCTCAAGGGGTGGGGCTGGGTGACCCCCATCCAATGTTACACAGCCCCGGGAAGGTAATGGTCCCTCTGGCTTGGAGGTACAAAACAGACCCCCTACACTTTTTTTATTGTAGCCCCAAGGGGTGGCACTCCGCAGGGCTGTGGGGGGTCGCACAGTCCCCTGCACTCTTTGGGCCAGATGTAGGTAGGAAATATTTTGCAAATCGGAAATAGCGACTCCATGCGAATCGCTATTTCCGACTCGCAAAATCAAATGCAAGAAAGATTCGCAATACCAATTTGCGAGTCGCAGAGGTGTCGCACCGCAGTTTGCGACCTTCGCTTTTAGCGAGGTCGCAATTTGCGACCTCGCTAAAAGCGAGATCGCAATTTGCGAGAAGGGTGTCGTAAATTGCGACTGACTCGCAAATTGCCTGCAGGTGCACCACAACAGTTTGGAAACCCACTTCCTGGCTCTTGGTGATGACATCAGAACCAGGAAGTCAGGGAGGAGGGAGGACCACACCCATTTCAAACTGCTGAGTCACACTCAGGGGAGAGAAGCTGCAGCAACCATGGAGGAGACAGGCAGTGCTGGCAGAAGGAGGAAAATGAAATTTTCTGACAAGGAGATGGAGGTGTTGGCAGAAGAATGCTGCCTGCATCATTATGAACTTTTTGGAAAGGCAGCAATGAGTGTCCCAGACGCTCAGAAGAAAAGAATATGGCAGCAGATACAGGAGAAGATCAATGCCATAGAGGTGAGCCACTGCACCCCTGAGGAAATTTGCAAAAGGTGGTATGACCTGCGCTCCAGGACCAAGGAGAGGATTGCGGAGTGCATGAGGGAGATGAGGGGCACCGGGGGAGGCCCATCCACCGTCCCACCACCCACAGCCCTGGAAAGCATGGTGGAGCAGACACTGGAGCCAGAGGCTGTACAGGGCATGGGAGAACTGAACAGTTCAGCGCCAGGGACATCAAAAAGTGAATACCATGAGATATGCTTTGACACCCACAAATGCAGTATACACACTATCCCAGTACACAGCAGCAGGCACCACCAGACTAGCTCCATTCCAGTCTAGCAACCTCTAGAATAGTGCATTATGGGCAATGTAGTACAGTAGTCCACATATAGGCAAATGTTTATTATGAGGCATAAAAAAGATGTGCGAGACTGACAGTGTATCCCCTATGTCCCATAGGTCTCCCACAAGACACCCCCAGCAGCGACACAAGGCAGGGAGAGGGACATGGGCCAGACCCACTGCAGGAGGCTGCCGGTGACATTGCAGGGCCCAGCAGAACACCACCAGGGTCCATTGAAGAGCAAACGCAGGACATGGGGGCAGCAGAAACAACACCAGGGCCCAGCCCCACAGAGAGGCGCACAGAGCCAGCAGCTGGACCAGTGCGCAGACGCCGGCGCCGAGTTCAGTTGGTGCCCCAGGATGATGTTGGAGAAGCAGAGTTTGCGGGCTTGGAGGCATCGCTCATTCAGGGTCAGCGCCTTCAAAACAGACATTAAGGTCCATCACCAGAACCCTCAATAGACTGCAGAGCACAATGACACATGGGATGGCAAATGTGGACAGTCAGTTCAACCGCATCAATCAACATCTGGTGGACCTAACACAGGCCATCCAACATTTGGTGACTGAACTTGTGGCAGACAGAGCACATGCAAGGTGCAGGGAGCGCCACACTGCCGCACGCTTTGACCGCCTGGCAGCATCTGTTGGGCGTCTTGCAACAAATACAACAGGCCTGTCAAGGCGTACAGTCAGCCTCCAGGTGGAACTTGGGCACTTCGCAGGGGATGTGGCACGAGGACATGGCCGCATCAGCCATGCGGAGGACCTTATGGAGAGGAGGCAGGCTGCAAGGGGCACAGGGAAGACCCCTCAGGACAGCAAGGAGGGGTCGACCATTAGTAGTGTTTCTGCCAGCGAGTCCCGTGTGCTACGGAGAAGCAGTGCACGGCAAGGGTCAGGGGACCCACCAGGGATGAGCCATGGTGGCCGCACTAGGAGGAGGGTGTGAGCCACCAGACTGTACGGTAAATAAGGCACATTAATTAAATGTGTCTTAAATGCAAATGTACAATTCCAGACTGTGACATACAGCAATATTCCTTCTTTCACATAGTTTAGAAATAAAAAGGTTTTATTTGTTTCACTACATAACTGGCCTATGTGTGTCTGACATTAGTGAGTGTGGTGACGATTGCCACGTACCTGCCAAAGTATTGGGTTGCAATGTGGTTCCGTCTCTGTCTGCCCTCATTTGCGATGCTTCTATCCCAAGGCTGTCAGTGCAGTAGCTCTTGCTCCTCATCCTCCGTGTCTGTGTCTTCAGGGGTGAGATGTAGCCCACGTCTGGTGCCAATGTTGTGTAGGATGGCACAGGCGGCAACGCTCTTGCATGCTGTTTCTGGGGCATACTGGAGTGCACCTCCACTTTTGTGGAGGCATCGGAATCTTGCCTTTGACAAGCCAAATGTCCTCTCCACGACATTTCTGGTCCGCCGATGTGCACTGTTATATGGCCTCTCGTTCTGGTTGCCAGGTGTTAGGTACGGGGTGAGTATCCATGGTCTCAGGGCATATGCACTGTACCTGTTTGACAAAAAAGGCAAATTTAGCGGGGCATCACAGGGTTACACAGTGACCTGTATGTATGGCTTCAGGGTATAGTCAGCAATACCTAATAGATATCCGTCTCCAAACTCCCCACGTTCTAGGCGTTGGTGTATCCCACTGTGCCTGAATATGTATGAGTCATGTGTACTCCCAGGATATTTAGCTACAATGTCAGTAATGACATTATGGGCTTCACATGCCACCTGGATGTTTAGTGAGTGGGTACATTTCCTGTTGCGGAACACATATTCCAGATTTGCAGGAGGGCAAATTTGTATATGTGTCCCGTCCACACACCCTATTACATGGGGGAAGTTGGCAATTCTGTAGAAGTCCAACTTGGTGCTGTTAATTTCCTCATTCCTGGGTAGGTATATATATCTGGACATGTGTGTGAGTATGGCATCTAGGAAACATCTGAAGAATCATGAGAGTGCACTTTGGGATACCCACCTGCCACAGCAATCAGTCCCTGATAGCCACCCGAGGCCAAGAGGTGCAGTGAGCAAGCCTTGCACATGTGTAGGGATGGCGCTGCCGCACATTGTCTGTTGTTCAAGCTGAAGATTGAGTAGTTCAATTAATTCTAAGATTGCAGCACTGCTCAGTCTATATTTGTCATATATCTCCTCCTCAGTTTGTTGAAATAGTGTCTGCCTGGTTCGGTATATCCTCTCCTGTCTCTGCCTCCTCCTCCTCTGCTGGGCGGCCTGGACTCTCCTCCTCCATGCTATCACGTACAGTTCAGCCATTTTGAGTCACCCAGATGCCTTCTGGGTCTCCTTTTATACTTTGGTTCTGGTTACCACCTGCTCTGAATCAGTGGTAATCTGGATGTGCAAAATTGACTTTTTGCGACTGTAGGAGGCTGGACTGGCTTGTAGTGAGTACCAAGGGGTACTTACACCTTGCACCAGGCCCAGGTATCCCTTATTAGTGTATAGGGTGTCTAGCAGCTTAGGCTGATAGATAATGGTAGCTTAGCAGAGCAGCTTAGGCTGAACTAGGAGATGAGTGAAGCTCCTACAGTACCACTAGTGTCACTTGCACAATATCATAAGAAAACACAATACACCAATATACTAAAAATAAAGGTACTTTATTTTTATGACAATATGCCAAAGTATCTCAGAGTGTACCCTCAGTATGAGGATAGCAAATATACACAAGATATATATACACAATACCAAAAATATGCAGTATAGTCTTAGAAAACAGTGCAAACAATGTATAGTTACAATAGGATGCAATGGGGACACATAGGGATAGGGGCAACACAAACCATATACTCCAAAAGTGGAATGCGAACCACGAATGGACCCCAAACCTATGTGACCTTGTAGAGGGTCGCTGGGACTATTAGAAAATAGTAAGGGTTAGAAAAATAGCCCACCCCAAGACCCTGAAAAGTGAGTGCAAAGTGCACTAAAATTCCCCAAAGGACATAGAAGTTGTGACAGGGGAATTCTGCAGGAAAGACACAAACCAGCAATGCAACAACAATGGATTTCCAGTCGAGGGTACCTGTGGAACAAGGGGACCAAGTCCAAAAGTCACAAGCAAGTCGGAGATGGGCAGATGCCCAGGAAATGCCAGCTGTGGGTGCAAAGAAGCTGCTACTAGGCAGTAGAAGCTGAGGATTCTGCAGGAACGACAAGGGCTATAGACTTCCCCTTTGGAGGATGGATCCGACACGCCATGGAGAGTCGTGCAGAAGTGTTTTCCTGAAGAAAGACTGCCAACAAGCCTTGCTAGCTGCAAATCGTGCGGTTAGGGTTTTTGGATGCTGCTGTCGGCCAGGAGGGACCAGGATGTCACCAATTGCGACTGGGGACAGAGGAGGCGTGGAGCAAGACAAGGAGCCCTCTCAGAAGTAAGCAGCACCTGCAGAAGTGCCAGAACAGGCACTACAAAGAAGAGTGAAATGGAGCTCACCTAAAGTTGCACAAAGGAGTCCCACGCCGCCGGAGGACAACTTAGAAAGTCGTGCAATGCAGGTTAGAGTGCCGTGGACCCAGGCTTGGCTGTGCACAAAGGATTTCCACCGGAAGTGCACAGAGGCCGGAGTAGCTGCAAAAGACGCGGTTCCCAGCAATGCAGTCTGGCGTGGGGAGGCAAGGACTTACCTCCACCAAACTTGGACTGAAGAGTCACTGGACTGTGGGAGTCACTTGGACAGAGTTGCTGGATTCAAGGGACCTCGCTCGTCATGCTGAGAGGAGACCCAGAGTACCGGTAATGCAGTTCTTTGGTGCCTGCGGTTGCAGGGGGAAGATTCCGTCGACCCACGGGAGATTTCTTCGGAGCTTCTAGTGCAGAGAGGAGGCAGACTACCCCCACAGCATGCACCACCAGGAAAACAGTCGAGAAGGCGGCAGGATCAGCGTTACAGAGTTGCAGTAGTCGTCTTAGCTACTTTGTTGCAGTTTTGCAGGCTTCCAGCGCGGTCAGCAGTCGATTCCTTGGCAGAAGGTGAAGAGAGAGATGCAGAGGAACTCTGATGAGCTCTTGCATTCGTTATCTAAGGAAATCCCCAAAGCAGAGACCCTAAATAGCCAGAAAAGAGGGTTTGGCTACTTAGGAGAGAGGATAGGCTAGCAACACCTGAAGGAGCCTATCAGAAGGAGTCTCTGACGTCACCTACTGGCCCTGGCCACTCAGAGCAGTCCAGTGTGCCAGCAGCACCTCTGTTTCCAAGATGGCAGAGGTCTGGAGCACACTGGAGGAGCTCTGGGCACCTCCCAGGGGAGGTGCAGGTCAGGGGAGTGGTCACTCCCCTTTCATTTGTCCAGTTTCGCGCCAGAGCAGGGCTGAGGGGTCCCTGAACCGGTGTAGACTGGCTTATGCAGAAATGGGCACCATCTGTGCCCATGAAAGCATTTCCAGAGGCTGGGGGAGGCTACTCCTCCCCTGCCTTAACACCCTTTTCCAAAGGGAGATGGTGTAACACCCTCTCTCTGAGGAAGTCCTTTGTTCTGCCATCCTGGGCCAAGCCTGGCTGGACCCCAGGAGGGCAGAAACATGTCTGAGGGGTTGGCAGCAGCAGCAGCTGCAGTGAAACCCCTGAAAAGGCAGTTTGGCAGTACCTGGGTCTGAGCTACAGACCGGTAGGATCATGGGATTGTGCCAACAATGCCAGGATGGCATAGAGGGGGCAATTCCATGATCTTTGACATGTTACATGGCCATATTCGGAGTTACCATTGTGAAGCTACACATAGGTATTGACCTATGTGTAGTGCACGCGTGTAATGGTGTCCCCGCACTCACAAAGTCCGGGGAATTTGCCCTGAACTATGTGGGAGCACCTTGGCTGGTGCCAGGGTGCCCGCACACTAAGTAACTTTGCACCTAACCTTTACTAAGTAAAGGTTAGACATATAGGTGACTTATAAGTTACTTAAGTGCAGTGAAAATGGCTGTGAAATAATGTGTCCATTATTTCACTCAGGCTGCAGTGGCAGGCCTGTGTAAGAATTGTCAGAGCTCCCTATGGGTGGCAAAAGAAATGCTGCAGCCCATAGGGATCTCCTGGAACCCCAATACCCTGGGGACCTCAGTACCATATACTAGGGAATTATAAGAGTGTTCCAGTATGCCAATTGAATTGGTGAAATTGTTCACTAGCCTGTTAGTGACAATTTGGAAAGAAATGAGAGAGCATAACCACTGAGGTTGTGGATAGCAGAGCCTCAGTGAGACAGTTAGTCATAACACAGGTAACACATTCAGGCACACTTATGAGCACTGGGGCCCTGGCTGGCAGGGTCCCAGTGACACATACAACTAAAACAACATATATACAGTGAAAAATGGGGGTAACATGCTAGGCAAGATGGTACTTTCCTACACAACCCCCTCCCCCCCCCAAACGAAGGACAATAAGACTAGTCATTACCTGATGGGTCTTCAATGTCTAAGTGGAAATATCTGGAGAGTCCATCTGCATTGGAGTGGGTACTCCCAGGTCTATGTTCCACTGTATAGTCTATTCTCTCTAGGGATATGGACCACCTCAACAATTTCGGATTTTCACCTTTCATTTGTTTTAGCCAAAGTAGAGGTTTGTGGTCTGTCTGAACAATGAAGTGAGTGCCAAACAGGTATGGCCTCAACTTCTTCAGTGCCCAGACCACAGCAAAGGCCTCCCTCTCAATGGCAGACCAACGCTTTTCTCTAGGGGTCAACCTCCTACTAATAAAAGCAACAGGTTGATCCTGGCCCTCAGAATTAAGTCTATTGGACATAGAATTTTTTAGAGTAACAAGGGCTTTTCAGGACAGGTGCAGAGCACATGGCCTGCTTCAGCTCCTCAAAAGCTTTCTGACAGTTTGCTGTCCATAATACCTTCTTAGGCATTTTCTTGGAAGTGAGGTCATTAAGAGGGGCTGCAATGAAGCCATAGTTCTTTATGAACCTCCTGTAATACCCAGTGAGGCCTAAAAAGGCTCTCACCTGAGTCTGAGTGGTAGGGGGAACCCAATTAATAATTGTTTGGATTTTCCCCTGTAGTGGTGCAATCTGTTCCCCACCAACCAGGTGTCCCAGATAAACCACCTTCCCCTGCCCTATCTGGCACTTTGAAGCCTTGATAGTGAGGCCTGCCTTTTGCAGGGCCTCTAAAACTTTCCATAGGTGGACCAGGTGATCATCCCAACTGGAGCTAAAGACAGCTATATCATCCAAATATGCTGCACTGAAAGCTTCCAGCCCTTGCAGGACTGTGTTCACCAACCTCTGAAAAGTGGCAGGTGCATTCTTCAATCCAAAAGGCATTACTGTGAATTGGTAATGGCCTCCAATGGTTGAAAATGCAGTTTTAGCTTTAGCATCTTCTGATAATTTGATCTGCCAATACCCTGCAGTCAAATCAAAAGTGCTTAGATACTTGGCAGATGCCAGTGTATCTATGAGCTCATCTGCCCTGGGTATAGGGTGAGCATCAGTTTTGGTTACCTGGTTGAGACCTCTGTAGTCTACACAAAACCACATTTCCTTCTTTCCATCTTTGGAATGGGGTTTTGGTACAAGTACCACAGGAGAAGCCCATGGACTTTCAGAGTGCTCAACCACTCCCAGTTCTAACATTTTCTGCACCTCTTGCTTTATGCAGTCTCTGACATGGTCAGGCTGCCTATAGATCTAACTTTTGACAGGCAAGCTGTCTCCAGTATCTATAGTGTGCTCACACCAAGAAGTGGTACCTGGCACAGTAGAGAAGAGTTCAGAAAACTGACCCAGGAGATTAATGCAGTGGTCTTTCTGCTCAGCAGTAAGACAATCTGCTAGTACAACACCTTCCACCAGAGCATCTTGTTCTGTGGAAGAGAAGAGATCAGGTAGAGGATCACTGTCTTCTTCCTGTCCCTCATCAGTTGCCATGAGCAGGGTGAGATCAGCCCTGTCATAGTATCATAGTAGGGTTTCAGGCGATTGACATGGAGCACCCTAAGGGGACTCCTGGCAGTGCCTAAGTCAACTAAATAGGTGACTTCACTCTTCTTTTCAACAATTGTGTGGGGTCCACTCCATTTATCTTGGAGTGCTCTTGGGGCCACAGGCTCCAAGACCCACACTTTCTGCCCTGGTTGGTACTGAACCAAAACAGCCTTCTGGTCATGCCATTGCTTTTGGAGCTCTTGGCTGGCCTGAAGGTTTTTACTGGCCTTTTTCATGTACTCAGCCATCCTTGATCTGAGGCCAAGTACATAGTCCACTATGTCTTGCTTTGGAGCTTTTAAAGGTTGTTCCCAACCCTCCCTAACAAGTGTTAGGGGACCTCTCACAGGGTGACCAAAAAGAAGTTCAAAGGGGCTGACGCCCACTCCTTTCTGGGGTACCTCCCTGTAAGCAAAAAGGAGGCATGGTAAAAGGATATCCCATCTCCTGCTGAGTTTTTCAGGGAGTCCCATAATCATGCCTTTGAGAGTTTTGTTAAATCTCTCTACCAATCCATTTGTTTGTGGATGATAGGGTGTGGTGAACTTGTATGTCACACCACACTCCTTCCACATGGCCTTTAAGTATGCAGACATGAAATTGCTTCCCCTGTCTGATACTACCTCTTTTGGGAAGCCCACCCTGGAAAAGATTCCCAAGAGGGCCTTTGCCACTGCAGGAGCTGTAGTGGTCCTTAGATGAATTGCTTCAGGATATCTGGTGGCATGGTCCACTACCACCAAGATAAACCTATTGCCTGAAGCAGTAGGAGGGTCAAGGGGGCCAACTATGTCAACCCCTACCCTTTCAAAGGGAACCCCAACCACAGGCAGTGGAATAAGGGGTGCCTTTGGGGTGCCACCTGTCTTGCCACTGGCTTGACAGGTTTCACAGGACTTACAAAAATCTTTTGTGTCCTCAGACATTCTAGGCCAATGAAACAAGGGAACAAGCCTGTCCCAAGTTTTCATTTGCCCCAAATGTCCAGCTAGGGGAATGTCATGAGCCAGAGTTAGGAGGAACTTTCTGTACTCCTGAGGAATCACTAATCTCCTGGCAGCTCCAGGTTTAGGATCCCTTGCCTCAGTGTACAAGAGGTTGTCCTCCCAGTAAACTCTGTGAGAGTCACTGACATCCCCATTAGCCTGTTTGACAGCTTACTTTCTTAGATCCTCTAGTGTGGGACAGGTCTGCTGTGCCACACTCAGCTCCTCCCTGGCAGGCCCCCCTTCACCCAAAAGCTCAGCAGTGTCTGCTTCCAGCTCCTCTGGTGTAGGTTCTGCACAGGGTGGAAATTCTTCTTCCTCAGAAGTAGAATCCACTGTAGAGGGAGGGATAGTAGGTAGTGCTTTACTTCTACTAGTGTCAGGATACTTCTATTCGATTTCCTCAGAAGCAGAAGACAACTCCTCAGTCCCGACCGAGCTACTCACAACGAATATTAATCCTTCGTGCTGAGTACCCCGGAGGGGGAAAGGGGAATGGGATGGTAGAGAGACTGCCACAGAGATGATGAACGCCAGTACTCAGTCTGCCTCTTCACATCTAAGATTGGATACAGCACCTGCAAGAGTCACAGTCGCAATTACTAGGGACATACAACATCAGTTTTTTCACTTTCTACTCTCAACACTTAATTCTCTTTAATTCTATTATTTCTTCACTCACCCTGAGTTCTCTGTAGCCTTGCTTCTCTCTATAAATGATAGCTCTTCTTTAAAAAATGCTTATTACTGATTCTGGAAGAACTTCTCAACCTTTGTTAGAGATTGGTTTTAAGTTGCTATATATATATATATAGTTGGTGATAATGCATTCTTCAAATCAGCTGATGTTATTTAATTTCTCCTGTCTTATTGTGACTTCTGTCAATACTTGTATTTGTAAATGCTTGTTTATTAAAGTTCGTTTCTCCTTTCTTACTTCGACATTTGTTGACAACTTGTATTTGTAAATGCTTGTTTATTACAGTTAGTTTCTCCTTCCTTACTTCGACATCTGTCGATAACTTGTAGTTGTAAATGCTTGTTTATTTAAGTTAGTTTCTCTTTTAAACTCTGTTTTGGTTTATTACCATTGAATTTGTAAATGCTTATTTGTTAACAGTTCGTTTCTCCTTTAAACTTGGCCTTTGTTTATAACCTTGACATTTGTAGATACTTGCTCTTTTAAAGTTCGTTTTTTCTTTGACTTTAATATCTTAAACAAGAACCTTGTAAACATAAGGTTAATTCATATATTAACTCTGTAGCCTTGCCGACTTCCACGGGAACGGTCTACTATCAAACTCTTCGAATAAACCTTCACAATATTTATATTTTTTCTGTAATATAATCTTCAAATGTAATTTTACCTCACAGGAGTTTCTGTTCTGAAGCGCGCTCTCTCTCCACACAGCTGATTCCTGTCAGACCTCAGTTGAAGTGCAAGGCTTCCAGCTGGAGAGCTCGTAACCTAGCAACCAACCGATTGCAAGACTAGAACTGTAACTAACCTTCAGGACTCACAGCGGCCATCTTGGATCTTCTCTTCTTGATTCTTCTTTTGAAATAAGCGCAAGATTACTCTGCAAACCTTCTTCCAGTTTGGGCTTTGCTGTCTCCACTGAGGATATCTCTTTGCTTTTCTCATGCACTTCTTTGTTTTGACTTGGCATGTTTGTGTGGTCATGACAGTACTCCCCCTCAAGGAACAGTTCTCCAATTTAGGTTTGCTTGGGTAGGTTCTATGAAAGTTTCTCACTAATCTTGAAGCATGTACATACTCGTGCGGCTCCCAGGATCGTTCCTCTGGACCATAACCTTTCCAATCAATTAGATAATAAAGCTGGCCATTACGGATTTTGGAATCTAAGATTTGATTGACCTCATACTCTTCTGCAGAGCTAATCTGGATAGGAATTGGAGGGGAGTTTTGACGTAAATTTGGAGGACTGTTCTTTAACAAGGAAACATGGAAAACAGGATGTATCTTTAGATGAGCTGGCAACTGCAATTTAACTGCCACTGGATTGATCATCTTGTCAACTTTGAATGGACCTATAAATCGTGGCTGAAATTTGCGATTTCCTTTGAGACGTAAATGACGAGTGGATAACCAAACTTTGTCTCCTTTCGAATAAATGGGGCTCTCTCTTCTTTTTCTATCAGCCTGAGTCTTATATGAGTCTTTTGCTTGAATTATGTTTTTTCTAGCCCTAACTAACGTGGTCTGCAAATCCCTCACCATCTCTTCTACTGCAGGCACTGAATCATCTTCTTTACCCAACATTACATTAGGATGTCTACCATGGTTCAGATAAAAGGGGGTGAACCCAGTGGTGGAATGAACGCATTATTGTAAGCAAATTCAGCTGCCCACATCAACTCGGGCCATTCCTTCTCTTTATCGAATAAATTGAGCCTTAAATACTGTTCTAACTTTTGATTCACTCTCTCTGTTTGCCCATCGGTTTCAGGATGGTAACTGGTAGAATAACGAGAATCAATTCCTAATCTTTTACTAAAGGCCTTCCAAAAGCGAGAAACAAATTGGGACCCCCTGTCTGAAACTAGAATTTTTGGGATACCATGGGCGCGTACTATGTGTTGTGTAAACAATTGTGCAACCTGTGGGGCTCGAGGGATTTCTTTCAAAGGAATGAAATGCGCCATTTTAGTGAAAGTGTCTACAAAAACTAGGATAGTGTTAAAACCTTGGCTACTAGGGAGGTCCACTATAAGATCCATAGTAACAGTATGCCAGGCATGGGGTGCAGTGGGCAAAGGTCTTAACAGACCTTGTGAAGCTGTTCTATTTGATTTCCCTCTTTGACATTTGTCACAAGTTGACACATATTGTCTTATCTGAGTTTTCATTTTTGGCCACCAAAATTCTCGTTGTATTAGATTTTGAGTCTTTTGAATTCCTTTGTGTCCAGCCAATTGATCGTCATGATAAGCCTGAAGAATTTTTTCTTGCAGCTCCACAGTCGGAACATACAGTGCACCTTTAAAGTATGGCAAACCTTTTTTGATTTCTCTTCCTTGGCCTTCTTTGGACCACTTCAGCATTCCTTCGAATGTTAAGTTTTCTTGAATTTCTTTGGTTAAATTTTCATACAATATGGCAGATATGAACTTCTCTTGTGGAATAATCAATTCTTTTTCTGGAGGCTCTTTAACTGCACCGGTATCGATTCGAGATAGAGCATCTGCCTTCCCATTTACTTTTCCTGGTCTGAAAGTGATAACAAAATCAAAGTCTGCAAAATATAGGGACCAACGCAGTTGTCTAGCTGTTAGAGTTCGAGCTGATTTTAAAAACTGTAAATTTCGGTGGTCCGTGTAAACGGTCACTTTATGCTTAGCTCCAAAATGTAATGCTTCCACTCACGAAAAGTTTCTTTGACTGCCAATAGCTCCTTATCCGCAATTGAATAATTTATCTCTGGTGGTGTTAATTTTCGAGAGAAATAGGCCACTGGATGTAATTGACCTGTATCTTTATGACGCTGGGAAAGGATACCTCCTATGACAACATCTGAAGCATCCGCCTCCACATAATATGGCTCATCTGGATTGGGGTGAAGCAAGATTGGAGCTGAGACGAAGGAATTCTTCAAAAAATTAAAAGCATTTTCAGCTTCTTTTGTCCACTCAAACTTCACTCCTTTCTTCAACAATCGAGTAATGGGTGTAACTGTTTGAGAAAAATTGGATATGAATCTTCGATAAAAATTAGCGAACCCCAAGAAACTCTGGATCTCTTTGACATTGCAAGGAGAAGGCCAATGTTGCACTGTCTTTATCTTGGCAGGATCCATACTAACGCCTTCTGGTGACAAAATGAATCCTAAGAACTCAACTCGTTCCACATGAAATGCACACTTCTCCAATTTTACATAGAGATGGTTTTCTTGCAACCTTGTGAGGATGGATCGAACATGGGAAATGTGCTCCTGTAGATTGTCGGAAAAGATTAAAATGTCATCTTTATAAACCACGGCAATCCGGTCGAGGAATTCTCGTACTATATCATTAACGAAATGCTGGAAGGCAGCGGGAGCATTGCATAACCCATAAGGCATCACTTGATATTCAAATAATCCGTATCGAGTCCGAAAAGCGGTTTTCCATTCATCCCCTGAAGCCACTCGAATCAAATGATATGCTCCTCGCAGGTCCAATTTGGTGTAGATTCTAGCATTCTTTACTTGATCTAATAAAACTGACACTAAAGGCAGTGGGTATCGATTCTTGATGGTAACCTGATTGAGGGCTCGATAATCAATGCAAGTTCGAAGACTCCCATCCTTCTTTGGTATGAAAAATAGTGGGGATGACACTGGAGATTCAGAAGGACGAATAAAACCATTAGCAAGATATTGATCCAAATACTCCTTTAAATGTTGATTCTCTGCTTCGGTCAATGCGTATATTCTGCTAAATGGCAATATCGCACCTGGCTCCAGTTCAATTTTGCAGTCGTAGGGTAGATGTGGTGGCAATTTCTCAGCCTCCTTTTCATCAAAAACGGCAACTAAATCCTCATATTCTTTTGGGATTTCTGCTGTCTTTAGTGCACAGATCATTGAAGAGTGCGATGATAAACAGGCCGCTTGGGACTTGGTGGACACTTCCACTCCATCATGAAAGCAATTCTCTTTGCAGTAAGAGGAATTCATCTTGATCGTTCTTTTGCTCCAATCAATTTGTGGATTATGTTCTGTAAGCCAGGGCAGACCCAAAATGAGTTGAAATTGTGGAGCATCTATCAAATTAAAGATTATCTGCTCCTGATGTCCACCAAAACCTTGCATCTGAATTGGTTCGGTCTCATGGGAAATGGGTCCTGAAGAAAGATTGGTTCCATCCACAGCTCTTACTACTTCCAAAGTAGATTTCTTGATAAATCGAATACCCATTTTACGAGCGTATTTGATATCACAGAAGTTGCCCGTAGCTCCAGAGTCTATCATAACTGAGATCCCTTGAATTTCCTTTTCAAGGGTCTTAACTGATACTGTTTGTACCAAATGTGGCGCGGCGGTTTGTAAGGTATTCGCCACTCGTTGATCTAAAGGAGTTGTCTTGGGTTCTGCTTTCATCAGGGCAACTCCCTCTACTGATGAAGCTGGCCTTTTCCCGACTGAAGAGCTTTGGGTTTCTTGGGACAGTTTTTAACAAAATGCCCAGATGCACCGCAATATAAACATAGTTGATTCACTCTTCTTTTCTCTTTTTCTTCCTTAGATAAAGGACCTCGGATGGAACCAATTTGCATTGGTTCTTCTATCGTTATCCCTTCTCCGGCTCTCGTATGATCATTTCTTACACGATCAATTCTCAGGGGAAATGGTCGATACTCTCTTCTCTTTTCTGCTCTTCGTTCAGTTAACCGGTGGTCAATCTGTAACACAAGATC
Source organism: Pleurodeles waltl (assembly GCF_031143425.1). NCBI lineage: Eukaryota > Metazoa > Chordata > Amphibia > Caudata > Salamandridae > Pleurodeles > Pleurodeles waltl. The sequence goes on along the minus strand of NC_090447.1, from coordinate 1,532,972,833 downwards.
AATTAACTCCGAAATTTCGGTGGGTCTATTTGGAACTTGTGCTAAGGCATCTTTCAATTCATCTCTCAGTCCACGATAAAATATGGCAGCTCTTTTTGACTCTGGCCAGGCAGTCTCTACAATGAGTTTATTGAAATGAGCCAGATAGGCTACTAGATCTTTATTACCTTGCCTGATTTCCAGTAGTTCATTGTCAGTGGCTTGAGCTGCAGTTCGCCGATCAAATATTGTTAAGAACTCTTCCTTGAAATTTTGGAAATTATATAAAACAGGATAATTTCTGGAAATTATTGGCATGGACCATGCGGCCGCATCTCCTGTCAGACAAGACAATATAAATGCCACTTTGGACTGGTCTTCGGAAAAAATGACTGGTCTACATAAAAAATGCAATGAGCATTGGGTCAGAAAAATCTGCGCCTTATTTGGATCCCCACCGAAGCGCTCCGGTTGAGCCAAAGGAATAATAGGGGAAACCGCATGAATTACTTGAGTGGATATACCTGCAGACTGTGAAGGGCTAGGGATTTGTGAAAACACAGATTCATTTGATTTAGCGGTGTTCCCTAACTCATTTATTCGCTGTTTTATTTGGACTGTTTCTTCTATGGTGTTATTTAATTGTTTCTGTAACCCTTCCAAAACGGTGGCTAATGCTTTTATATCAATTCCTTCTGCCATTCTGCTCAGGAGGAAATCTGTTTTTTTCCCTAAAATTAGGGTGACGGCACTTTAATCTGTCAGGATACTTCTATTCAATTTCCTCAGAAGCAGAAGACAACTCCTCAGTCCCGACCCGAGCTACTCACAACGAATATTAATCCTTTGTGCTGAGTACCCCGGAGGGGGAAAGGGGAATGGGATGGTAGAGAGACTGCCACAGAGATGATGAACGCCAGTACTCAGTCTGCCTCTTCACATCTAAGATTGGATACAGCACCTGCAAGAGTCACAGTCGCAATTACTAGGGACATACAACATCAGTTTTTTCACTTTCTACTCTCAACACTTAATTCTCTTTAATTCTATTATTTCTTCACTCACCCTGAGTTCTCTGTAGCCTTGCTTCTCTCTATAAATGATAGCTCTTCTTAAAAAAATGCTTATTACTGATTCTGGAAGAACTTCTCAACCTTTGTTAGAGATTGGTTTTAAGTTGCTATATATATATATATATAGTTGGTGATAATGCGTTCTTCAAATCAGCTGATGTTATTTAATTTCTCCTGTCTTATTGTGACTTCTGTCAATACTTGTATTTGTAAATGCTTGTTTATTAAAGTTCGTTTCTCCTTTCTTACTTGGCATTTGTTGATAACTTGTATTTGTAAATGCTTGTTTATTACAGTTAGTTTCTCCTTCCTTACTTCGACATCTGTCGATAGCTTGTAGTTGTAAATGCTTGTTTATTTAAGTTTGTTTCTCTTTTAAACTCTATTTTGGTTTATTACCATTGAATTTGTAAATGCTTATTTGTTAACAGTTCGTTTCTCCTTTAAACTTGGCCTTTGTTTATAACCTTGACATTTGTAGATACTTGCTCTTTTAAAGTTCTTTTTTTCTTTGACTTTAATATCTTAAACAAGAACCTTGTAAACATAAGGTTAATTCATACATTAACTCTGTAGCCTTGCCGACTTCCACGGGAACGGTCTACTATCAAACTCTTCGAATAAACCTTGACAATATTTATCCGTTTTCTGTAATATAATCTTCAAATGTAATTTTACCTCACAGGAGTTTCTGTTCTGAAGCGCGCTCTCTCTCCACACAGCTGATTCCTGTCAGACCTCAGTTGAAGTGCAAGGCTTCCAGCTGGAGAGCTCGTAACCTAGCAACCAACCGATTGCAAGACTAGAACTGTAACTAACCTTCAGGACTCACAGCGGCCATCTTGGATCTTCTCTTCTTGATTCTTCTTTTGAAATAAGCGCAAGATTACTCTGCAAACCTTCCAGTTTGGGCTTTGCTGTCTCCACTGAGGATATCTCTTTGCTTTTCTCATGCACTTCTTTGTTTTGACTTGGCATGTTTGTGTGGTCATGACAACTAGCCCTAGCTTTAGGGAGCACTTGGTCCATTGTTCCAGGATCCAAGTCACCCTGTCCTTTTTGCTTTTTGGCCTGAGCCCTGGTCAAAGCAAAAATATGCCCTGGAATGCCCAGCATTGCTGCATGAGCCTCCAACACCACTTCTGCCCAAGCTGATGTCTCTAAATCATTCCCTAATAGACAGTCTACAGGTAAATCTGAGGCAACCAAAACTTTCTTTGGGCCAGTAACCCCCCCAGTTGAGATTTACAACAGCCATGGGGTGGCTAAGGGTGTTGTTGTGAGCATCAGTTACTTGGTACTGGTGACCAAGTAGGTGTTGTTCAGGGTGGACCAGTTTCTCAATTACCATAGTAACACTGGCACCAGTGTCCCTGTAGGCCTGAACCTCAACACCATTTATTAGGGGTAGTTGCTTGTACTTATCCATGTTAAGGGGACAAGCAACCAAGGTGGCTAAATCAATAGCCCCCTCAGAGACTAACACAGCCTCTGTGGTCTCCCTAATCAGACCAACCCCAACTAAGTTTCCAATAGTGAGCCCAGCTACTCCCTTGGATTGGCTATTAGTAGGTTTGCTCCCACCACCACTGCTATTAGTAGGGACACTAGGTGTAGCAGTAGGGGTTGTAGTGGTAGGAGGCTTGGTGCTTTTCTTTGGACAACTGGGATCTGTTGTCCAATGGCCTTTTATTTTACATAAATAGCACCATGGTTTCTTTTCTTTGTTTTGATTTGAAGAGGATTTGGGCCCACCACCCCCACCAGAGTGTTTTTGTGGACCTGATGACTAATTTTTAGATTTGTCCCCACCCTTGTCAGAAGACTTACCATCCTTCTTCTTATTGCCATCTTTGTCACCCGCTGTATGAACTTTTCTGTTCACCCTTGTTCTGACCCATTTGTCTGCCTTCTTTCCCAATTCTTGGGGAGGGGTCAGATCAGAGTCCACCAAGTACTGGTGCAACAAATCAGACACACAATTATTAAGAATATGCTCTCTCAGGATTAAGTTATACAGGCTTTCATAATCAGTAACTTTACTGCCATGTAACCACCCCTCCAAGGCCTTCACTGAATGGTCAACAAAATCAACCCAGTCTTGTGAAGACTCCTTTTTGGTCTCTCTGAACTTCATCCTGTACTGTTCAGTGGTTAAGCCATAACCATCCAGGAGTGCATTCTTAAGAACTGTAAAATTATTGGCATCACTTTCTTTCACAGTAAGGAGCCTATCCCTACCCTTTCCTCTAAATGATAACCATAGGATAGCAGCCCACTGCCTTTGAGGGACATCCTGTACAACACAGGCCCTCTCAAGTGCAGCAAACCACTTGTTAATGTCATCCCCCTCCTTGTAAGGGGGAACTATCTTGTGCAGATTCCTGGAATCATGTTCTTTTGCAGGATGACTATGGGGAATATTGCTGCTGCCACCATGGGTTTCTAAACCCAATTTCTGTCTTTCTCTCTCCACTTCTAAGCACTGTCTATCCAAATCCAGCTGTTGCTTCTTGAGCTTCAGTCTGGTTTGTTCCACTCTCAATCTATTGAGCTCCCTTTCTAACAATCTGTCATCAGGGTGGGTGGGAGGGACATGCCTTGAAACAGAAGTATGGTGAGAATGGACAGAAGGAGACCTGTTCCTAACAGAAGGCATCCTAACAGCTTGGTTAACAGAAACATCACTTCTACTGTGGTGAGAAGAAACACTCTTGAAATGATGTGAGACCACACTATCAGTATGATGTGACTCAACATCTGTACCATATATGCTAGGCTGTCTGATAAGGGGAAGGCTAGGAAGTTTCTTTCCTGAATCTTTTTCTAGGGGAGTCCCTGGATCAGATTGTGAACCATTAGCTACTTTTTCAACAGAATGGGCCCCTTTGGCCTTATCCTGTTCTATAAGCATGTTAACCAACAATTCTCTGGGGGGATTCTTACCTACACTTAAACCTCTCTCGATGCAGAGCCTCCTTGCTCCTTTCCAGCTAAGGTGATCATATGCAAGTTTGGACAGATCAACAGTTTGGCCTGTGCCAGACATTTTAGACAGTGTTTAAGTGACAGAAAAAGAGAGAAAAAGTTTTTCAGAACTTTTAGAAAGACAGAAAAAAAACTTTTAAAACTTTTAAAGAACTTTTAGAAAGTTTAGAGGTACTTTTCAGCACTTAGAAAAGAGTGAAAAGAGGAAATGCAAAACTTGTTGGTTATGTGTACACACACTGAACTTGTTTTGTATATTTTTCTCTTATGAAAAGTACAATGACAAAAGTGGTAAGTAGTCTCAAAGCACTGATCCCACCGCTGCACAACCAATGTAGGAGGCTGGACTGGCTTGTAGTGAGTACCAAGGGGTACTTACACCTTGCACCAGGCCCAGGTATCCCTTTTTAGTGTTTAGGGTGTCTAGCAGCTTAGGCTGATAGATAATGGTAGCTTAGCAGAGCAGCTTAGGCTGAACTAGGAGACGAGTGAAGCTCCTACAGTACCACTAGTGTCACTTGCACAATATCATAAGAAAACACAATACACCGATATACTAAAAATAAAGGTACTTTATTTTTATGACAATATGCCAAAGTATCTCAGAGTGTACCCTCAGTATGAGGATAGCAAATATACACAAGATATATATACACAATACCAAAAATATGCAGTATAGTCTTAGAAAACAGTGCAAACAATGTATAGTTATAATAGGATGCAATGCGGACACATAGGGATAGGGGCAACACAAACCATATACTTTAAAAGTGGAATGCGAACCACGAATGGACCCCAAACCTATGTGACCTTGTAGAGGGTCGCTGGGACTATTAGAAAATAGTAAGGGTTAGAAAAATAGCCCACCCCAAGACCCTGAAAAGTGAGTGCAAAGTGCACTAAAGTTCCCCAAAGGACATAGAAGTCGTGATAGGGGCATTCTGCAGGAAAGACACAAACCAGCAATGCAACAACGATGGGTTTCCAGTCGAGGGTACCTGTGGAACAAGGGGACCAAGTCCAAAAGTCACAAGCAAGTCGGAGATGGGCAGATGCCCAGGAAATGCCAGCTGTGGGTGCAAAGAAGCTGCTACTAGGCAGTAGAAGCTGAGGATTCTGCAGGAACGACAAGGGCTAGAGACTTCCCCTTTGGAAGATGGATCCCCCACGCCGTGGAGAGTCGTGCAGAAGTGTTTTCCTGAAGAAAGACCACCAACAAGCCTTGCTAACTGCAAATCGTGCGGTTAGGATTTTTGGATGCTGCTGTGGCCCAGGAGGGACCAGGATGTCGCCAATTGCATCTGGTAACAGAGGGAGCATCGAGCAAGACAAGGAGCCCTCTCAGAAGCAGGCAGCACCCGCAGAAGTGCCAGAACAGGCACTACAAAGAAGAGTGAAACGGTGATCACCCGAAGTTGCACAAAGGAGTCCCACGCCGCCGGAGGACAACTTAGAAAGTCGTGCAATGCAGGTTAGAGTGCCGTGGACCCAGGCTTGGCTGTGCACAAAGGATTTCCGCCGGAAGTGCACAGAGGCCGGAGTAGCTGCAAAAGACACAGTTACCAGCAATGCAGTCTGGCGTGGGGAGGCAAGGACTTACCTCCACCAAACTTGGACTGAAGAGTCACTAGACTGTGGGAGTCACTTGGACAGAGTTGCTGGATTCAAGGTACCTCGCTCATTGTGCTGAGAGGAGACCCAGAGTACCGGTAATGCTGTTCTTTGGTGACTGCGGTTGCAGGGGGAAGATTCCGTCTACCCACGGGAGATTTCTTCGGAGCTTCTAGTGCAGAGAGGAGGCAGGCTACCCCTAGAGCATGCACCACCTGGAAACAGTCGAGAAAGCTGGCAGGATGAAGTGATACAAGGTTGCTAGTAGTCGCCTTGCTACTTTGTTGCAGTTTTGCAGGCGTTCTGAGCAGTCAGCAGTCGATCCTTTGGCAGAAGGTGAAGAGGGAGATGCAGAGGAACTCTGGTGAGCTCTTGCATTCGTTATCTGGTGAGATCCCCAAAGCAGAGACCCTAAATAGCCAGAAAAGGAGGGTTGGCTACCTAGGATGGAGGATTGGCTACCAAGAGAGGCAAGAGCCTATCAGAAGGAGCCTCTGATGTCACCTGCTGGCACTGGCCACTCAGAGCAGTCCAGTGTGCCACAAACACCTCTGTTTCCAAGATGGCAGAGGTCTGGGACACACTGGAGGAGCTCTGGGCACCTACCCTGGGAGGTGCAGGTGAGGGGAGTGGTCACTCCCCTTTCCTTTCTCCAGTTTCACGCCAGAGCAGGGCTGGTGGATCCCTGAACCGGTGTAGACTGGCTTATGCAGAGATGGGCACCATCTGTGCCCATCAAAGCATTTCCAGAGACTGGGGGAGGCAACTCCTCCCCTGTCTTAACACCTTTTTCCAAAGGGAGAGGGTGTAACACCCTCTCTCTGAGGAAGTCCTTTGTTCTGCCATCCTGGGCCAAGCCTGGCTGGACCCCAGGAGGGCAGAAACCTGTCTGAGGGGATGGCAGCAGCAGCAGCTGCAGTGGAGACCCCGGAAAGGCAGTTTGTCAGTACCCGGGTTCTGTGCTAGAGACCTGGGGGATCATGGAATTGTCTCCGCAATGCCAGAATGGTATTGACCTATGTGTAGTGCACGCGTGTAATGGTGTCCCCGCACTCACAAAGTCCGGGGAATTTGCCCTGAACTATGTGGGAGCACCTTGGCTGGTGCCTGGGTGCCCGCGCACTAAGTAACTTTGCACCTAACCTTTACTAAGTAAAGGTTAGACATATAGGTGACTTATAAGTTACTTAAGTGCATGGCTGTGAAATAATGTGTGCATTATTTCACTCAGGCTGCAGTGGCAGGCCTGTGTAAGAATTGTCAGTGCTCCCTATGGGTGGCAAAAGAAATGCTGCAGCCCATAGGGATCTCCTGGAACCCCAATACCCTGGTTACCTCAGTACCATATACTAGGGAATTATAAGGGTGTTCCAGTATGCCAATGTGAATTGGTGAAATTGTTCACTAGCCTGTTAGTGACAATTTGGAAAGAAATGAGAGAGCATAACCACTGAGGTTCTGGTTAGCAGAGCCTCAGTGAGACAGTTAGGCATCACCTAGGGAACACATACATATAGGCCACAACCTTATGAACACTGGGGTCCTGGCTAGCAGGGTTCCAGTGACACATAACAAACATACTGACAACATAGGGTTTTCACTATGAGCACTGGGCCCTGGCTAGCAGGATCCCAGTGAGACAGAGAAAACACCCAGACATATACTCACAAACAGGCCAAAAGTGGGGCTAACAAGGCTAGAAAGAGGCTACTTTCTCACAGTGTTGCGTTTGTGTATCACTGTTTTTTCACTCCCCTGTGTCGTAGGTGCAGCACTCACCGTGGTCTTCGCCGCCGACGTTCGTTCTCTTGGTACAGGAGCAGGAAGACAATCGCAGGTAGAATTTGGAGTTCAGGGTCCATGGTGTCCTCGTTCCTCGTGGAGTGTGTAGAGGTGAGCGTTTTCCCTTCGAAATTCCTGTTTCCGACCTGTTTTTATCCGCGGTGAATCCACCCCGGAAAAGGTGGCGGATTGGCCTGTCATAATAGTGAGGGCGGTACATTGTCTTCCGGCTGTCTGTTGGCGGTGACCGCTGTGCTGTTTGTTTGTACCGCCGTGGCGGTCGGAGTGTTAAAGTGGCTGTCTTTGTTGGCGGTTTCCGCCACGGTCGTAATTGCACATTTTTTCCCGCCGACCTGTTGGCGGTTTTACCGCCGCTTTAACACCGTCCGCCAGGGTTGTAATGAGGACCATAATGTCGACCATGAAAGCACAGCAAGCAAAAAGTTAAAAGTCAATCTTTGAATTTGGTGAGATAAGCCAATCATCTAATCTATTTAACAGTAGTCATGAGTTAGCACTGGTCAGCAGTGGTAAAGTGCCCAGAGTAACAAAAACAGCAAAAAACAGAGTCCATTACATAGTCAAAACATGAGAAGTAGAGGTAAAAAAGACAGGGGAGACCACACCAAGCATGCCAAGCCTAACATGTAATAGCATGATAGTGTGATGATTCAACAATGATACCAGAGTTGTATTAACGAGGTGATTTGATAATTCAAGAAAAATGCCAGAGTTGTAATAGTGTGATAGTGTGATGATTAAAGAAGGGTGCCAAAGTTGTAATAGTGTGAAGACGCAATAGTGTCCAGGGGGGGCAGGAGCCCAGGAAACCCCAGATGAAGGGGCAAAAGGGCTGCCTCCGGGTGGAAGAAGCCGAAGATTCTGCAACAACGAAAAGGGCTAGGAACTTCTCCTTCGGATGGAAGATGTCCCACGGCGTGCTGGATGTTGCAGAAGTATTTCCACGCAGAAATACCACAAAGAAGCCTTGCTAGCTGCAAGGGTCGCGGTAGAGGTTTTTGGGTGCTGCTGGGGACCAGGAAGGACCAGGATGTCGGCCCTTGGAGCTCAGCAACTCAGAGAGCCCCTGCAGAAGCAGGCAGCACCTGCAGAAGTACCGGAGCAGGCACTTACAAGATTTGTGAAACCGGACTCACAAAAGGAGGGTCCCAAGACGTAGGAGTCCAACTCAGAGGGTTGAGCACTGCATGACGGAATGCTTGGGACCCAGACTAGGGTGTGCACAAAGGAATCCTTGGAGAAGTGCACAGAAGCCGGAGCAGCTGCAAATCACGCAGTACACAGGTTTGCTTTCTGGTGTGGGAAGGCAAGGACTTACCTCCACCAAACTTGGACTGAAGGACCACTGGACTATGGGGGTCAGTTGGATCCAGCTCCTGTGTTCCAGAGACCACACTCGTCAGGATGAGAGGGGACCCAGAGGACCGGTGATGCAGTCTTTTGGTGCCTACGTTAGCAGGGGGAAGATTCCGTTGACCCACGGGAGATTTCTTCTTGGCTTCCAGTGCAGGGTGAAGGCAGACAGCCCTCAGAGCATGCACCACCAGGAAACAGTCGAGAAAGCCGGCAGGATGAGGCGCTACAATGTTGCTGGTAGTCGTCTTGCTACTTTCTTGCGGTTTTGCAGGCGTCCTGGAGCAGTCAGCGGTCGACCCTTGGCAGAAGTTGAAGAGGGAAGTGCAGAGGAACTCTGGTGAGCTCTTGCATTCGTTATCTGAAGAATAGCCCAGAGGAGAGACCCTAAATAGACAGAAAAGGAGGTTTGGCAACCAAGAAAGGAGGTTTGGCTACCATGAGAGGTAAGAACCTATCAGAAGGGGTCTCTGACATCACCTGCTGGCACTGGCCACTCAGAGCAGTCCAATGTGCCCCCAGCCCCTCGGAATCCAAGATGGCAGAGGTCTGGAACACACTGGAGGAGCTCTGGGCACCTCCCCTTGGAGGTACTGGTCAGGGGAGTGGTCACCCCCCTTTCCTTTGTCCAGTTTTGCACCAGATTAGGGCTGGGGATCCCTGAACCGGTGTAGACTGGCTTATGCAGAGATGGGCACCATCTGTGACTATCAAAGCATTTCCAGAGGCTGGGGGAGGCTACTCCTCCCCAGCCCTTCACACCTATTTCCAATTTCTCAGAGGAAATCCTTTGTTCTACCTTTCTGGGCCGGGGCTGCCCAGACCCCAGGAGAGAATCCTGTCTGAGGGTTTGGCAGCAGCTGCAGTGGAAACCCCGGAAAGGCAGTTTGGCAGTACCTGGGTTCTGTGCTAGAGACCCCGGGCGAGCATGGAATTGTCCACCCAATACCAGAATGGTACTGGGGTGACAATTCCATGATCTTAGACATGTTACATGGCCATGTTCGGAGTTACCATTGTGACGCTAGGTAGTGACCTATGTGCAGTGCACGCATGTAATGGTGTCCCTGCACTCACAAAGTTCGGGGAATTTGCCCTGGCGTCCCAGTGACACAAGGGCAAAAACAAACATACACACAGTGAAAATGGGGGTAACATGCCAGGCAAGATGGTACTTTCCTACACCCCCCACCCCCAAACAAAGGACAATAAGACTTGCCTTGTCCAGATGAGTCTTCAATCTCTAAGTGGAAATATCTGGAGAGTCCATCTGCATTGGAGTGGGTACTCCCAGGTATATGTTCCACTGTATAGTCCATTTCCTCTAGGGATATGGACCACCTCAACAATTGAGGGTTTTCACCTTTCATTTGTTTTAGCCAAAGTAGAGGTTTGTGGTCTGTCTGAACAATAAAGTGAGTACCAAACAGGTATGGTCTCAACTTTTTCAGTGCCCAGACCACAGCAAAGGCCTCCCTCTCTACGGCTGACCAACAATTTTCTCTAGGGGTCAACCTTCTGCTGATAAAAGCAACTGGTTGATCCTGGCCCTCAGAATTCAGTTGTGATAGTACTGCCCCTACCCCAAATTCAGATGCATCAATTTGAACAATGAATTTCTTGGAGTAACATGGGCTTTTTAGGACAGGTGCAGCACACATGGCCTGTTTGAGCTCCTCAAAAGCTTTCTGACAGCTTGCTGTCCATGACACCTTCTTAGGCATTTTCTTGCTAGTGAGATCATTAAGAGGGGCTGCTATGGAGCCATAATTCTTGATGAATCTCCTATAGTACCCTGTGAGGCCTAAAAAGGCTCTCACCTGGGTCTGAGTTGTAAGGGGAACCCAATCCATGATAGTTTGGATTTTCCCCTGTAGTGGTGCAATCTGTTCTCCACCAACCAGGTGGCCCAGCTAAACCACTTTCCCCTGCCCTATCTGGCCCTTTGAGGCCTTGATAGTGAGGCCTGCCTTTTGCAGGGCCTCCAAAACTTTCCACAGGTGGACCAGGTGATTATCCCAGGTTGAGCTAAAGACAGCAATATCATCTAGATATGCTGCACTGAAGGCCTCCATCCCTTGCAGGACTGTGTTCACCAACCGCTGAAAGGTGGCAGGTGCATTTTTCAAACCAAAGGGCATTACTGTGAATTGGTAGTGCCCTCCAATGGTAGAAAATGCAGTCTTGGGTTTAGTATCTTCTGCCAATATAATCTGCCAATACCCTGCAGTTAGATCAAAAGTGCTAAGATACTTGGCAGAAGCAAGTGTATCAATGAGCTCATCTGCCCTCAGTATAGGTTGAGCATCAGTTTTTGTTACCTGATTGAGCCCTCTGTAATCTACACAAAACCTCATCTCCCTCTTTCCATCTTTGGTGTGAGGTTTTGGTACAAGCACAACTGGGCTAGCCCAGGGGCTTTCAGAAGGTTCAATCACCCCTAACTCCAACATTTTCTGCACCTCTTGTTTAATGCAGTCCCTGACATGGTCAGGCTGCCTATAAATATTTACTTTTGACAGGCAGGCTGTCTCCAGTGTCAACTGTATGTTCACACCAGGATGTTGTACCTGGTACAAGTGAACAGAGGTCTGAAAACTGACTTAAGAGATTGATGCAGTTGTCTTTCTGTTCTGCAGTCAGACAATCTGCTAAGACTACTCCCTCCACTAATGCATCTGCTTCAGTGGTGAAGAAGAGATCAGGGAGAGGGTCACTCTCTTCTTCCTGTCCCTCATCTGTTGCGTGAGCAGGGTGAGATCAGCCCTGTAATAGTAGGGTTTCAGGCGGTTGACATGAATCACCCTAAGGGGACCCCTGGCAGTGCCCAGGTCTACCAAATAGGTAACCTCACCCTTCTTTTCAACAATGAGATGGGGTCCACTCCATTTGTCTTGGAGTGCTCTTGGGGCCACAGGCTCCAATACCCACACCTTCTGTCCTGGGTGGTACGGAGTCAGGACAGCCTTCTGGTCATGCCATTGCTTTTGCAGCTCCTGGCTGGCCTGAAGGTTTTTACTGGCCTTTTTCATATACTCAGCCATTCTGGATCTTAGGCCCAGTACATAGTCCACTATGTCCTGTTTAGGAACTTTTAAATGTTGTTCCCAACCCTCCTTCACAAGAGCAAGTGGACCTCTTATAAGATGCCCAAAAAGGAGTTCAAAGGGGCTGAAGCCCACTCCTTTTTGGGGTACCTCCCTGTAAGCAAAAAGGAGGCAAGGTCACAGGACATCCCATCTCCTCCTGAGTTTTTCCCATTATCATTTTAAAAAATATATATTTTATTGGTTTTGTATTTTAAATATACATTACAAGCTGTTCAATTGTCAACCACAGGATTCCACTTATCTGCATGAAAGAAAACATGTAGCAACCCCAACCCCCACATAACCAAACACGTCTCGGAACACTATTTAACCATCTGTATCATTGCTTGCTGGATTTAGCTGAGAAAACTTTAGCGTATGCTAAGTAGCTAATGGGGGAGTCGCGCTTGTAGCTAAAGTGGGCCTTTTGCAGCTGAATCCGTACCGCTTGTAGCCCGGTAGTGGCTCAGAGTGGGACCTGCCAATACTATTAATAGCGGAAGTTGGATGTTCGCCCTGTATGTTGTAATTGTTCTCGTGCCGGTGAACTAGTTGGCTGTTAGCATATTTGAGGAAGGGTGTATGAGCCGATTTGGTGTTATGTGCTGCACGTGGATTGTGTTTTTGTGGAAGGTGCGGCATTTCCTATTCATGGGGGTTTATCATCATTTTTGGCCTCCAGTTTAGTTACCAGTGTATCCCATGCGGCGCACCCTGTGTGCTGTTGTCCCTCCCTCGCCATCTTCCTTAAAACCTGGTGTTCCGTGCGGGCCCAGCGTAGTGTTAGTGTGCTCCAAGATTTCCGATCAGGTGCTGTGGACACCTTCCAATGCATAGCTATTAATCTTTTGTACATTAAGCAGGCTAGGTCTACGAATCTGTGCAGATGTCTTTGTTTTTTAGATCTTGTCCTAAGCCCCAGTAGGCAGGATTTGGGTTCTACTGTCAATGCTAGCCCTGTTAGTTCGGAGATCTCCTGGACCACCTCCGCCCATGCTTTTTGTATGTTAGGGCACTCCCAGACCATGTGATAGAAGTGTGCTAGCGGCGCTTTACATCTAGGGCATGTTGGATCAGAGTCTGGGAACATACGCTTTATCCTAGCAGGGGACAAGTATGTTTGATTTGTGTAGTTGAACTGGGTGTACCTGAATCTAGGGTTCCTTGACACTCCACAGGTGTGGTGCAAGGCGTACGGCCACTCAGCTAGCGTGATCGGGCCAGGGAGGACGGAATTCCATCTCTCCCTGGCTTTCTCCACATGCGGCTCGGGAGGTTTATTAAGAATTTTGTATAGGCTAGATATTACTTTTGTTTGGGCGTCATATTGTAGAATATGATGAATTGCAGGAGAGGGTTCTGGTTCCATGATGCCTGCCCCCCACGTTTTTTTAATTGCGTGGCATATGGCGTGATATGTCAGGAATTGACCAGAATGTATATCGGTGAGTGCCTGTAAGGACTCGAACGACATTAGCTTGCCGTCTTCGAAGCAGTCGCCCACTGTCTGCACCCCCGCTTCAGACCACGCTGCCGACACCTGCGTGTTAGCCCCGGTCCATTCCGGGATGTGATCCAATGGAATATATGGGGAGTAGGGGAGCTTAAAGCCCCGCTCTGCACATATTTAACCCAGCAGGCGTGTGCGACTGTCAGCAATGGGTTAGCAGTGTTTGCCTTGGGGTGTTTGGACGACAGCCATTGCAACAGGGGGGTATCTTTTAACCAGGTCCTCAGCCGCACGGCTTCCGCCAGCGCCGGACTGTGTATCCAATTCTGAACCCACTGTAGTTGTGCGGTTGCGTAATAGCATTCAAAGTTGGGGGCTCCTAGGCCCCCCACGTCTACCGGCTGCTGCAGCGTGGACAGAGCCACCCGGGTTCTGCCCCTGCCCCAGATGAGTTGCAGCAGAGCTGTATTCAAATTGCCAAAGAAGCTTTTGGGGATGATAATCGGTAGAGCCGCGAAGTAGTATAGCATTCTGGGCAGAATCAGCATGTTCGCGATCGCCACCTTCCCTGGTGGAGAGAGCGGTAGCTTGTTCCAAAACTGCAACAAGTCTTTTATAGTGGACAGCGCCCTGCCCAGGTTCCCGTCTCTGAGATCCTCTGTATTATGGTATATATTTATCCCGAGGTATTTGAATGTTGCAAAGCACCACTTCAGGCGCCCCAGTGAGGGGGCCCCTTGTCTTTCGGGCGGCCACTTTGCGAGCGGGAACGCACATGACTTTTCCCAGTTCACCACCAGGCCCGACAGGGATCAGAACTCAGCTAGTAAAGATATTACTGAGGGGACAGCCTCGCACCCTTTCCGGATATATATTAATGCATCATCTGCGTAAAGTGAGATTGAGTGGTGGACCCCGCCTCTGAGTATTCACCAGCAATGTGCCATGGAGCGTATTCTTGCTGCTAGTGGTTCCATTGCTATTGCGAACAACAGCGGGGATAATGGGCAGCCCTGTCTTGTGCCCCTAGTAATCGGGAAGCTATCGGAGATCACCCCGCCCGTCTTTACCCTAGATTGTGGGCCAGCGTACAGTGTCCGGACCCAGCGTATGTAACTGGGGCCTATTCCCATGCGTCTCATTGTGGAGAACAGGAAGTCCCACTCGAGCGTGTCGAACGCCTTTTCAATATCCAGCGAGAGCACCATCTCTTCGTATGCATCTGGGGGGGTATCTCCCATTATGCACAATAATCTATGGATATTTAAGAAGGTGTTACGCCTTGGTATAAAGCCATTTTGGTCATCATGTATTATCGTGTGTATGATAGGGGCTAGTCTATTTGCCAAAATTTTGCCTAGTATTTTGCAGTCTAAATTTAGAAGCGATAGTGGTCTGTAGGATTTGACATCTGTGGGGTCGCGGCCTTGTTTAGGGAGCACCACTATCAAAGCTTCTCTCTGTGATGTGGGCAGGTATTCATTAGCCCACGCTTCTTCGAACACCTTCAGCAGGTGTGGTTTTAGGCAGGACGAGTAGGTAGTGTAGTACTCCAGTGGGAGGCCGTCTGCACCAGGCGCTTTATTCCTGGTCATCTGCGCTAGAGCTAGTTCTATTCCTTCCATTGTTAGGGGGGCTTCTATTGTTTCCCTGTCAGTTTGTGTGAGCTGTGATAAGGAAGAACCCGCGAGAAAGGACTCGAGTTGCATGGAGGTGCATGAGGTGCGTTTGGTATATAAATGTGAGTAGTATTCTCTAAATGTTCCGTTAATCTCAGCTTGTGTGGTGGCCATGCCGTGTGTGTCGGTTCGGATGGCCCCGATTGGGGGCTGCTGTCTATCCTTGCGTAGTAACCACGCCAGCATTCTGCTCGATCTGTCCCCTTCTGTTTGCAGACGCATTAGGTGATAGTTATAATCGTGGCAGCGGAGTTTGCTGTCAGCATCGTTATATTTTGGGCGCCTACCTTTTAGGACTGTGTGGGGAATTTCACCTCGTGCTACTGCTATCTCTGCCGCTCTGAGCTCCTTTTCTAATTTGCCAATTTCCATCTGTAGGGTGCGTCTTACTCCTCACGTGGAGGATATGCATCGTCCGCGGATCACTACCTTGTGTGCATCCCACTCTATAGCTCGTGTCGTTGCGGTCATGGCATTTGCCTCCCAATACTGGCTTAATGTGGATTTCAGTGTTTTGGCAAATGCTTGGTCCTGTAGAGCTTCTACTTGCAAACGCCAAGTGGGAATCGCCTGTCGTGTCCTGCCCCAGTTCAATGCTATTCTCAGTGGTGTATGATCCGACAGTGTCTTTGCTAGGTATTGTGACTCACCGAGCAATGCTCCTATATCCTGGGTGCCCCATATTATGTCTATTCTAGTGTGAATTTTGTGTGGGGCTGAGTAGAATGAGTATTCCCTCTGCTGCGGATGGCCCAAGCGCCATAGATCATGTAGTCTCATAGCACCTGCCCATTCCTGTAGTGGGCCTGGGGATTTCCTATTTACCTTCGAGCTCGCCTGGACGTGGGATCTTTCTAATGCTGCATTTGGGGTGCTGTTGAAGTCTCCTCCCCAGATGGCCGGGGCCATTGGGTTTGTCAATAGTGTCAGTGTGAGAGAGCCCAGGAATCCTGCAATCCTGGTGTTTGGAGCATATATTCCGATTACTGCCAGCTGTCTGCCATCCAGTCTGCCTTCCACTACCACGTATCTCCCTCCTTGGTCTATTTTGTGGGCCGATAGGAGGTATGGGACCCCAGGTGCAATCCAGATCAGCACCCCCCTCGCAAAAGCCGAGTATGTAGGACCTATGAGCTGGCCCCCCCATATCGCGCATAGCTCCCGCAGGCACGCTTCTAATATGTGCGTCTCTTGCAGGATGGCAATGTGTGCTCCTATTCACCTAGGGCATGCGTATACTCTGGACCGTTTACTCGGCGTTCCCAATCCCCTCAAATTCCATGTTACCATGACATACTGGTCTATGTTATTTCTCCTATGTGGCACCATTAGAGTATCTAGGATAGCCCATTGTGCATGGGGCCCGGTTCCTAGACTTGGCCCTTTTGATCATTGCCCCTTTGGCATAGCTATTTGTTGATGGGGGCATATGCAGCAGTTCCCTCTGTTTTTCAAGTGATTCCGGCGTGTGTGCATGTACTAAGCTACTAACCCCAACTACCCCAACTGGAGCCCCAACCCTTCTAATAACTTGTGTGCAACTACTAAACCTATAAGTGTATAATTAAACCCGTATCCGATTGGATTTCCATGGTGGAGTAATCATATCTAACAGATGTGGCTCTTTAGCGGGGCTCCCATCTTTCCGCAGACTAAGGCCCTCATTCTGACCTTGGCGGGCGGCGGAGGCCGCCCGCCAAAGTCCCGCCGTCAGGTTACCGTTCCGCGGTCGAAAGACCGCGGCGGTAATTCTGACTTTCCCGCTGGGCTGGCGGGCGGTCTCGTTCAGACCGCCAGCCAGCCCAGCGGGAAAGAGGCTTCCACGATGAAGCCGGCTCGGAATCGAGCCGGCGGAGTGGAAGCTGTGCGACGGGTGCAGTTGCACCCGTCGCGTATTTCACTGTCTGCGCAGCAGACAGTGAAATACATGTAGGGGCCCTCTTACGGGGGCCCCTGCAATGCCCATGCCAGTGGCATGGGCACTGCAGGGGCCCCCAGGGGCCCCGCGACCCCCCCTACCGCCATCCGGATCTCGGCGGTCCGACCGCCGGGATCTGGATGGCGGTAGGGGGGGGTCAGAATCCCCGCGGCGGTGCAGCAAGCTGCGCCGCCGCGGAGGATTCAATGGGGCCGCGGTACACTGGCGGGACCCCGCCAGTGGTGCCGGTCCGACCGCGGCTTTACCGCCGCGGTCGGAATCCCCATTGAAGCACCGCCGGCTTGTCGGCGGTGCTCCCGCGGTCCTCCGCCCTGGCGGTCAAAGACCGCCAGGGTCAGAATGAGGGCCTAAGTCTGCTAGTACCGTTGGGCACCCCCCCGGTATTATGTATGTTCCGCACTCCATCCCAGCCCACCCCGTGTCGCCCCCCAGTCCGCCCCGCCCCGGTGAATTGTGCATTTATACCAAAGTTACTCATTGCTGGCTGCGCCTTCGCCTCTGTCTCCACCGTCGCCCTGGGGTCCCCATTGGCTCCATCAGACTGCCAGTGTTGGTGCCACCGGTCCGTATGAATAGTTGAGTTCGATTAGAGTTCGTCCGCAGATCTGGGGGTGATCCTCGGCCCACCCAGCTCGCCTGTTATGGTGGATACGGAGCTTGCTGCATCCGAGTCCGTGCCCGACTCAGGGTGCTTCCTAGCCGACGTGAAGTTGTTCTGCATGAGTAGGGGAGTCACTTTCAGTATTCTTGCTCTTTCTTCTGCTGCTTGTTGGTCGTTGGGTTGGCCCCTGGCGCGCCTCCTGGTCCGTTTTCTTGAGGCAGATGTTTGCCATTCCTCGTCTCCTTCCAAGTCTTCCCTTGGGCGGGCAAGGCCCTTGGCATGCAGCCAGGTCCACGCATCCTCAGGGGTGGTGAATATATGGGTGCGGTCCTCCGATATCACCCTCAATTTCCCAGGGAATAACAAAGCGTACTTTATATTGTGTTTGCGCAGGCGCAGTTTGATTTTTGCATAGGAGTTCCGTTGGTTCTGCACCTCCTGCGTAAAATCTGGGTAGGCATTGATATTCGAGTCCTCATACTTATATGGGCCTTTGTTGCGGAATTGTTATAATATTGCATCTCGATCCCTGTAGTTGAGGAATCTGGCGATCAGATGTCTAGGTGATTGGCCCGGGCCGGGGGTCTGCCCGGGACTCTGTACGCCCATTCAATAAAGAAGAGCTTGGATGGAGCTCCGTTCAACACCTCTTTGATGAGTCATTGTTCAAGAGAGATTTCTGCGTCCGGTTGCCGCATAGTTTCCGGAAACCCTAGAAAGCGTACATTGTTGCGACGCGCCCTGCTCTCCTACTCCTCAGATCTCCTCCAGAGCACTTTCAACTCTGTGTCTATGCGCTGGATCTGTTTTCGATTGTCTTGGGCGGTGGGAGTTAACTCGGATAGCCCTTCTTCTGCCGTTTTCACTCTTTCCGCTAGGCTGCGGTGGTCCACTCGTAAGAGGTTCAAGTCTTGTGAGACTGCGTCTATTCTATTCTCCAATGAGGACTTAGGGGGTCATTCTAACCCTGGTGGTCGGCGACCGCCAGGGCTAAAATGACGGAAGCACCGCCAACAGGCTGGCGGTGCTTCCTTGGCCATTCTGACCGCAGTGGTAAAGCCGCGGTCAGAAAAGGGCAACCGGCAGTTTCCCGCCGGATTACCCCTGGCCCAGGGAATCCTCCATGGCGGCGCTGCTTGCAGCGCCGCCATGGGGATTCCGACCCCCTTACCTCCATCCTGTTCCTGGCGGTTTTCACCGCCAAGAACAGGATGGCGGTAACGGGTGTCGTGGGGCCCCTGGGGGCCCCTGCAGTGCCCATGCCACTGGCATGGGCACTGCAGGGGCCCCCTAACAGGGCCCCACTAAGATTTTCAGTGTCTGCTTGGCAGACACTGAAAATCGCGACGGGTGCAACTGCACCCGTCGCACACCAGCAACTCCGCCAGCTCCATTCGGAGCCGGCTTCCTCGTTGCTGGTGCTTTCCCACTGGGCGGGCGGGCGGCCTTTTGGCGGTCGCCCGCCAGCCCAGCGGGAAAGTCAGAATGACCGCCGCGGTCTTTTGACCGCAGTACGGTCTTCTGGCGGTTCCCGCCAGGCCGGCGGGTTCCGCCGCCGGCGGGGGTCAGAATGACCCCCTTAGTGTCCATTATCACCTGTAACACTTTCTCGAATTGTGCTGAGTGCGACACAAGGGTGTTCTCCAGTGATTGTAGGGACAGATTTGTCTGTTGGTCATTAGATGTTGTCCCAAGAGTGTTGCGGTCCAGGTTCTTGGATGATTTGGCCCTGCCTGCCATTATGACTAATTTAAGAATTACCTTGTAGGGAGTAATTGCGTGCAGCTTGGCGCAGATTGATCCTGGAATCGGCCTCTTGATTGCTGTGCTCAGTGTGCCATGACCTCTGCTAGTCCAGTTTTAACGATGGTTAGTGGAGCCCGGGTGGGGCTTATTCTTGGCTTTGAGTGTCCAACACGTATGTCCAAGTGCTCGTGGTATGGCGTGGGGGGCTGCAGTGTGCCCCCCGGCGCCAGGCCGCCGTAGAACAGGATGTTGCACCCTCCGTGTAGGCGGAACCGCTACTGTTGAGTTAGGATTTAGGTCCCCACGTATGTAGCGGAGAGACCAACCAGCGGTGGCGCCCCCAGCGGGGTAGGCGAGAGGCAGCGGCGAGCGCAAACAGGCAATTCAACGGTGGGGAGCAAATGTTCCTTTTTGGCCTCGGGACGGGTTTCGAGGTCCCTCTTGTAATCACTGGCTGGTATCCGAGGGAGCAAGAGGGAGCTATTCACGCCTTCTGGGGTTATGCCGCAGGGGCCCAGGTAAGTATCCTACGTCCTCAGCTCGGGCACTCCTCCGGAGCAAAACAGCTCTGCAGGGCATGATCAATTGTGTCTTCGCTAAGGGCCGTGGAGGTAGAGCTCCTCTCAGAATCAATATATCTAGCACAGAACCCGGGTACTTCCAAACTGCCTTTCCTGGGTCTCCACTGCAGCTGCTACTGCTGCCAACCCCTCAGACAGGTTTTTGCCCTCCTGGGGTCCAGGCAGCCGTGGCCCAGGAAGGCAGAACAAAGGATTTCCTCTGAGAGAGGGTGTAACACCATCTCCCTTTGGAAATAGGTGTGATGGCTGGGGAGGAGTAGCCTCCCCCAGCCTCTGGAAATGCTTTGATGGGCACAGATGCTGCCCATCTCTGCACAAGCCAGTCTACACCGGTTCAGGGACCCCCCAGCCCTGCTCTGGCGCAAAACTGGACAAAGGAAAGGGGAGTGACCACTCCCCTGACCTGCACCTCCCAGGGGAGGTGCCCAGAGGTCCTCCAGTGTGCCCCAGACCTCTGCCATCTTGGAAACAGAGGTGTTGCTGGCACACTGGACTGCTCTGAGTGGCCAGTGCCAGCAGGTGACGTCAGAGACTCCTTCTGATAGGCTCTTACCTCTCTTAGTAGCCAATCCTCCTTCCTAGGTAGCCAAACCTCCTTTTCTGGCTATTTAGGGCCTCTGCTTTGGGGAATTCTTCAGATAACGAATGCAAGAGCTCACCAGAGTTCCTCTGCATCTCCCTCTTCACCTTCTGCCAAAGGATCGACCTCTGACTGCTCAGGACGCCTGGAAAACCGATACAAAGTAGCCAGATGACTACTAGTAACCTTGTATCGCTTCATCCTGCCGGCTTTCTCGACTGTTTCCAGGTGGTGCATGCTCTGGGGGTAGCCTGCCTCCTTCTTGCACCAGGAGCTCTGAAGAAATCTCCCGTGGGTTGACGGAATATTCCCCCTGCAACCGCAGGCAACAAAAGACTGCATCACCGGTCCTCTGGGTCCCCTTCCAGCACAACGAGCGTGGTCCCTGGAACTCAGCAACTCTGTCCAAGTGACTCCCACAGTCCAGTGACTCTTCAGTCCAAGTTTGGTGGAGGTAAGTCCTTGCCTCCCCACGCTAGACTGCATTGCTTGGTACCGCGTGATTTGCAGCTGCTCCGGCTCCTGTGCACTCTTCCAGGATTTCCTTCGTGCACAGCCAAGCCTGGGTCCCCGACACTCTAACCTGCAGTGCACAAACTTCTGAGTTGTCCTTCGGCGTCGTGGGACTCTCTTTTGTGACTTCAAGTGGACTCTGGGTCACTCTCCTTCCAAGTGCCTGTTCAGGTACTTCTGAGGGTGCTGCCTGCTTCTGTGAGGGCTCCCTGACTTGCTGGACGCCCCCTCTGTCTCCTCATCCAAGTGGCGATATCCTGGTTCCTCCTGGGCCACAGCAGCATCCAAAAACCCTAACCGCGACCCTTGCAGCTAGCAAGGCTTGTTTGCGGTCTTTGTGCGTGGGATCACCTCTGCAAGCTTCTTCACGACATGGGACATCCATCCTCCAAAGGGGAAGTTCCTAGTCCTCTTCGTTCTTGCAAAACACCAAGCTTCTTCCATCTGGTGGCAGCTTCCTTGCACCCTCAGCTGGCATTTCCTGGGCTCCTGCCCACTCTCGACATTGTCGCAACTCTTGGACTTGGTCCCCTTGTCTTACAGGTACTCAGGTCTGGAAATCCACTGTTGTTGCATTCCTGGTGTTGGTTTTCCTTGCATAATCCCCCTATCACGACTTCTGTGCTCTCTGGGGGTTGTAGGTGCACTTTACACCTACCTTACAGGCTCTTGGGGTGGGCTATTTTTCCAACCCTCACTGTTTTCTTACAGTCCCAGCGACCCTCTACAAGCTCACATAGGTTTGGGGTCCATTCGTGGTTCGCATTCTACTTTTGGAGTATATGGTTTGTGTTGCCCCTATACCTATGTGCTCCTATTGCAATCTACTGTAATTTTACATTGCTTGCATTACTTCCTTTTGCTATTACTTGCATAATTTTGGTTTGTGTACATATATCTTGTGTATATTTCTCATCCTTATAGTGAGGGTACTCACTGAGATACTTTTGGCATATTGTCATAAAAATAAAGTACCTTTATTTTTAGTATATCTGTGTATTGTGTTTTATTATGATATTGTGCATATGACACCAGTGGTATAGTAGGAGCTTTACATGTCTCCTAGTTCAGCCTAGGCTGCTTTGCCATAGCTACCTTCTATCAGCCTAAGCTGGTAGAAACACCTCTTCTACACTAATAAGGGATAACTGGACCTGGCACAAGGTGTAAGTACCTCTGGTACCCACTACAAGCCAGGCCAGCCTCCTAAATTGGTTGTGCAGTGGCGGGATAAGTACTTGCAACTACTTACCACTTTGTCATTGTGTACTTTTCATAAGAGAATAATATACAAAACAAGTTCAGTGTATGTACACCTAACCAAAAAGTTTTGCTTTTCTTCTCCTACACTTTCTACTAAGTTCTGAAAAGTACTCCTAAACTTCTAAAAGTGTCTAAAATGCTTGAAAACTTTTTTTTTTTGTTCTATAAAAAGTCCTGAAACTTTTTCTCTCTTCTCACTGTCTCTAAACCTTCTTCTATCGTGTCTGATGTAGGAACTGCTCTTAAAGTGGTCAATACAACTTATGACAATTTAAACTTCAAGAGCCTAAGGAGTCTCTGCATTGATAGAGGTTTAGTGATAGGAAAGAACCCTTCAAGAGAATTTCTATTTAACATGCTCATTGAGAATGATAAGTCCCTAGAAGGCACTTCAACTGAGAAGTTAGTAGATAGCTCACATTCTGACTCAGGGGAACCCCTTGAGGGAGGTGTGAAGGGTTCTATTCCAAATCTGCCCCTCAGCAGACCACAGAGCAATGCTGGTAGTAATAGAAGCTCCCATCATAGTAGGGACGTTTTTGTTCCTGGAGGCCAGGTTCTTAGAGTCCAAGCTGTTAGGGACAGATCTCCCTCTGTTATTTCCAATTTGTCCGAAGTGTCCAAGCATTCCCAACCCACCCACCCTGAAGACAACATGTTAGAAAGGGAACTCAAAACGTTGAGAGTGGAAGAGACCAGGCTGAAGTTTAAACAGAAACAACTGGCTCTAGACAGGGAATCCCTAGACCTGGAGAAGGAGAGACAGAGATTGGGGTTAGGACCCCATGGTGGCAGCAGCAGTATTCCTGATAGTAATCCTGTGAGAGATCATATTCTGAATAACTGTGTGTCTGACTTGTTACACCAATATCTAGTAGACTCAGATCTGACCTTTCCCCAAGAATTGGGAAAGAAGGCAGACAAATGAGTCAGAACAGAACAGGTCATACAGGGGGTGACAAGGATGGCAAGAAGAAGGATGGTAAGTCTTCTGACAAGGGTGGGGACAAATCTAAAAATGAGTCTTCATCAGGCCCACAAAAATCCTCTGGTGGGGGTGGTGGGTCCAAATCCTCTTCAAATCAAGTTAAAAAGCCTTGGTGTTATTTGTGTAAAGTCAAAGGCCATTGGACAACTGATGCCAGTTGTCCAAAAAAAAACACCAAACCTCCCACTACCACAACCCCTACTGCAAACTCTAGTGCCCCTAGTAATAGCAGTGGTGGTGGGAGCAAACCTACTAATAGCCAATCCAAGGGAGTAGCTGGGCTCACTTTTGGTAATTTAGCTGGGGTTGGTCTTGTTAGGGAGACCACAGAAGCTGTGTTAGTCTCTGAAGGTGCCATTGACTTGACCACCTTGGTTGCTTGTCCCCTTAATATGGATAAGTACAAGCAACTTCCCCTAATAAATGGTGTTGAGGTTCAGGCCTACAGGGACACAGGTGCCAGTGTTACCATGGTGATAGAGAAACTGGTACACCCTGAACAACACCTACTTGGACACCAGTACCAAGTGACAGACGCTCATAACAACACTCTTAGCCACCCCATGACTGTTGTGAATCTCAACTGGGGGGGGGGGGTTACTGGTCCAAAGAAAGTTGTGGTTGCTTCAGATTTACCTGTAGACTGTCTACTAGGAAATGATTTAGAGACATCAGCTTGGGAAGAAGTGGAGTTGGAGGCTCATGCAGCAATGCAGGGCATTCCTGGGCATATTTTTGCTTTGACAAGGGCTCAGGCCAAAAAGCAAAAAGGACAGGGTGACTTGGATCCTGGAACAATGGACCAAGTGCTCCCTAAAGCTAGGGGTAGCAAGGGTAAATCCCTACCCACTATCCCTCCGTCTACAGATGATTCTCCTTCTGAGGAAGAAGAATTTCCTCCCTGTGCAGAACCTTCACCAGAGGAGCTGGTAGCAGACACTGCTGAGCTTTTGGGGGGAGGGGGGACTGCCAGGGAGGAGCTGAGTGTGGTACAGCAATCCTGTCCCACATTAGAGGGTCTCAGACAGCAAGCTGTCAAACAGCAAAATGGGGATGTCAGTGATTCAAATAGAGTTTACTTGGAGGACAACCTCTTGTACACAGAGGCAAGGGACCCAAAACCTGGAGCAGCCATGAGATTGGTCATTCCCTG
The DNA here is from genome assembly GCF_031143425.1 of Pleurodeles waltl. Taxonomy (NCBI): domain Eukaryota; kingdom Metazoa; phylum Chordata; class Amphibia; order Caudata; family Salamandridae; genus Pleurodeles; species Pleurodeles waltl. Next base: position 1,532,948,444 of record NC_090447.1, on the reverse strand, counting down.
GCAGTACAGAGAGTTCCTCCTAACTCTGGCACATGACATTCCTTTGGCTGGGCATTTGGGCCAGATTAAAACATGGGAAAGGCTTGTCCCCCTGTTTCACTGGCCTAGGATGTCAGAGGACACAAAAGATTTTTGTAAGACTTGCGTGACCTGCCAAGCCAGTAGCAAGACTGGTGGCACACCAAAGGCTCCCCTTATTCCACTACCTGTGGTTGGGGTCCCCTTTGAAAGGGTAGGGGTTGACATAGTTGCCCCCCTTGACCCTCCTACTGCTTCAGGCAATAGGTTTATCTTGGTGGTTGTGGACCATGCCACAGGATATCCTGAAGCAATTCCTCTAAGGACCACTACAGCACCTGCAGTGGCAAAAGCCCTCCTGGGAATCTTTTCCAGGATGGGTTTTCCAAAAGAGTTTGTATCAGACAGGGGTAGCAACTTTATGTCTGTATACTTGAAGGCTATGGGGAAGGAATGTGGTGTAACATACAAATTCACCACACCTTATCATCTACAGACTAATGGACTGGTAGAGAGGTTTAATAAAACTCTTAAAGGAATGATAATGGGACTCCCTGAAAAACTCAGGAGGAGATGGGATGTCCTGTTACCTTGCCTCCCTTTTGCTTAAAGGGAGGTACCCCAGAAAGGAGTGGGCTTCAGCCCCTTTGAACTCCTATTTGGGCACCCTGTAAGAGGTCCACTAACACTTGTGAAGGAGGGTTGGAAACAACCTTTAAAAGCTCCTAAACAGGATATAGTGGACTATGTACTTGGCCTAAGATCCAGAATGGCTGAGTACATGAAAAAGGCCAGTAAAAACCTTCAGGCCAGCCAAGAGCTCCAAAAGCAATGGCATGACCAGAAGGCTGTTCTGATTCAGTACCAACCATGACAGAAGGTGTGGGTATTGTAGCCTGTGGCCCCAAGAGCACTCCAAGACAAACAGAGTGGACCCCATCTCATTGTTGAAAAGAAGGGCGAGGTCACCTACTTGGTTGACCTAGGCACTGCCAGGGGTCCCCTTAGGGTGATTCATGTCAACCGCCTTAAACCCTACTATGACAAGGCTGATCTCACCCTGCTCATGGCAACAGATGAGGGACAGGAAGAAGAGATTGACCCTCTCCATGATCTCTTCTCTTCCACTGAAGAGGATGCTCTAGTGGAAGGAGTCGTTTTGGCAGACTGTCTTACTGCAGAACAGAAAGACAACTGCATAAATCTCCTTGGACAGTTTTCTGAACTCTTTTCAACTGTGCCAGGCACCACATCTTGGTGTAAACACACAATTGATACTGGAGGCAGCTTGCCTGTCAAAAGTAAAATCTATAGGCAGCCTGACCATGTCAGGGACTGCATAAAGCAAGAAGTTCAGAAAATGCTGGATCTAGGAGTGGTTGAACATTCTGAAAGCCCATGGGCCTCTCCTGTGGTGCTTGTACCAAAGCCTCACTCAAAAGATGGAAAAAGGGAGATGAGGTTTTGTGTAGATTACAGAGGTCTCAACCAGGTAACAAAAACTGATGCTCACCCTATACCCAGGGCAGATGAGCTGATAGATACACTGGCATCTGCCAAGTATCTAAGCACCTTTTATTTGACTGCAGGGTATTGGCAGATCAAATTGGCAGAGGATGCTAAACCTAAAACTGCATTTTCAACTATAGGAGGGCACTACCAATTTACAGTGATGCCCGTTGGGTTGAAAAATGCACCTGCCACTTTTCAGAGGTTGGTGAATACAGTCCTGCAAGGGTTGGAAGCTTTTAGTGCAGCATATCTAGATGATATAGCTGTCTTTAGCTCCACCTGGGATGATCACCTGGTCCACCTGTGGAAAGTTTTGGAGGCCCTGCAAAAGGCAGGCCTCATTATCAAGGCTTCAAAGTGCCAGATAGGGCAGGGAAATGGGGTTTATTTGGGACACCTAGTAGGTGGAGAACAGATTGCACCACTTCAGGGGAAAATCCAGACAATTATGGATTAGGTTCCCCCTACAACTCAGACCCAGATGAGAGCCTTCCTAGGCCTCACTGGGTATTACAGGAGATTCATTAAAAACTATGGCTCCATTGCAGCCCCACCTAATGATCTCACTAGCAAGAAGATGCCTAAAAAGGTATTGTGGACAGCTAACTTTCAGAAAGCTTTTGAGGAGCTCAAACAGGCCATGTGCACTGCACCTGTCCTAAAAAGCCCATGTTACTCCAAGAAATTCATTGTTCAAACTGATGCATCTGAATTAGGGGTAGGGGCAGCCTTGTCATAACTTAATTCTGAGGGCCAGGATCAACCAGTTGCTTTTATCAGCAGAAGGTTGACCCCTAGAGAAAAGCGTTGGTCTGCCATTGAGAGGGAGGCCTTTGCTGTGGTCTGGGCACTGAAGAAGCTGAGGCCATACCTGTTTGGCACTCACTTCATTGTTCAGACAGACCACAAACCTCTACTTTGGCTAAAACAAATGAAAGGTGAAAATCCTAAATTGTTGAGGTGGTCCATATCTCTATAGGGAATGGACTATACAGTGGAACATAGACCTAGGAGTATCCACTCCAATACAGATGGACTCTGCAGATATTTCCACTTTGACAATGAAGACTCATCAGGTCATGGCTAGTCTTATTGTCCTTCGTTTGGGGGGCGTTTGTGTAGGAAAGTACCATCTTGCCTGGCATGTTACCCCCATATTTCACTGTATATATGTTGTTTTAGTCTATGTGTCACTGGGACCCTGCCAGGCCGGGCCCCGGTGCTCATAAGTATGTGCCCTGTATGTGTTCCCTGTGTGATGACTAACTGTCTCACTGAGGCTCTGCTAACCAGAACCTCAGAGGTTATGCTCTCTCTGCTTTCCAAATTGTCACTAACAGGCTAGTGACCAATTTCACCAATTCACATTGGCATACTGGTACACCCATATAATTCCCTAGTATATGGTACTGAGGTACCCAGGGTATTGGGGTTCCAGGAGATCCCTATGGACTACGGCATTTCTTTTGCAACCCATAGGGAGCTCTGACAATTCTTACACAGACCTGCCATTGCAGCCTGAGTGTAATAACGTCCACGTTATTTCACAGTCATTTACCACTGCACTTAAGTAACTTATAAGTCACCTATATGTCTAACCTTCACCTGGTGAAGGTTGGGTGCAAAGTTACTTAGTGTGTGGGCACCCTGGCACTATCCAAGGTGCCCCTACATCGTTCAGGGCAAATTCCCTGGACTTTGTGAGTGCGGGGACACCATTACACACGTGCACTATACTTAGGTCACTACCTATGTATAGCGTCACAATGGTAACTCCGAACATGGCCATGTACAATGTCTAAGATCATGGAATTGTCACCCTAATGCCATTTTGGCATTGGGGAGACAATTCCGTGATCCCCCAGGTCTCTACCACAGCACCCGGGTACTGCCAAACTGCCTTTCCGGGGTCTCCACTGCAGCTGCTGCCAACCCCTCAGACAGGTTTCTGCCCTCCTGGGGTTCATGCAGCCGTGGCCCGGGAAGGCAGAACAAAGGATTTCCTCTGAGAGAGGGTGTAACACCCTCTCCCTTTGGAAATAGGTGTGATGGCTGGAGAGGAGTAGCCTCCCCCAGCCTCTGGAAATGCTTTGATGGGCACAGATGGTGCCCATCTCTGCATAAGCCAGTCTACACTGGTTCAGGGATCCCCCGGCCCTGCTCTGGCGCGAAACTGGACAAAGGAAAGGGGAGTGACCACTCCCCAGACCTGCACCTCCCAGGGGAGGTGCCCATAGTTCCTCCAGTGGGCCCCAGACCTCTGCCATCTTGGAAACAGAGGTGTTGCTGGCACACTGGACTGCTCTGAGTGGCCAGTGCCAGCAGGTGATCTCAGAGACTCCTTCTGATAGGCTCTTACCTCTCTTAGCAGCCAATCCTCCTTCCTAGGTAGCCAAACCTCCTTTTCTGGCTATTTAGGGTCTCTGCTTTGGGGAATTCTTCAGATAACGAATGCAAGAGCTCACCAGAGTTCCTCTGCATCTCCCTCTTCACCTTCTGCCAAAGGATGGACCGCTGACTGCTCAGGACACCTGCAAAACTGCAACAAAGTAGCCAGACGACTACTAGCAACCTTGTATCGCTTCATCCTGCTGGCTTTCTCGACTGTTTCCTGGTGGTGCATGCTCTGGCTTGCTGGACGCCCCCTCTATCTCCTCATCCAAGTGGCGACATCCTGGTCCCTCCTGGGCCACAGCAGCATCCAAAAAACCTAACCGCGACCCTTGCAGCTAGCAAGGCTTTTTTCCGGTCTTTCTTCGTGGAAACACCGCTGCAAGCTTCCTTATGACATGGGACATCCATCCTTCAAAGGGGAAGTTCCTAGTCCTCTTTGTTCTTGCAAAACACCAAGCTTCTTCAATCTGGTGGCAGCTTCCTTGCACCCTCATCTGGCATTTCCTGGGCTCCTGCCCACTCTCGACACTGTCGCGACTCTTGGACTTGGTCTCCTTGTCTTACAGGTACTCAGGTCTGGAAATCCACTGTTGTTGCATTGCTGGTGTTGGTTTTCCTTGCAGAATCCCCCTATCACGACTTCTGTGCTCTCTGGGGGTTGTAGGTGCACTTTACACCTACCTTACAGGGTCTTGGGGTGGGCTATTTTTCTAACCCTCACTGTTTTCTTACAGTCCAAGCGACCCTCTACAAGCTCACATAGGTTTGGGGTCCATTCGTGGTTCGCATTCCACTTTTGGAAGATATTGGTTTGTGTTGCCCCTATACCTATGTGGTCCTATTGCAATCTACTGTAACTTTACATTGCTTGCATTACTTCCTTTTGCTATTACTTGCATAATTTTGGTTTTTGTATATATATTGTGTGTATATTTCTCATACTGAGGGTACTCACTGAGATACTTTTGGCATATTGTCATAAAAATAAAGTACCTTTATTTTTAGTATATCTGTGTATTGTGTTTTCTTATGATATTGTGCATATGACACCAGTGGTATAGTAGGAGCTTTACATGTCTCCTAGTTCAGCCTAAGCTGCTTTGCCATAGCTATCTTCTATCAGCCTAAGCTGCTAGAAACACCTCTTCTACACTAATAAGGGATAACTGGACCTGGCACAAGGTGTAAGTACCTCTGGTACCCACTACAAGCCAGGCCAGCCTCCTACATTACATGGCCTTGTTCGGAGTTACCATTGTGACGCTACACATAGGTACTGACCTATGTGCAGTGTCCGCGTGTAATGGTGTCCCCGCACTCACAAAGTTCGGGGAATTTGCCCTGAACGATGTGGGGGCACCTTGGCTAGTGCCAGGGTGCCCACACACTAAGGGGGTCATTACGATTCTGACGGGCGGCGGAGGCCGCCCGCCAGAATTCCGCCCTCCAGTATACCGCTCTGCGGTCATAAGACCGCGGAGGGTATTATGAGTTTTTCCCTGGGCTGGCGGGCGGTCTTCAAAAGACCGCCCGCCAGCCCAGGGAAAAACTCCCTTCCCACGAGGATGCCGGCTCGTAATAGAGCCGGCGGAGTGGGAAGGTGCGACGGGTGCTGTTGCACCCGTCGCGTATTTCAGTGTCTGCAAGGCAGACACTGAAATACTTTGCGGGGCCCTCTTACGGGGGCCCCTGCCGTGCCCATGCCATTGGCATGGGCACGGCAGGGGCCCCCAGGGGCCCCGCGACCCCCCCCTACCGCCATCCTGTTCATGGCGGGTTTCCCGCCATGAACAGGATGGCGGTAGGGGGGGTCGGAATCCTCATGGCGGCGGAGCGCGCTACGCCGCCATGGAGGATTCCAACGAGCAGCGGTAAGTCGGCGGGAGACCGCCGACTTTCCGCTTCTGACCGCGGCTGAACCGCTGCGGTCAGAATGCTCGTGGGAGCACCACCAGCCTGTTGGCGGTGCTCCCGTGGTGGGTGACCCTGGCGGCCACCGGCCGCCAGGGTCAGAATGACCCTCTAAGTAACTTGCCACCTAACCTTCACCAAGTGAGGGTTAGGCATATAGGTGACTTTTAAGTTACTTATGTGCAGTGGAAAATGGCTTTGAAACAATGTGGACGTTATTTCACTCAGGCTACAGTGGCAGGCCTGTGTAAGAATTGCCTGAGCTCCCTATGGGTGGCAAAAGAAATGCTGCAGCCCATTGGGATCTCCTGGAACCCCAATACCCTGGGTACCTAGGTACCATATACAAGGGAATTATATGGGTGTACCAGTGTGCCAATGAGAATTGGTAAAATTAGTCTCTAGCCTGCAGTGACAATTTTAGAAAGCAGAGAGAGCATAAACACTGAGGTTCTGGTAAGCAGAGCCTCAGTGATACAGTTAGGCACCACACAGGGAACACATACAGGGCATACATCATGAGCACTGAGTCCTGCCTAGCAGGATCCCAGTGACACAAGGGCAAAAACAAACACACACACAGTAAAAATTGGGATAACATGCCAGACAAGATGGTACTTTCCTGCAATTCCTGCTTGAGAAGAATCTCCAAGGGCTTGAACTGAGCTTGCCTCCTGTTGTTGAAGTTTCAGGGCCACCAAAGACTTCCCCTGCAAGCTCCTGGACTCTCTGCTGAGACTCCTGCCCTGCCAAGTGGTGCCCTATCTAGTCCCTGGGCCCTTGAGAAGTCAAGCTGGCAGACAAGAACTTTAAATCCATGTACAGACGTCCATGCGGGGACATTTTCGATGCACCTTCCATAAGGCGGCTGATAAAGGCCGCTCTGCCGGCTTCACGGCTGAAATCTACTCTCTATCTGCATTGCGGCTGGGAGATTGGCGCAACATAGCTGGAGAAACAAGGCGCAACACCCGCTTACGGAGGCTGATAACGGTGACGCAAACCCCACGCAGCGTGGTTTTCTAATAACGTGCAACCGGATTTTCCACGCATCGTCCCTGGGCATCAAAGTCAACTCGACTCTGCGCGGATTCAAGGTGCACTGTCTGGAAATCGACACAACGCTCTCTTGTGAGGGAGAAAAATGACACTTTGTTGACCCGACCAGAGAAGGATACGGCACAAGGCCTCACTTGCAAATAAGGAATCAACGCATTGCTGACATTGCCGACGCACGCTTGCCCGTGCGGCTTTATTTTTTAGGCTAACCAGGCACTTTGTGTAACAACAGCATTCTCACTGTTTTCTAAGGATTAAGGCCCTCATTATAACCCTGGTGGTGAGTGATAATGTGGCGATAATACCAGCAACTGGTTGACGGTAATTACTGCCAAATTATGACCATGACAGTTATAACTCCCATAGACAGCCAATGTACCACACCAACCGCCAGGGCGAAAACAACACTCACCACGGCGGTAGCCAGCAACAGCCAGGTGGAAGACAAAGTTCCACCCACAATATTTTGACACATTATCCACCACGTTTACTGGGGTAATACCAACGCCATCAAAAGCCTGGTGGAAACGCATCACAGAAGAGAAAGGACTCACCATTGGAGACACTGGGAAGAACAACACCGCCATGGAACCTGAACTGCAAGTCTTCCCAATACTCTTCTATGTCATGCTCCACCTGGAACACCAACGCCAATGAAAACAACGATGGTGAGTATAGCCGCCCAGCACAAAAGGGAGGGAGGGAGGAAAACGAGAGTGACACACACATGCACGACACACACCCGACACACACACACACACCATACACACAACCAGCTGCACACGAAAAGCAATGGCACACAATACACAGCAGAAAAATGCAAGGACAACAAGAATGCACTAATAAGAATGCATTGATATAAATAGCTAATAACTAATCCAATTGTACGTGAAACAGATATGTACAAATGTACACAAAGGGCCACTGCCCAATCCAATGTACTAAGGGCCACATGGCCACAGGACACAGTCCAAGGCCCATCTCGAATCCTGACTTCATCCGGATAGAACTCTGCCCGAGCATCAGTTTGCAAGTGGGCAGGCACCTCAGTGAGATTGGGGATGGGGGGGCACCTAAGCCGAATACGGGATAAAGCCCACTGGCTCTGAAGGGGGCTCCATGCCCATTTCTCTGTCATGCGGAGTGCAAGACCACAGTCTCTGGATTGGGTGACTTTCCCACTGGTTCTGGAGGGGGATCAATGCCCATTTCTCTGTCCTGGGGAGTGCAAGGCCTCAGTCTCTCACGTGGGTGACTTTCCCACTGCTCCTGGAGGGAGCCCCTTGTACAGCAGTCCCTGAAGGGTGGCCTACATGGCTTCCACTGGTTTGATGGCTGCACTATGCCGTCTGGAGGTGAGAGCTAAACTGTGGTGGCAAGTGGAGGTGCCTCCTGGGCAGCCTTTGCTGGTGGCGAGGGCTGAACTGTGGTGGCAGTTAAAGGTGCCTCCTGGGCAGCCTTTGCTAGTGGTGAGGGATGCACTTCCTCAGCTGGCGGTGTGAGCCTCATGATCACTGGTGGTGGTGGACCACTGGTGGTGGTGGTGGAGGTGTCACCCTGACAGCCTCCACTGGAGTCGAGGGCTTCTTCCCCTTCGTGGCATGAGGCGTGGGATCCTTACCCTTCCTGGCAGGGATTGACGGCTTCTTCCCCTTCATGGCAGGTTGTGCGTGTTCCTTAGCCTTCGGGTAGGACTTGAGGGCTTCTTCCCCTTCATGGCAGGAAGTGTGGGATCCTTCACCTACTTTGCTGGTGGGGTGGGATTCTTCACTGACTTGCCACCACGACTAGGTGGTGTTACCACTGTCCGGGTGGACTGTTTGGCTGAGGTGCAGGACTGGGTCATTGGGACCCTGCTCTTATGGGCAGGACGGGTGGGGGAATGGGATGGAGAGATCAATTTGGGCAAGGAAAAGCTTCTTAGGGACAGTGGGGTGGGAGGAGGGATGGAGTGGAGGTTGAGGGAGTGGTTGTAGGAGGTGTATGTCTGCTGGATTTGGGTGCATGTGCATGGGCAGTATGCTGATGTGAGGTGGATGGCTGTTAGGTGTGTGAGTGCTTGCATTTGTGTCCTATGGGGGGGACAGACAGGGTAGGAGAGGACACAGGGGACGCATACATGGATGTTGTGGAGGTGTCTGCTAGTGAGGTGTGTGTGCTGCTTGGTGTGGTGATGCTGGTGGTGGATGTTGATGCAGTGCATGCAGGTGTGATTGTGGACATGACTGAGGAAGGTGGAGAAGGAGGGGGAGGCAGTGAATGCGGTTGTGTCTGCAACTGTCTGGTGTTTGCATGAGTGCTTGTGGGATAAATTGTGGTGCCTGTGTTTGCCTGTGCCACTCTTGGGTGTTGTCTTGTGTGCATGCTCGTCTGAATGTGTGCATGGGAAGGACTGGGGTTGAGGAGACTGGGACTGGGAGGTGGTAGTTGGAAAGGGGACGGTAGGAATAGGGACAATGGCTGCCATCAGAGAGGAGGCCAGAGCCTGTATCGACCTCTGTTGGGCCGCCAATCCACTGTGGATGCCCTCCAGGAATGCATTTTATTGCTGCATCTGGGATGCCAGCCACTGGATGGCATTCACAATGGTTGACTGCCCCACAGAGATGGATCTCAGGAGGTCAATAGCCTCCTCACACAGGGCAGCAGGGCTCAGTGGGGCAGGGCCTGAGGTGCCTGGGGCAAATGAGATGCCCACCCTCCTGGGTGGGCGGGCATGGGCAACTCGCTGGGTGGTGCTGGTATGGGGGGTGGCTGCTGTACCTGCAGCTGGGGTGGTCACAGAGGTGTCTGCCACCACTACGGAGCTTCCATCGGAGGAGGTATCTGAGTCTGTGTTCACACCTTTCTCTGCCGTGGTGCACCCTTTGCCCTCCGTTCTTCTGGTTCCCTCGGTGTCGGTGGACTCTGCCTCCTGGGTCCTGTGGGATGCAGCTCCCTCTGTTGCTGGTGCCCCTGCTCCTCTGCCAGATGATGCTAATGCACACATGGACAGGATGACAGAAGAAAAAAGGGAGGGGAGAGAGAAAAAGGAAACACTGGGAAAATTACTGCACCAACACCATAGTTGGCATACACAGCACCGTCAGACACAGAGATCAGGCTTGAGCACAATGCATTTCACAGCCAGTAATTTGGCTAGATGCCACGGCAAGATGAGGGCCACACACCGCCAACTGCACCCCTTCTGGGACCCAGAAAGCCCTGATTGAAATGGAATGCTAACAATCTAGGTTACCTACATTTGCCATACACCCATTACCCTAAAGTTGACTCACGCTGCAATGTCTGGCCTGGCCTTGGGGGCACCCACTAACTCACATCCACCACCCGGATCCCATTCTACCTGACAAATATTTTAATAATGCGATTCATACTCACCCCTTTGTGGTTGCTGTGATTACCTTAAGTGCCCATCCAGCTCTGGGTATGCCACCACCAGTATGCAGGCCATCAGGGGGCTCAGGTTCTGACGGGCACCCCTTCCCCGATGGGAGGCCATCCCCAGCTGGGCCTCCACGGTCTTCCGTGCCCAGCGTCCCAGGTCCTCCCACCGTTTGATAGTGGGTGCTCTGCCTGCCATAGACCCCAGAGGTCCGCACTTCCTTGGCGATGGCACACCATAATCCCTTCTTTTGATGGGCGCTGACCTGCAGAGGTAATACAGACAGGAGAACACCATTACACATACAATTCAGCCTGTCAAACATGTGGCCCACCAATCCCGTCTATCACCATTGGCACACACATCGCCCGGCGCACACCATGTACACCACCACAGGACATTCCCCCCGATGACACGATGCTTGCACACACATCTCCATGCATCCTTACCACAATCATCGTGCCCAAAGTGTACTCATCTGTGCCCATACAGCAGTCTGTACTGGGGACCCCATCCACCAAACGCTTCAACTCCTGCGAAGTGAAGGGAGGGGCCCTTTCCCCAGTCACACGGGCCATGGTAGGTTCCAGACACAGGTCACAGCAGCACAAGCAATGTAGGTGTTCTCCAGTTGAAGGTCAGGAAACAAGTCAGGAATCGGATAGAAAATGCCGGTCACGTCCGCGGCAGTGTACACTGTCACTGCCGGCGCAGATCCCCATTGGTCACTGTACTCCATAGAGCCCCATACTATCCAATGAGGAATTGCACGGCAGTGCAAGACCGCCTTCTGCCATGACGCCCAACATCGGCAGAGTTACCTCACCTCCACCTGTCCCTGCACACAGGACAGGCAGTCGCCATTACATGGCGGAGGACAACGGCCATATCGACATTAACTGCGTCACAGCCTAGATTAGCACATACCTCACCATTCCCACTGTCTCATAACATGTATGCACTATGTACACAGAAGTTGTGATTCCATTGTTCAAATTGTAACAGCCTACTCACTCTTGTGTCCCTTAGATACCTGCTGCTGTGGATGAATAGGAGGTGGAGCCATTACTCCATGTACAGACACCTTGTGGACTTGGCTACATGGAGGACAGGCACACTATACTCACCTATAGACTGGACAGACCTGATATCTGCTATCTGTCATCCCACTGGGATCCCACCTCTTGTGCAAGTGCTCTCAGTGACAGTGGGCTTGGCAGCAGGAATGTCACAGCCAATGTTCTCAATCGTGCTGTCAAGAGTTGTGTCTGCCCTGGTAAAACACATGTGCAGCTACATTTCTTTCCTCCAGGTGGAAGATTTGGCCACTGTGAAGGCCGGATTCTATGCAATGGGACATATCCCCAATATTATTGGGGCGATTGACAGAACACATATTGCGTTTGTCCCCACTGCCAGAATGAACAGGTTTGCAGGAATCGTTAGAGTTTCCACTCACTGAATGTGCAATTGGTGTGCCTGGCGGACCAGTACATCTCCCACGTCACTGCTAAGGATCCTAAGTCGGTGAATGATGACTTTGTTCTGAGGAATAGCAGCATCCCAAATGTGATGGCCCAACTACAGAGGCACAGGTTGTGGCTAATAGGTGAGCCTTGGTCCCCACCCACTGTATGTTAGTGTATGCCTTCAGGAGTCATCCCTATAGCATTGTATGAGGCTAAATGTTATCCCTCAGTACTTGCCGGTGACTCTGGATACCCAAACCTATCATGGCTGCTGGCTCCTGTGAGGAATGCTAGGACAGGGGCAGAGGAATATTATAATGAGGCACATGGGCGAACCAGAAGGATCATCGAGAGGACCTTCGGCCTCCTAAATACCAGGTTCAGGTGCCTCCATCTGACAGGTGGATCCCTGTGCTACTCACCCGGGAAGGTCCACCAGATAGTAGTGGCATGCTGCATGTTGCACAACCTGGCCCTCGGACGGCATGTACCTTTTCTGCCAGAGGAAGAGTCTGTAGATGCTCCTGCGGCAGCAGTAGACCCTGAGGACAGTGAGGATGAAGCGGCTGAGGATGAGGATGAGGACAACAGAACATCAGTTAGCCGTCAATACTTCCAATGACACACAGGTGAGACAGTGCAACTGACCATTCCTATGACTATTGGTGTATTCTGTGTGGCTGTAGCATGAAGGCATTCACTTCCTTTGCATCTCAATTTACTGTCACCTATGGCTTGTCATTTTACAGACGTTGGTGATATTACAACTGTGTACTGATGTGCTGACTACAGACAGTTACAGGTCATTATTTCTATGCTCTCACAGTGTTCATATCATTTGCACTATATGTGACTGTTTCCATACATGCACATTTTCAAAACATAAAATACTAGTAGTCAAGATGTGTTAAAAGGTGTTTATTGTAGTGCTATGAAATTGAGGGAAAAGTGCTATGGAATGGGGTGATGATGGAGGAAGGTCCAGGGTATTGTTCCAGTCTGTTTGTAGCACAGGTGCAGTGTCCAAGGGGGCATAGGAATGGGAGCAAAGGCAGTTCAATGTGGACAAGGTGACAGTGTGGGACACAAGGGGGACATTCAGGAGAGTCTCATTTCCTGGCTGTGGTCTTGTTAAGTGTCTCTGGCTTCTGTCTGGTTCGCAGGGAACGTTTGCGGGGTGGTTCACCTTCTGCACCGGGAGGGTTGCTGGTGGCCTGTGGGGCCTATGGCGGGGCCTTCTGCCTACTTGCTGCAGTGGAGGTGGAGGGCTGGTCAATGGACTGGCTAGTGGTAAGGGCCTGCTGCTGTGCTGTTGCCTCCCACATGAAGTTGGCCATGTCTACCAGCACCCCTGCTATGGAGATCAAGGTGGTGTTAATGGCCTGCAAGTCCTCCCTGATCCCCTGATACTGTCCCTCCTGCAGCCGCCTGTTCTCCTGCACGTTATCAAGGATCTGGCCCATCGTGTCCTGGGACTGTTGGTTGGCTCCCAGGATCTTGGAAAGTGCCTCCTGAGAGTCGGTTCCCTGGTCCTGTCCTCCCCCTCGTGCACAGCGGTCCTCCTAGTGTCCCTGTTGGCCTGTGCCTCTGTCCCCTGAACGGTGTGCCCACTGCCACTGATCCCAGGTCCCTGAATGTCTTGGGTATGAGGTGTGGCCTGGGTCCCTGTACAGGTGGGCACACTGCTTATTGATGTTTCCTGGGGACAGAGGTGTGGGTACGCTGGGTGGGTGCCGTGGTGTTGGATACTGATGGGGGAGGCTCAGTGGTGGACTGTGAGTGGGCTTGGGTGACCAGCTGTCCAGTGGTCCCTGATGGGCCATGTTGTTGGTCCAGATCCTGAAGTCCAGAGTTACTGTCATCACTGGGGGCATCTTCTATTGGGGGACTGGTTTGTCGTGGCACCTCCTCTTCGCTGACATTGGCTGGGGCACCTGGGGGGATGTAAGTGATGTATTATGCATCATGTCTGACATATTGTACATCCCTGGCTTCCCCTCTATCGTTGCTGTTGCCCTGCCAACTTTTGCTTCTGTATGGTGATGTATTGTGTGTTGTTAGTTTCCCTATGCTGTGCATGCTTTGGTTCTGGGTGTCCATGCAGGGCTAGGAGGGCTGTCCATGCATTGGTATAACACACAGGGCTTGGCATTGTGGTTAGTCATATGTGTAGGTGCAGTGTGTGGGATGTAGTGGAGTGATTGGAGTGAGAGTGAGGGTGTGAGATGGAATGCAGGTATGGGGGTGATAAGTAGTAAATGTTGACTTAACAGTGTCCAGTACTCCGGCTACTCCAGCGAGTTCCACAGGATGCAGTAATGCCAAGACTTTCTCCTCCCATGCTGTGAGCTGGGAGGAGGTGAGGGTCCACCGCCAGTCCTCTGTATGGGGAGCTGGTGCCTTGCTGCTATGGAATGTACCTTCCCCTGTAGGTCGTTCCACCCCTTCCTGATGTCGTCCCTTGTTCTTGGGTGCTGTCGCACAACATTCACCCTGTCCACAATTCTCTGCGATAGCTTCATCTTCCTGGCAATGGATGTCTGCTGTACTTGTGCTCCAAACAGCTGTGGCTCTACCCTGACAATTTCCTCCACCATGACCCTTAACTCCTCATCAGTGAAAAGGGGTGCCTTTATGGGGACATGGGTGTTGTGTGGTGTGTATTGGTGAGAGTGTGTTGAGCAATGTGGTGGGGTGTGTGTTGTAGGGTGTGTGAGGGATGCATGGGTGTAAGTGGTGTGTGTGTCTAGTTGTCTCTGTGCTGTTCGTGTCAATCACCTGGCAGTAATTGTTGTTTGTAAAGGGTTGTGGGTAGTGAGGGTGTGTGTTTTATAGTGCTGTGGGTGGGGGTGTGTGGTGTGTATATGAATGTCAGGTGTGTGTTTTTCGTATTGGCCAATGTAGCGTTGTTTTGCATGTGGGTGTCCATTCTAAGCGCGGTGGTATGTACCGCCAATGGTTTACCACCGTTGAATGTCCACCATGGTGATTCGTGAGTCATAATGTGGTGGGCGTTGTTTTGTTGGCGTAACTATATGGGTGTTCGTACTGCCATTTTATCACTGGCCTTTGGGTTGGCAGATTTGTGTATGTGGCTGTATTCTGTCAGATTGGAGTGTCTGTGTCATAATATGGTGACAGGATATTTGCCACCACGGCGGTATGTTGGCGCCTGTCAACGTGGCGGTAAGCGGAATTTACTGTCAATGTCATAATGAGGGCCTAAGACTTATTATTTTGAAAATTTACATCTTGAGTTTTGTGTGTTGGATTTTTGACGTTTTGGTTGTGTTGCGTTTAGATAAATATCTATTTTTCTAAACTGGTGTGGTGTCCATTTTGTAGTGTTTTCACTGAGTTACTGTGTGTGTTGGTACAAATAATTTACACATTGCTTCTGAAGGTAAGCCTGCCAGCTCTTGCCAACCTACCAAGGCGGTGAGCGAGGGTTAATGGAGTGTGATTCTCCTTTACCCTGACTAGAGTGAGAATCCTTGCTTGAACAGGGAGTAACCTGACCAACCAAAGACCCCATTTCTAACATTTGTGATCACCATTGAGGTTTGGACTTGTATTTGTACTTGACATACAGTGATTAAATGTACACTACTGTTTTCAATGCAGACCACTCCATGACCACGTACTACTTTTTTTTAGCTTTTTCTCTTTTTTGATTTTTTTTCCTACTTTCATATTTTTGCTGATCCTTTATTGACTTTTTGAACTTCATTGGGAAGTCTCTTTCTGACTTGGAACTTTACACTTTTGTTGATTCTTCATCATGCCTCAATCTGGAGATGCATCAGCTGGAGCTGCTTTTGACTTAGGGAAATTGGAGAGCTATATAGTTGCTCAGTTGAGGCAGTTCTGCAAAAATCTTGCCAGTCCCATTAAGCACTCTATCAGGAAGGAGGAGCTGCAGAAAGCACTGAGGACCTGGGTGACAGGCAAGGAAGCTGAGGGGCACACAGAGAAGGAGGATGAGGGTGAGGAGGTGCAATCCATACACAATGGTAGAGTGGGTGGGCCTGTTATGTCCAGGGAGAGGGTCTCCAGGGCAGGTAGCAGTGTGTCCTCCAAGGGTCTGACTCCTGAAGAGTTACAGGACAGACAGGCAGAAAGGGCTCACCAGTTGGATTTGGAAAAGTTTAGGATGCAAAGGGAGATGGAAGAAAGGAGGATGGCCATAGAGGAGAAGAAGATACTGCTGGCTCATGAGCCCAGCTGGAGGAGCTGGATCAGAGGATCCAGTCCAGTAGGGATGGTGGCAGCAATATCACAGTGCAGCCTAGGAGGAGAATGCACATTCCTGAGGACCTTGTGAAGGATTATAAAATGGAGGGTGAAATATTATTGTGGTTCAAGCGGTTTATGTCTGCTTTCCATGTGAACCTGGTCCCTGAAGCTCATTGGGGGCGGGTCTGTGGAAGCACTTTGAGGTAGAGGGGGGGATACTCTGACATCCTAAGGGGATCCCTAGGTGCTCATTTACTCTATCATGAAGGACGCCCTACTCACAAGGTATGGTCTCACCCCTGATCAGTATAAGGACAAGTTTAGGTCCTATAAGAAGAAGGAATTCCAAACATGGTTGGAATGTGTTGACACTTTTTGCAGGTCACTGGATGGTTGAGTGAAGGGCAGTAAGGTAACAACGTATAAGGGGCTTTACAATCTGATTGCTTGGGAGCACTTGTACAGTTTATGTTTTCCAGAGCTGTGCCAGGGCTCCAGATCAGAGCAGGTCAACAGAGGCCTGAGTGAAAAAAAAACAAAAAAACAAGCTGACTGAAAAAAAAAAGAACAGGACAAGAATAATAAAACACATTAGCAGAAAGGAAAAAGAACAACAAAAAAGGAACAATTTAAAATATATATATTTATATATATAATAAAGGAGTGCACCAAGAATAAAAAAAAAAAAAAAAACTTTAATCTTTTAAACGAGTGTATTGGGAGAGTGTAACATGAGTGCTCCACAGCAGGAAAATGTAAATGCGCCACCACCACCAGGAAATCCCCAGCTCCCGGCGCAGTTAAATAACAGTGTTCATTCTTCAGTCACATCGTTACCCCCGTTTAGCCAACTGATTGATCCGGCCACTGCTGCGCCAAGATGGCGCCTATGATAAATCGACTAGACAACTATTTTTGTGCCACTAAGGAAACGGATGGAGCAGTACGAAGGTCTTTAATGTTGCTGATGGGGGGAAATGAACTGCAAGAGCTGTTTGATTCCCTCCCAGACACAGGGGACAAATCTGACTTTGATGCAGCTGTAACAGCTTTAAATAGACACTTTGATCCTCAACTTAACTCCGACTATGAACGTTTCAAACTTATACAGGCGCAACAAACGGAAGTTGAGTCAATGGACATGTTTTACGCCAGATTAAGAAAGCTAGCGAGTATGTGCACGGGACTCAACCAGCAAGAAGAGATCCGGGCTCAGATCATCCAGGGTTGCAGGTCCAATGCCTTAAGAAAGCTTATTCTTCGACAGCAGGGTATGTCCCTTGACGAAATTCTAATTCTTGCACGGTCCCATGAACTGTCTGCGGTGCGGGCAGATGCAATGGTGGCTGTGAGAGGTCAGTCGTTAGCTGCAGCGTCGTCTACCCGTTCAGTCCAAGTGAAAGAAGAGCAGGTAGATGTTATTCAGGCATGCCCGCCAATGCCGCGCAGGCCACACCTCGCCAGACCCGGTGAAAGTGCTTGTGGGAGCTGTGGTTACGAACACCGAGCTAACATGGGATGCCCGGCAAAAGGACAGTCTTGCAACCGTTGTGGTAAAGCGAATCATTTTGCAAAAGTGTGCAGGTCAAGGAAAAATAAGCAAGGGGATCAAAAGGGAAAGGATGCTAATGTCAGGAGTGTATCCAAGAGTGCTGAGGAGGTGAGAGACCACACAGCATCAGGTAGCCCCGTCTTTGAGGAAGATGGGGAAGAGGACATTTTTGTGATTTCATTCGCGTGCGGGAGGCAACAAAAAAAAGAGACTGCCTCCCAGGAGTGATGTACAAGTCAATGGCATGTTGACATCAGTACTTATTGACACAGGAGCCTCAGTTAACGTTATGGATGAGACCCTGTATCAGTAGTTGACCCCCATACCAACACTTACCCCGACTGCCACCAGGATATACAACTATGGCGCACGAGAGCCTCTGCCTCTAAAAGGAACTGTGGAAGTGTCAGTGACCAGTGGGGATCGGTCAGCAAAGGCAAAGTTCTATGTGGTAGCAGGAGATTGAGGTACTCTGTTAGGGTGTCACACGGCAGAAGAGTTAGAGCTGGTATTCTTCGCACGTCAAGTGTATGACTCTCAGGGAGAACGCCTCCTCAGTGAATTTCTGCAACTCTTTGAGGGGTTGGGGCGGTTAAAAGGAAAGCGTGTCAAACTTCACATAGATCTGAGTGTTGTCCCTGTGGCCCTGAGGCATCGTCGGGTGCTATTCCACTTGCGGCCTGCAGTCGAAAAGGAATTACAACTGCTTGAAGACCAAGGAGTAGGTAGATGGGCCTACGCCCTGGGTCTCACCGTTGGTGATAGTGCCAAAACCTAAGCAGCCTGGAGCTATTCGTCTCTGCGTGGACATGCGCTTGACTAATAAAGCCATTCGAAGGGAGAGACACATAACGCCCACTATGGACGACATCATAGCAGATCTGAATGGGGCCCGGTGGTTCTCAAAACTGGATCTTAATGCTGGATACCATCAGCTGGAGCTAGATCCTGAGAGCAGGAACATCGCCACTTTCTCGACGCACGTGGGGCTATGGAGATATAAGAGGCTGATTTTTGTGGTGTCCTTGGTTGCCGATGTGTTCTAGAATGTTATCAAAGAGACTTTGTCCGGATTACCGCGGGTAATCTATTTGAGTGATGATATCCTGAAACACTCCCGGACGAGGAAAGAACATCATCATCATCATCTAAGAGCGAATTTAAAAACATTAAAAAGACTAGTGGAAGCTGGACTGACCCTTTACAAAAAGAAGTATGCATTTTATCAAACGTCAGTATAATTTTTTGGTTACATCTTTTCAAAAGATGGTTTACAGGTGGATCCTCATAAGGCTGAAGCGATTCGTCAAGCCCCAACTCCCCAAAATCCCACGGAAGTCCGCAGCTTCTTGGGGATGGCCACGTATTGTGGGAGGTTTATACCACAGCTTGCCACCATGTCAGAGCCTCTTCGACAACTCACTAAAAGGCAACGTCGCTGGGAGTGGACTCCCGATGCACACAAGGCGTTCAAAGACATTAAGGCAGCGTTGTTGGATAGGTCAACCATGGCTTATTTTAACCCCGGTAGGCAGACAGAAGTTGTGGTGGATGCGAGCCCTGTTGGGCTTGGGGCTGTTCTTCTTCAAGATGAAGAAAGCACTGAGGTTTTTGTCAGCATGGTCGTGAAATCAGCATGTCCCAATGCTCTTCTCATAACCGACATTGTGAACGCTACCAAGGAGGATGCGGTACTGATTCAAGTGAAGGAGGCGTTGAGTTATAAGAAATGGAAACACTTTCTAGAAAAAACAAATGCATCCAGCTCAGAACAGAAAGTGGCCATGCAGGGCATATGGAAGGTGCGTGATGAGTTGTCCACAGATAATGCCGGACTGATCCTGAGGGGAAGAAGAATTGTACTTCCTCAGTGTCTATGGTCTCAGGTGATCGAATTGGCTCACCAAGGACATCAAGGTGCTGCCAAAACAAAAGCCAGATTACGTGCCAAAGTGTGGTTCCCGGGGATGGACAGCCAAGTTGATGAAATGGTGGAGAAGTGTCACTCCTGTATGATCACATCGGCGGAACAGCCGAGTTGCCCGGTGGTGACCGAACCAGCCACTTTGAAACCGTGGACAAAGGTGAGCATGGACTTTGGGAGTTTTCCGGATGGGAGGCTGACTGTCGTCATGATAGATTCCTATACCAAATTCCCTGGGGTTGAGGTCATAGCGTCTACAGCGTTTGAAAATGTGCGGCTAGTTCTTCAGAAGACTTTTGCATTGTTCAGGCTACCCGATGAAATCAGGACAGACAATGGGCCTCCATTCCAGGGGCAAGAGTTTCGTTCGTATCTTGATGGGTTGGCTATTCTTCATCGTAAGATCATGCCGTATTGGCCTCAGGCGAATGGTGACGTTGAAAGATTCATGCGAACTTTGAATAGGGCTCTCAGGATTGGAGTTGAGCAAAGGGAGGAGAGTGAGCAGTACCTGCAGCAGTTTTTGAGTGCATACCGTCAAACACCGCATAGCACCACTGGGTGTGCCCCCTCCGCCTTGATGTTCAAGGTTTCTTCACGTGACTGTATCCCAGCTGGTCCAAGGTGGAAACCACCTGTGTTGGATGTGAAGGCCACTCAGAGACGACGGGAAATTACTAATCAGAAAGCTAGTGGAAAACGAAGAGCCAAATTTCGAGACTTTCGGGAAGGTGATCGAGTGGTAGTAAAAAGTCGGAGAGGAGGAGGAAAATTCCGGACAGCGTTTGAACCTGAAGTCAGGGAGGTCATCGGCGTACAAGAAGCAATGATAACAGCGGCCAGAGGAAGACGGAGAATGACACAAAATGTGTCACACTTTCGCAAAGCTGGTGTTGTTGTCCCTGCAGAAGCAGAAGGAGAGATGGAGGACGTCATAAGCGGCTCGCCGAATAGACCTGAAGAGACTGTGAGTGTCCCGTGGCCAGTGTTGGTTGAGCAAGCCATGCCATGTGATGCTCCTGGACATGGGGGTTTACGTGCCAGAAATGCAAGGTACGATTTACGCCCCAATCCTGCCCCCAGCAGCCAGCTGAAAGATTTTGTCTGTAAAGCAGGCCGTGGGTGAACCGTGTTTTATTAACATTTTTCCGTGACTGAACATTGATGACGGCCGATATCGTTGGTATGAAGCGATATCCGGTGGTCAAAGTGAACAGTGTTATTGTATGGGAAAATAGGTTTTTCTTGGGTTATTGTATTCAGTTTTATTGTTCTTTCTTTCTTTTACCTTCCCTAGCACCTTCACCCCTGTTGGGGTTCGTGGGCTAATCTTCGTTTGGGTGTTGTAATTTTACAAAGTGATTCTTGTCCGTGTGAAGTAAAACATGGGAGGGATGTAGAGAGCGTTCGGAGAACCATTCGGGCTCTCCTCTAATGTGTAGCGTGCTCTGCGTGTCCGGGAGGGGCGCAGAGCACGGGTATAAATAAAGTCGGAACTGCGATGACGCAGTTCCTCGTGGGAGGCCTACAAGCACTGTCTCCGTCTCGTTATTGGTGCGCTCTAAGGGCGACACCACAATAACCAAATAAAAATGATAAACAGAATCGAACTCCATGATCTTGGAAGTAAAAATAAGAGTGAGAAAGATGACGAAGAATAACTGCACAAAAGATAATATAAACAAGATCTAAAGTCAGATTCCAACTATCCATCCATTCCGTAAACCCATGTGCGACCCAGGACTCCTGCCACCCAACTTGAGGTGGAGATTAACTGCTATTTGCTCTTTTAGGAAATCCTAAACACGTGTCTGGGAGATGCAGATGCTGTTGCCCATGAGCTCTGCTCGAGGGAGCTGGATCAGAGGAGCCGGTCTTGTAGGGATGGTGCAGAAATATGACAGTGCAGCCTGAGAGGGGGGTGCACATTCCTAAAGACCTACAAAAGGGAGGATGACATGTTCTTGTGGTTCAAGGAGTATGAGTCTGCTCTCCATATGAACCTGGTCCCTGAAGCTCATTGGGGGTGGGTCTGTGGAAGCACTTCGAGGTAGAGGGGGGATACTCTGACATCCTTAGGGGATCCCTAGGTGCTCACTTACCCTATCATGAAGGATGCCCTCATCACAAGGTATGGTCTCACCCCTGATCATTGTAAGGACAAGTTTAGATCCTGTAAGAAGAAGGAATCCAAAACATGGTTGGAGTGTGTTGATTCTTTTTGCAGGTCACTGGATGGTAGGGTGAAGGGCAGTAGGGTGACAACGTATGAGGGGCTTTACAATCTGATTGCTTGGGAACACCTGTACAGTTTATGTTTTCCAGAGCTGCGCCAGCACCTAATTGACAGCAAGCTGATTTACCCCAGGAAGCCTGCACAAGAAGCGGACCGCTAGGAGAGCACCAGGGTTCCGAAAAGGGATTTGGGAGACCACGCCAAGGGTGGGCTGGGTCCCTCTCAGAAGCAAGGGGGGGGTAAGGGTAAACAGGGGGAGTTCTCTAAAGGGCCCCAACCTAGTTCCCAGGGTAAAGAATCCCAGCCCCCAGTAAAAAAGAAACCATGGGTCTCTACAGTGAAACCTACAGAGAAGGGGTCCTGCAAGTGCTTTTTATGTGATTGGGAGGGTCAAACCAGCTCTCTGGGGTTTCTCTGCAGCTACCACTGCTGCCACCCCACAGACAGGGTTCTGCCCTCCTTGGGTCTGGGCAGCCCAGTCCCAAGAAGGCAGAACAAAGAATTTCCTCTGAGAGAGGGTGTTACACCCTCTCCTTTTAGAAATAGGTTGTAAAGGCTGGGGAGGGGTAGCCTCTCCCAGCCTCTGGAAATGCTTTGCAGGGCACATATGGTGCCCTCCTTGCATAAGGCAGTCTACACCGGTTTAGGGAACCCCTAAAACTGCAACAAAGTAGCCAGAAGACTACCAGCTACATTGTAGCTCCTAATCCTGCCGGCTTTCTATACTGTTTCCTGGTGGTGCATGCTCTGGGAGCTTCCTGCCTTCACCCTGAACTAGAAGTCACGAAGAAATCTCCCGTGGGTCAACGGAATCACCCCCCTGCTCCAGCAGGCATCAAACTTCAGCATCACCGGTACTCTGGGTCCCCTCTCATCCTGACGAGCATGGCTCCTGGAACAAAGGTGGTGGACCCAAGTGACCCAGACTGTCCAGTGGTCCAACTGTCCAAATTCGGAGGAGGTAAGTCCTTGCCTCCCCTCTCCATACAGTAATCCTGTGCACCGCGTGGTCTGCAGCTACAAGGGCTTCTCTGCACATTTCCAAGAAATCATGTATGCACAGCCGAGCCCGTGTCCCCACTACTCTGTCCTGCGATGCTCAGCTCCCTGAGTTGATCTCCGGTGTCGTGGGACCTCCTTTTGCAAAGTTGAGATGACGGCCATGTTCACACTCCTTGAACCCATGTTCAAGGACTTCTGCGGGTGCTTCCTGCCTGTGCGTGGGCTCTCTACGTTGCTGAGGGCCCCCTCTGTCTCCTCTCCCAAGTGGTGACATCCTGGTCCTTCCTGGGCCCAGGCAGCACCCTTTTTCTTAAACTACAACTCTTGCAACTAGCAAGGCGTGTTTGTGGTATTTTGCCAAGGAAACAACTCTGCTTCCTCCAGCACACCGTAAGACATCTTCTGCATGAAGAAGAACTTCCTACGTCCTTTCATTGTTGTAAATCTTGAAGCTTCTTCCAACCAGAGGCAGCCATTTTGCACCTTCATCTGGGGTTTAGTGGACTCCTGCCCCCCCCCGGACACTTTTGCGACTCTTGGACTTTGTCCCCTTCCTTTGCAGGTCCTCAGGTCCAGGAATCCGCCTTCAGTGCTTTGCAGTCTGTTGGGGTCTTTGCGAAATCCTTTATCACGACTTTAGTGTGTTTCTGGGGAAATAGTAGTACTATGCTCCTACTTTCCAGGGTCTTGGGGTTGGGTATCTTTTACACACTTAGGCCCTGATTCTAACATTGGAGGGCGGCGGTCAACGCCCGCCTGGCTGGAACCGCCAATTGCCCGCTCCGCGGTCAAAAGACCGCGGGGGCCATTCTGACTTTCCCGCTGGGCTGGCGGACGCCCGCCAAGGGAGCGCCCGCCGGCCCAGCAGGAAAGGTCCTGCAACACAGAAGCCGGCTCCGAATGGAGCCGGCGGTGTTGCAGGTGTGCGACGGGTGCAGTTGCACCCGTCGCGCTTTTCACTGTCTGCTAAGCAGACAGTGAAAAGCATACTGGGGCCCTGTTAGGGGGCCCCAGGACACCCATTCCCGCCATCCAAACAGGCTGGCGGGAAGGGGGTCGGAATCCCCTTGGCGGCGCTGCTTGCAGCCCGGCAATGGAGGAATCGTCCAGCCGAGGCTAATCCGGCGGGAAACCACCGGACCCGGTTTTCCGACCGCGGCTTTACAGCCGCGGTCGGAATCGGCAATGAAGCACCGCCAGCCTGTTGGCGGTGCTTCAGTCGTTCGTGGCCCTGGCGGTCAAAGACCACCAGGGTCAGAATGACCCCCTTAGTGTTTTCATACACTACCAGCGAACCTCTACACACTACACTAGCCTAGGGGCCCATTCGTGGTTCCCATTCCACTTTCTTAGTATATGATTTGTGTTGCCCCTAGGCCTATTGCATCCTATTGTGTTCTACAGTGGTTGCACTATTTTCTGACTGTTTTACTTACCTGATTTGGTTTGTTGTGTATATTTTGTGTATGTTACTTACCTCCTAAGGGAGTATATCCTCTGAGATATTTTTGGCACATTGTCACTAAAATAAAGTACCTTTATTTTTAGTAACACTGAGGGCCTGATTACAACTTTGGAGGAGTTGTTAATCTGTCCCAAATGTGACGGATATACCACCAGCCGTATTACGAGTTCCATAGGATATAATGGACTCGTAATACGGCTGGTGGTATATCCGTCACTTTTGGGACGGATTAACACCTTCCTCCAAAGTTGTAATCAGGCCCTGAGTATTGTCTTTCTTATGATACAGTACCTATATGATATAAGTGATATTGCATGAGCTTTGCATGTCTCCTAGTTCAGCCTTGGCTGCTCTGCTATAGCTACCTCTATCAGCCTAGGCTGCTAGAACACTATTACTCTACTAATAAGGGATAACTGGACCTGGCACAAGGTGTAAGTACCATTGGTACCCACTACAAGCCAGGCCAGCCTCCTTAAGTCAGCCCGTGTGCTGGTGGTACCCCAGTGCTTCAGAGCCTTCCTACTGGGTCTGGCTCATGATGTGCCTTTATCTGGTCATTTGGGGCAGGCCAAGACCTTTGAACAGCTTGTCACCCACTTCTGTTGGCCCCTAATGTGCAGGCACTCTGATGGTCATTGTAGGTCTTGCCCAACTTGTCAGGCAAGTGGCAAGAAT
The DNA here is from genome assembly GCF_031143425.1 of Pleurodeles waltl. NCBI lineage: Eukaryota > Metazoa > Chordata > Amphibia > Caudata > Salamandridae > Pleurodeles > Pleurodeles waltl. The sequence goes on along the minus strand of NC_090447.1, from coordinate 1,532,923,603 downwards.
TGGGGAAATGCAAGGCTCCCCTCCAACCTTTCCCCATGGTTAGTACCCCCTTTGAAAGGGTTGATATTGACATTGTGGGGCCTCTGGATCCCAAGACAGCCATGGGGCAGCAGGTTTATCCTGGTCTTGGTGGACCATGCCACCTGGTACCCGGAAGCCATTCCTTTGACATTGATCACTGCCTCTGTGCTGGGCCGTGCATTGATGTGGGTTTTTACCCGTATGGGGTTCCCCAATGAGGTGGTGTCCGATAGGAGTACCAACTTCATATTAACTAATATGAAGTCTGTGTGGAAGGTGTGCTGCATAACGTACAAGTTCACCACAACTTAAAACCCCCAAAGCAATGGTCTCTTTGAGATTCAACCACACCTTGAAGGGCATGATAATGGGCCCTTGAGGTGGAAGAAGGACGTCCTCTTGCCGTGCCTTCTGTTCGCTTTCAGGGAGGTGCCTCAAAAAGGACTTGGCTTTAGTCCTTTTGAGCTGTTGTTTGTCCACCCCTTGAGGGGACCTTTGAGCCTGGTAAAGGAGGCTTTGGAGAAAGCCCCTAGTAAACCCCCCCCAGGATGAATTCAGTTACATGCTGGTTCTGAGAAACCAGAGTGCCCGCTTCAGGAGTATTGTGCAGGAGAACCTGGAAGCAAGCCAGTCAGACATGAAATATGGGTATGACCAGAATGCCACTCTGGTCCAGTTTCAACCTGGTCAAAAAGTGAACACTTACACTTTAGCACTGGTTAATAGTGGTAAAGTGTCCAGAGGAAACAAAACAGCAAAAACAGAGTCCAGCACACAGAAGCACCCTGGGAAACAGAGGCAAAAGGTTAGGGGAGATCATGCCAAAGATGCCAAGTCTAACAGTGATGATTCAAGAATGATGTCAGAGTTGTAACAGTGTGATGATTTAATACGAATCATCCAACAACAAAAAAGAGAGGGGCTAAAGTGGAGTGGGAGGTTCAGAAATGAAATCCTGGTCCTGTGTATAGTACTCCCATCAAACAGGTAAGACAAAAATGTATATACACAGTTCCACTACATGTGTATGAGCCTATGATTCGCAGGTTGCTGGGTGTTTAAATATTAGAAGCAAGAGCCCTCACTCACCAACTGGTGACATGCTTCATCATAGGGCTGTGTTCCTCGTCAGGCCGGCACTGCAATGCCTGACGGGCCCCACAAGGGGGCACTTTGCCAGAGATCTTTTATAATGGTAACCAGCCGATCACAAAGTATAGATGTATAGGATTGGTATGAAAAAAAGGAGTGCTGTTAAAAATGACTAGAGGTAAAACATAATTTATTGTGATATCCGACCTCTGTCATGATTAAAAACAGGAGTGAGGGGAGACAATAAATTAAGGTCTAAACTACCCTAAAAAAATAATAAGAGATAAGTGTCAGTAGTTATCACTAGTTCCCTAAATTTAGAGTATAGTGAAGTAGATATAGGATCCCCTGTACTACTCTTAAATCATGGTCAACATGTTTCTCGCTTAATAGTCACAATGATCTGGTGCGATTCGTCAGGACCAATACACCTACCTAATCCTTAGAAAAGTAACCCATATTCAGGGAAATTATATTTAGCAGGAACCTAGAATATTGAATAGAAAAAACATGATTGGTAAACAGGTAGCGAACACTTAGGCCCTCATTCCAACCCTGGCGGATTGCATCCGCCAGGGTGGAGGGCCGCGAATGCACCGCCAACAGGCTGGCGGTGCATTCATGGGCATTCTGACCGCTGTGGTAACGCCGCGGTCAGAAACGGGAAACCAGCGGTCTCCCACCGGTTTCCCGCTGCCCCTGGGAATCCTCCATGGCGGCGCAGCAAGCTGCGCCGCCATGGGGATTCCGACCCCCTTCCCGCCAGCCTGGCTCTGGTGGTTCACACCGCCAGAACCTGGCTGGCGGGAACGGGTGTCGTGGGGCCCCTGGGGGCCCCTGCAGTGCCCATGCCAATGGCATGGGCACTGCAGGGGCCCCCTAACAGGGCCCCACATTGCTTTTCAGTGTCTGCTGAGCAGACACTGAAAAGCGCGACAGGTGCCACTGCACCCGTCGCACACCTTCCACTCCGCCGGCTCCATTCGGAGCCGGCATCCTCATGGAAGGGGGTTTCCCGCTGGGCGGGCGGGCGGCCTTATGGCAGTCGCCCGCCCGCCCAGCAGGAAACTCAGAATACCCGCGGCGGTCTCTTGACCGCGCAGCGGTATTCTGGAAGGGGAACTTTGGCGGGCGGCCTCCGCCGCCCGCCAAAGTTGGAATGACCCCCTTAAATATGTGCAGGGTGTCAACAAATCAGGGCCGCATACTTGTTTAATCTCCCTTCGTTGATGTGCAAAAACAACAGTGAAAGAGAAAACTTTTAAAATGTATACACAAAGAGGCAACTTTGCCACCCTCCTCATATTAGTGGATGGGCCCGATCGGGGAAAGCACCAAGCTGGCGTGGTCCAATGTTGTCTAAGTATATAGATGCAGAACAAAGAACTGTTAGGCTAAGAACATGCATTATGTCGATTATCGGTTGAGCCAAGAGCGTCCCTCTGAAAAAAATTAATCTGTTATGCATCTAAATGATACATCCCAAACTCTATCTTAAAAACCAATATCTTAACAAAACAGTTTTGTTGGTATCAATCAAGTATAGTTTCTACTGATAAAGACTGCCACGGAGATCACCCTTATTGGCAGAAAACTATGGGGGTCATTCTGACTCCCGCCGGGCGCGGTCACCGCGCGCCCGGCGGGAGCCGCCAAAATACCGTACCGCGGTCGGAAGACTGCGGCGGGTATTTTGAGTTTTCCCCTGGGCTGGCGGGCGGCCTCCAAAAGAATGTAATGTGGCGAAACCCTTTGTGATAATACGCATAGATACTGGAAATGTATGTATAATCAAATGATGTCCAGTCTTTGTACTGCATAAACTGATGTAAAAGTGATAAAACTTGGTTCAAAATAACAGAATGAATGTGTAGAAGCAGTTTGTTGTTCCTCTTGTGTTTTTGCATTATTAAAACTTATGGCTTCTTCTGTGTAACAAGTTATTTATTAAACAACCAATGAGTATAATGTAAAAGTACATCTAATTCTGAAATTAATGATGTGATCGGTGCAGTGCAAGTAACATTTTTGGTGCTGCCTCTCTATGTAAAATCATCCTATGAATCTGTGTGTTTTCTTAGTGCAGAGCATTGTAAAAGACGTGCTTTTTTGGAAAGAGACAGCCTTTACTGACTTTCCTGTGAGGCTTTAAATTTCATCTTATTCTGCATGTTGCTTGGAGAGGGCGCGATGCTTGTGGTCCTTTCTGTATTTAGGCTTATTTACTATTTACTGTTAGTAATATGATTGACTTCCAGATGTACTGCTCTCGTTTAAGTTCTTAAAGGCACATTGCATCATTTAAATGTTTAGGATTTTGATTTTATGCTAATCCTCTTGACTATAATGACTTGCTTTCTGTAATGCCACTGTTATTTGAATCCATGTGCAAATACTGAGAGCTGGAAAAGCATTGTTGTGCAGGTTTTCCCAGTGCTTTTACTGAAAGTTGAAGTTCAGGATTCTCCCTTCCCTGCCAATCGAGCCTCCCTAATTAATGAAGAGTGTAGAGTCGACAAAAGCACGTCCGGCGTGGGGTCAGCTGGAGACAGACAGGGTTTTGACTTCTCTAGAGCAGTGCTCCCCAACCTTTTTATCGCCGCGGACCGGTAAATGTTTGATAATTTTTCCGTGGCCCGCTTGTTTTGATTTAATAATTTTAATTTAATTGCCGCCCGCCACAGTGAAATGATTTGAAGTTCCTCGGGCGGCCCGGTGCCGATTGATCCGCGGACCGGCACCGGTCCGCGGCCCGGGGGTTGGGGAACACTGCTCTAGAGTACTTCTCTCACAGTCATCATGTCTCTGTAAGTACTTGAACCTCCACAAACCGGCCTTTCATCCTTCAAAGGCTACCCTTAAGGCTTGAGCAGATGAAACGCTGAGATGTCACCGATGACTGGGGAGGGAACTATGGCGGTCATTCTGACCCTGGCGGTCTTTGACCGCCAGGGCGGAGGACCGCGGGAGCACCGCCGACAGGCCGGCGGTGCTCCAATGGGGATTCCGACCGCGGCGGTAAAGCCGCGGTCGGACCGGCACCACTGGCGGGCTCCCGCCAGTGTACCGCCGCCCCATTGAATCCTCCACGGCGGCGCAGCCTGCTGCACCGCCGCGGGGATTCCGACCCCCCCTACCGCCATCCAGATCCCGGCGGTCCGACCGCCGGGATCCGGATGGCGGTAGGGGGGGTCGCGGGGCCCCTGGGGGCCCCTGCAGTGCCCATGCCACTGGCATGGGCATTGCAGGGGCCCCCGTAAGAGGGCCCCTACATGTATTTCACTGTCTGCTGCGCAGACAGTGAAATACGTGACGGGTGCAACTGCACCCGTCGCACAGCTTCCACTCCGCCGGCTCGATTCCGAGCCGGCTTCATCGTGGAAGCCTCTTTCCCGCTGGGCTGGCGGGCGGTCTGAAGGCGACCGCCCGCCAGCCCAGCGGGAAAGTCAGAATTACCGCCGCGGTCTTTCGACCGCGGAACGGTAATCTGACAGCGGGACTTTGGCGGGCGGCCTCCGCCGCCCGCCAAGGTCAGAATGAGGGCCTATGTGTTGACTTGTAGGAAAATATTTTCCCTGTGGAAGGAAAGTACTAGAAAGTGACCCCCTTGTATTGTTGGTTTGCCCCCAAATACTGTGGAACATGAAAGTGCCTTGCAGAGAGGTGGGGAGAAAGCGCTGTCATAGCTCATCGATAACAGATTACTGTGTGCGTGATAATGTCGTGAGTTAATTATGATAATTAGAAGTGTTGAAGGTTGTACTCCTGGGTTGGCAGGTGAACCATGGATATGTAAATATATACATGTAGGAGCTGTTTACATTGAAGTCAGGAGCGCTGGGAAGCTGTATATGGCCCTGTGGTTGGTGAAAGGGCACAGTGTGGTGGTTTGACACAACAGCACAATACTACCGACAAAGGACCGCACCATCCCACCCAGAGCCTGACGGCGGAGTACATGAACACAGGAAGCAGTCACTTCTCTCTGATCTTTATTGCATTTGGTTAAACTATCATTGTTATAAGCTTCTGCAGAAATCTAGTGATTGGTAGAAACCACACACCATACACAGTCATTTGACTGTGGAGCATAAGATAATACAGGCATCTTCCTGACCAGGGTTCTACTACTGGAGGCAGCCATCCGTGGTCGCATTGTGTGCTTTCATGGCATTGGGGGGGGGGGCTAGGCATCTTCTCAGCTACAGTTCTATGCACTGCTTGCAACCTACTACAGCAAGTATTATCAGCGTTCAGCCAGGCAGGATCGAGCAGCAAGGAATGAGCTCCTTCGCAGTGTAGCATGGGATATCATATCTCTCTTCACTGCACAGCTTTTATGCACTCTGGGCAGCCATCCCTGAAACGTACTATGCCCTTACAGTCAGGCGGGAACGGAGGGCATATTGGCGTGTGGACACAGAAAAGCAGCAATTTGCACTTACAGGTACAGCGCCAGCGCGAGCGGCTAGAGTCTCCAGAGATGCTCTCCCCTAGAGGGATCAGGCCGTTCTGAAATTTGCCACATCCTTGGTACCCCTTCCTTCCGCAGGGGCAGCCGACATACTTTTTGCAGCACTGCTCATTTGCTTTTTGGCACCTGAATGCCTCAAGAGCGCAGCTCTCCTCTGAGCACTCTTGTGAGCTGACCTGAGGGACCAGGACGGTGGCCAACCAGAGGCAGAGCCAGGGCACCACCAGCTCTTGAACCAGCTTCTGAAAAAAGAAGACGAGGCATCGTTAGCAGAGATGGGCTGTGAATAATAAACCACATCTATTGTCACTAAGCGCAGTGCCCATATATGAGGAATATGAAATATCTACAGGGCAACCATGAGGCTGCCACAAACAATATGCATGTAATACATTTCACAGTCACATATAGTATCACTTCATCATAACATTTCTTAGTGAATCATTGTGTATGTCTGGTGTGTAAGCATGTTAGAACCCATCAGGAAAAAACTCCAAAAGGGGGAACCTACCTGAAGGAAACCTACCATGCCAAACCTCAAACACTGCCAAAACATCTCCACACAACATAACCCAATTATCTTGGAATCAAGAAACGTTACCTTCAAGATCATCAAGTAACAAAACACCTAGGAGCAAAATGTTGATTTCGGAATTACTTTCTAGGACATCCTAAAGCTGGGGTAAGGGTTAGGCAGGATAATATACTGCTCTGTGAAGAAAGCTGCCTTATGATGTGGTGGATTAGTGTTCAGGGCGGTAGGGATCCACCATTTCTTTTCAAATGACGCGGTCTCCGGCTTGTGTATCACTGTCTCTTGGCTGGTGTCATAGCTTGCTTTCAAGACGATGACAGAACCCAACAAGGCCATTGAGTGGTGGATACAGAGGTTTGGGGGTGCAGATGCCATGAGGTTTGGAGTGCAGTGGTGATCAGAAGACATTTAGGATCAGAGGACATTGAGGACTTACTGATGTTAAGGTTTAGAGAATATTAGAAATTGGGTCTTTAGTTGGCACAGGTATACACCCTGTCCAAGTAGGGGCCACAAACCTAGTCAGGGTAAGTCAGTTACACACCATAAATTAACCTGTGCTCACCCTCTGGTAGCTTGTCCCAGGCAGGCAGGCAGGCTTAACTTAGGAGGCAATGTCTAAAGTATTTGTGCAACACCTAAAACAGGAAGACAGTTGAAACACCACAAAAGAACTCCACACCAAGTTAGAAAATTAGATTTATGGCCCGATTCACAAAGGCAAACTTAGACCTGAAGTCTTAGTTTAGACCTAAAGTCTAACTTAGACCAAAAGTCTAACTTTACTAGTACACAGACCAAACGTCTAAGGGCCAGATGGATCAAACAGTTTTGCTTTGGACCTTTTGCGATCGCAAAAACGCATTTTGGTATGTATCAAGTCCAATTTGTGATTCCAAATCGCAAATTGGATTTTCGACGACATACGATTCAGTATTAGGAAGGGGCGTGCCATGGGCATCCCATCCTAATACCGAATCACAGAGGTATGTATGATTGGTTTGTGACCATGAACGCGATCGCAAAACAATCGCAGTTACCACCAATTTCAAATTGGTGGTAACCCATTCGCAATGGGGAAGGGGTCCCCAAGGGACCCCTTCCCCTCTGTGAATGCATGCGAAAACATTTTTTAAGAGCAGGCAGTGGTCTCACCACTGCCTACTCTTAAGAAATGTAAAGAAAACCTTTACATTTTCTTTTTTAAACGCATCCTGTTTTCCTTTAAGGAAAATGGGCTGCATAAAAAAAAAAAAAGATTGCTTTATTTACAATCAATCACAGACTTTGATTGTAGCCATTTGCAATGGGTCACAAATTGCGACCTATCTCATCAATATTAAATTAATGAGGTAGGTCCATTTGCGAGCCCTTGCGAATCGCTATATGAAACTCCTGGAGTTTCATACATTCCAATAGCGATTACCTAATTGCGATTCACAAAAAATCGCAATTTGGTAATCGCTATTGGAAAGAATGATACATCAGGCCCTGAGTTTGCTATTAGTAAAGTTAGACTTTAGGTCTAAACTTAGACTTCAAGTCTAATTTGGACTTTTGGTATAAGTTTACTTTTTGTGAATCAGGCCCTACATTTTTATGAGTTATACAAGACCAAACGACAAAAGTCCAGTAGAAGTTAGTATATGAATTTTTGAAGATCAAAGGAAACTGTGGTGCTTAGAAATCATAAAGAACCAACCACAGCTTTCTGATCACGCTAGACTAGGGTAAATCCAAAGTTCACGCTGACCACGGTGCAGTACGGGCCGGCCACAGGGACCAACACTGCCCCACTGCCCCACTGAAAAAGTACCTTGTGGAGGGCTCGAGTCAATGTTGACATCTAATGCGAAGAGCAGAGGAGACGATGTGAAGGCGATGCACCAGTTCTAAGTTGTGCAGCCAGGGATGCGTTGTCATCGAGTTATGCAGTTGCCGATGTGATGTCCTCGAGCAGTGGTGCGGCGTTTAACCCGTTTTACGATAAAGGCACTACATTGACGTTGATCAGCCCAACCAGAGATGGGTTGATGCCGAACCTCTCAAGTGTAAGCGGTGCAGCGTTGTCGAGCCACACAGTTGATGATGCGACGTGTCCTGCGGCAGCAATGCGTTGCATTGAAGGAGATGTGTTGGTTCCAACTGGCACAATGATGGAAATGTGTGGGTTTTGTAGAACACAGCCAGCAAACCCAGCTCAAAGACCCAGGACTGGCTTGGCACCACTTGGCAGTGCAGGACTCACAGTTGGCAGAGTTCAGAGGATGTAGCAGGGTTGTTGGAAGTCTTTGATGTCCCTGGGACTTCAATACAGGAGGCAAGCAAGCAAGTCCTTGGAGTCACTTTGGTTCTGGGGATGTAGAGATGCAGGTCCAGTCCTTTTCATTCCAAGGCTAGGAGGGCAGCAGGCAGCAGGGCAGGCAATCAAAGCAAGAGTCCAGCAAATTTCAGGAGATTCCAGCAGAGTGGCAGTTCTTTCAGCAGCACAGCAATCCTTAATCTTGGCAGAATGTCCTCAGGTCAAAAGTGTACTGATTTGGTGGTTTCTGAGGTCCAGTAATTATACCCAGTTCTGCCTTTGACGTGGGGTCATTTCAAAGAGAGACCTTTAAAGTGCACAAGGTCCCTCTCCTTCCTGCCCTGGATCCAGACTCACTACAGGGTGGTATGCAGCCCTTTATGTGGGGTCAGGCACAGGCTATTCCGATGTAAGTGTCATCTCCTCCATCCCATCCTGCCCAGGATGAGCCATCAGGATGCAGATGAGCACTCAGTCACAGCTACTCTCCCTGTTTGTGGATGTCTACAGGGACTGCACAAAGCCCAGCTGTGACTTACCGAGACATGTATTCAGAGACAGACAGAAGCCACAGAATGGTTAAAGTAAGAAAGTTCCAACTTTTTAAAAGTGGCATTTTCAGCTTTACAATTTAAAATCCACCTTCACCATAAGTTAGGATTTTAAAGTGTGATTCCAGAGACACCAAACTTGGGGGTCCCATCTCTCACCAATTGGAAATTACACTTATAAAATGTAATAAGGTCATTCCAATGTTAATCTATGGGAGAGACAGGCCTTGCAGTAGTGAAAACGAAATTAAGAGGTTTTCACTACCTGGACATGTAAAACTTAAAATTACATGTCCAACCTTTTAAATACACTGCACCCAGCCCCTGGGGTATTTACACACTTGTATGAGTGTCTCTGCATAATGTGTTGGGTGATGTGAAGTGCTCTGATATCCTCATATAATATAATACACTGTTCCGAAAGATGATGAAGAAAGAAAGGGAGTCCTAATTAATAGGAGCAAGAGTCCTCACACACCCTATTGGGTGTCATACTTCATCATTGGACGGCTCCTCGTCAGACCGGCGCTGCAATGTCTGACGGGCTCCCCCCGAAGGGGGGCTCTTTGCCGGAGATCTTTTCACGATGATGCCACAGAACCCAGATGTGGGTCCGGAGGAAGAAGGAGAGATTGATAGAAGATAAAATTGGCTCAGAACCCTCACTGAGAATTTATTTATTGATTGATGTTGGGTAACGGACAAGATTAAAAAAGAAAAACAGGAGTGAAGTAGAGATAATGCTCCAACACTCACCGAAAAAATATGATAAGGTTTAAAGGACGTCAGTAATTATCCGACATTCCTTAAAATGAGGTCGACATGTTTCGGGTCTCTATTGGTCCCAAGGGATCCTATGACGCTTCTTCAGGACCTAGTACATTATTACACTTCTCCAAATGAAAAAAATCCCTCAGGGGCCTTTGTCTAGTTGAGGCAATAAGAGGTCTAGGTCGTGTGTGGACCAACATATCTTTAATTAATCTTTAATCTAAACCACTCTTTGCTTTCAAAAGGACTACTAACATTAAAGATATGTTGGTCCACACACGACCTAGACCTCTCATTGCCTCAACTAGACAAAGGCCCCTGTGGGATCTTCCCCCAGTTGAGGGGCACTTTCCATGTGGGAACTGTAATGTGTGTTCACTCACCAAACGGATAGAGATCCTTGATTTAGAACCTATACTGACATGGCGGCTGACGAAACATACTAATTGCAATACTCGGAATTGTATTTATTTGATTACCTGCCCGTGCAATTTACGGTATGTTGGGATGACTACTAGAGCAGTCAAAGTTAGGATAAATGAACATCGTAGCAACATTTGATGTGGACGTGCGACAACCAAACTCAGCATCCATTTTATAGAGACTAAGCATACTCCAGATGACATGTGGTGGGTTGTGTTACAAACAAGTGTACACAAAGAGACCCGTTCACTTTTTGAACTGGAACAATGGTGGGTCTATAGACTTAACACCCATCTTCAAGGGTTAAACTATGACATTCCATGGTTTCACTTGTCTCTGTAGTCTCTCATATGACTTAATAGTTATTTCTTAACGCATGATCAAGAACTGGGTTATAAATTGTTATGTACACTTGAATTACCATAGGAGTCTGATCACAACACATGACCTGGTTGGTTCTCCATCCGTTATAATATCTTCTGATGCCTTTTACATCTTATCTACTAATCACGATGTTTCTCATTGCCCCTGCTCCTACGCATATTTATCTATCACCTTGTGACTCGGGAATCATCTTTGGCCTTAACAGGCTACTAAGATGGCCGCCATACTCCTCGCAATAGCGAGGACTTTTGAGTTTCCTTTTTCTATTTTTACCAAGATGCGCTCAGGCTCTAACCTGCAGCGCGTTGGTTCAGTTGCCGGGCAACGGTAACAATCAATTAGTGTCTGCGCGTTTTTGTCTGCGCTATTTTTATCCCCGTACGAACGTCTCCCAGTGTGTTCGGGAGCGCAGCGAGGGGTAGGTGAGACATGCCACACCAGTTTACCGATATGTAAGTACAATCGGCTACCCGTTTGTTTATGGACTTTTGTGAGCATCTCAGAGTCTGGCACTTGTCCCGTAGCTCGGGATAAGTGGTTCTCGTTTGCTCATGAGTTAGTTTTTATGGGAATTACCCAGAACTCGGATCTTTTTCCGGGGCTTCTTTTTTCTTTTTTCTTTATTATGAGATCACGTTTTCTTTTCTTTTCCGTGATCCTTGGATGCACTAAGACCTTGTGATATGATTTTAAGGGGGTTTGTAATATGTTTCTCAGTACATCCCCCCAGTGTTAGTACCTACTGACTATAAGTAAGAGCGTATACCTTTGGATTATTTCCTTACACATTTGAACTATGACCGATGTATGACTGACTGGTTGCGTTTTGTCCCAGCAATATTAAGGACTCTAATAGTGTGTGTCCTGGAGGTGAAGTGCCATCAACCATAAGGTGGTTTGATACACTCTCTGTTGCAATATAAGCAAAATCATTTTTTAATCACATGATAACTTCAGTACTAGCTTGTCTTTTATCTTTTTCATTGTATGAACAGACTTATGGTATACCTGGCTATGAGTCTGCGTGATCCCAGGAAGCCCGTTCCCGAGTTGGGTTGGTAAGCTCTCCTGTAACTTACTTAGCATGAGTTGCTACCATCCACTTTACCACTTTTCGTGTTGCACGGTTTGCCACATTTGGTTTTTGCTGGATTGATTTGATTGAGCAATTACTTTGACAATGTAGTATTGATGAAGAAATTATACAGTCTGTATCTTTTTTCCTCGTATCTTTAGGATGACTAATTAGGAACATCAAGTCTGGGTTAAAGTGAACTCGTGTAAGTGACTGTTGACGTTGTAACTGTGAATATCATAGTGCAGGAGTCTAACAGTTTTTTTCATTTGGAGAAGTGCAATAATGTACTAGGTCCTGAAGAAGCGTCATAGGATCCCTTGGGACCAATAGAGACCCGAAACATGTCGACCTCATTTTAAGGAATGTCGGATAATTACTGACGTCCTTTATACCTTATCATATTTTTTCGGTGAGTGTTGGAGCATTATCTCTACTTCACACCCGTTTTCTTTTTTGATCTTGGCCGTTACCCAACATCAATCAATAAATAAATTCTCAGTGAGGGTTCTGAGCCAATTTTATCTTCTATCAATCTCTCCTTCTTCCTCCGGACCCACATCTGGGTTCTGTGGCATCATCGTGAAAAGATCTCTGGCAAAGAGCCCCCCTTCGGGGGGAGCCGTCAGACATTGCAGCGCCGGTCTGACAAGGAGCCGTCCGATGATGAAGCATGACACCCAATAGGGTGTGTGAGGACTCTTGCTCCTATCAATTAGGACTCCCTTTCTTTCTTCATCATCTTTCGGAACAGTGTATTATATTATATGACTATATTCACTGGAGGGTATACACTGGACCAGTAAGCCTCCTTATCCCCTCCCTCTCTTTTGTATGTGCTCTGATATCCTACACTGGTATCAGTAGCTGTTGGACATGGCCTGGTTGGGGGGATTTCCCTGAAACCTTTTGCTTTTTACTCTTGTTTTTTTGCTGACTCTCTGCACAGCTTTACAACTCTGGGCACTTGCCCACTGTACTGCAGTGGGAACGTGCGAGCGCCCTTCCTACACATGCCAGGAAGGGTCATGCACTTGGGTGGTTGCGGAACTCTACCAAGGAGTGCCCTGTAAAGAGGTACACCACATACACAAGGCAGCCCTGGCTACTGGTGGGATGCTGCACTAAGTGTGCCGCCCCCCCCCCCCCGAATAGCCTGACCCGCATGTATCAGGCCTGACCGTGCAGGCCTGGGGAGGCGCAGGGGCATCTGCATCTAGGGGGGCATCTCTCATGCTTTGACCAACCCTAAGCAAGCCTTACGCTACCCCTAGGGTGCCCCCTGAAGGGCGGCGAGGATGGTAGGCGTAAGGCAAGGCAGGGCCACCAGGGTGTTCCCTGTCCATACAGGGAAGAAGCCCTATGTGGAGTCTCCCTACCTAGAGGATTGGGCCCTACTATAGGTTTCGCTGATTCCCTGTGAGTGGCCCTAGGGCCCGGGGCACTGTCCCACTGTGGCCCTCTTCCTACACCTGGTGGGAAGTGGTGCTAACCAGTATGTACTGAACCTGCCCCTGCGGGTCAGAGTCGGCACACTTGCAATGCTATTCTGACATGTGCTGAACCTGGCCCGGCAGGTCATTATGTGATCACTTGTCCCCCGTTGCTTACCAGTATGTGCGCACTTGCACAATGGTGTTCCAATGTACACTGAGCCCTAGATGCTTTTCCACTGTGAATAAACTGTGAAAACGTTCTTATCTTCCTAACTATGCCAGGAAAGTGGCGCTAACTAGTATGTGCACACTTGCACAATGGTGTTCCAATGTACACTGAGCCTGACACAGCAGGCCAGTGGGCGTGCACTTGCACAATGGGGTTTAATGTGCCTTCGGGCCATAGGAACTTTCCCACTGTGAATACAGTGTGGAAGCGCGTGCGCCTTCCTACCTATGCCAGGAAAGTGGCATTGACCAGTATGTGCAGATATGCACGCTTGTGTGTCCCTATGTTCTTGGCCTGTCACAGCAGGCCTGAGTGGGCACACTTGCACCCATGTGGTGTCCTTTAACTCTGGTCCAGCCTGCCCCAGGAAGCTTGTGCGTGCGCCAGGGCACATGTGTCCACGTAATGAAAGAATACACATCAATCAATCAAAACATTTGTAGAGCGCGCTACTCACCCGTGAAGGTCTCAAGGCGCTGGGGGAGGGGAAACGGGGGGGGCAGGGAGGGTCACTGATCGAACAACCATGTCTTGAGGTTCTTTCTAAAGACCAGTAGGTCTTTGGTTTTGCGAAGGTCGGTGGGGAGGGAGTTCCAGGTTTTGGGGGCGAGGTAGGAGAAAGACCTGCCTCCTGTGGTGGTGCGCTGGATGCGGGGGACTGTGGCTAGGGCGAGGTCAGCTTATCAGAGGTTGCGTGTGGGAGTGTGGAAGTTTACTCTTTCATTGAGGTAGGTTGGGCCGGTGTTGTGGAGGGATTTGTGTGCGTGGATGAGGATCTTGAATGTGATTCTCTTGTCTATGGGGAGCCAGTGAAGGGATTTGAGGTGTGGTGAGATTTGTTCGTGGCGGGGGAGGCCAAGGACGAGGCGTGCGGCTGTGTTCTGGATTCTCTGGAGTTTGCGTTTGAGTTTGAGTGTGGTGCCGGCGTAGAGGGCGTTACCGTAGTCCAGTCTGCTGCTGATGAGTGCGTGGGTGACTGTCTTTCTGGTTTCTGGGGGAATCCATTTGAAGGATTTTTTTAGAGTGTGGAGTCTGTGGAAGCAGGAGGAGGTTAGAGCATTGATTTGCTGTGTCATGGAGAGGAAGGGGTCGAGGATGATGCCGAGGACTGATTGATTGATTGATTGATTGATTTGTCAGTAAAGCTCTAGAAACGCAACTTCTAGGAAGTGGGCATTTCTATGTTCTAAAAACTCACTTTGGTGGCAGTTATTTCAAACTCCATTTCACTGGAGGCTGGGAAATGTGCATATCTGTGCATTCCGCAGCGACAGCCATAAAACTTGGGCACCGACAGGCGTCTGCCAGTTGTGGGCCTGGCTGGATAGACTGGAAGGAGAGGTTTTGACACTTGGCCTCTTGGAGTCAGATCATGGTACCACTAAATATAAGGATCCCCATGTGGCCTGCCTTTGTTGAGTGCGTTGCATTTCTCTCATGTGACAACTGACTGCATGCTCATTGTATGCGGTGTCAGTGTCATAGGTGATGACTTTCGGAGGTTTGGGTGTCCTAAGAGCAGTGCAGCATCCTACCTCGTGCGGCCCCGCCGAACTTGAATTTTTTGTGTGTGTAGCCAGATCATCTGGTGTGACTCAAGTCATCATGTACCAGACGTTGTGCCTCATTCCAGGGAGACACGGAATAGGAATCCTTCATGTGCATGCTCAAGGATTGTCTGGTGCGACTCAGATCATCACGCACCAGACATTGTGCCTTCTTCCAGGGAGGTACGACATTCAGCACTTTGTGATGGTGATTG
The DNA here is from genome assembly GCF_031143425.1 of Pleurodeles waltl. Classification (NCBI taxonomy): domain Eukaryota; kingdom Metazoa; phylum Chordata; class Amphibia; order Caudata; family Salamandridae; genus Pleurodeles; species Pleurodeles waltl. The sequence continues at coordinate 1,532,908,548 of NC_090447.1, read as the reverse complement.
GGATTGCCTGGTGCGACTCAAGTCATCATGGACCAGACATTGTGCCTCATTCCAGGGAAGCACAACATTGAGCACTTTGTGTTGCTGATCAGAAGTGTCTGGTGCAACTCAAGTCTTTGCGCACCAGATGTGGCACCTCATTCCAGGGAGGTACGGGTGTGGAATCCTTTTCGTGTGTTTAACCAGATTGTCTGGTACGGCTCAAGTCAATGCTCACCAGATGTTGTGCCTCATTCCAGGGAGGGTTGACATTGAGCACGTTGAGTGTGCAATCAGAACCTGTCTGGGACAACTCAAGTCTCATGTACCAGACGCTGTGCCTTATTCAGGGAAGTTTGACATTGAGCACTTTGTGTTGGTGATCGGAATCATCCGGTGCAACTCAATTCACTGCACAGCCTACGTAGCACCTCCATCCAGGGAGGCACGGATTGGTATCTCTTTGTGTGCAACCAGGACAGTCTGGGGCTTCTCAAGCCATTGCACCCCAGGTGTTGCCCCTCCTCCCAGGGAGGTGCAGGATTTCGTAACTCTTGTGCATTAGGGTGCCTGGCTTGGCTGGGCACCACTGTGAGCAGCATGTGTCCCCCAACAACCCTCCCCCATACTTTGCAGACCAGGGCCAGCCCCAGAAGGCACAGTTCAGAGGCATCTCAGTGAACTTCCAGAGTGGTGGCCAAATTTTCATTTGCTGACTATTATCTGCTCTGCGGTGTCCCTTCTTTTCCCCCATATTGTCCCCGAGTGCCTGAACAAGAGTGCCTCGGGTAGTGTGAGGCCTAGCACCCGGGGAAAGACTGTTTGCATCTTCTGCTAGTGGGAGGAGAGGTAGTAGGGCCAGTTGGAGGGTGGAGGAAGAGTCTGGGGCCCAACGGGGGCTCCACGAGCGCAGTGACAGCTAACCTACCGGATATCAGTGCACCGCATTAGGGTGCAGGGAGTGAGCGTATTCTAGTGCATAAGGCACGAGCTGCCTGATGTCCATGGCACCATTTGGCAGTGCGGAGTGAGTGTGTGGGAGAGATTGCGGGTAATTGTTTACACCATACAATGGTGTTGCCAGACACGTTAATTCTTGCCAGAGCACTTACTCGGTTGACGTTAGATTTTACCTGTGCGGCTCATGCTGTTGAGCTACTTTAAATTGCAGCATTGCTCTGTATGTACACATTGCTGAACGTGTGTATAATTGAGTTAGGTAGTTGCTAGGAAGGGTCCCCTGAAGACTATGTTTTTCAGGGAATGTGTTATTCCTCTCATGTGTGCATACTGCAAATGTTGTTTTAAATCAGTTGGGCCTAGTACTGCTAGTGTTGTTTGAATGGTGATTCCTGCCTAGAGTTACATGCTATTCATGCTGTGTTAATGTGTGTGTTGAATACAAAACCTATTTACGTACAGCTTATGTGCAGTCTCTTTTGTAATGCTCAGTGTAATTGCTGTGTGGTATTCCTGTGCCAGTGCTTTACACGTTGCCCCGTGACAAGCCCGACTGCTCCGTGCCAAGCTACCCAAGGGTGAGGTCAGGCTATTCAGTCAGTGTAATCAACCACCCCTCATGGGAGTGGTAGGTTCTGCCTGGCAGGGTCCCTTGTGTCCTCTGCCAAGAGCCTGGGCATCTGGTAGAAAATCAGCTGTCCATGATCCCTCAGATCAAGGCAGTCACAGCGAAGTGGTTCAGCCGATTGAAAGCCAGCAGGAAGGACGCTCCTCTTATGTCACCAGCAGTGTTGAAAGCGACTAATGTAGTGGTGATCGTGCCCCGCTTTGACTAAGCAAACTCCCCGTAATTGGGTGTCCCTGCAACTTCATTACACAAACTACAACTTTTTCAAAATGCACCAGCAAGCATAGTCTGTAAATTGTTTAGACGTGTGCATATCTCTCCTGCCATAAAGAAGCCTCACCGCCTCCCCGTCAAACAGAGTTCTTTTTAATACATCTTGTATTATTTACAAATCCACTCATGACTATGCTCTAGCCTTTGTCGCAAGCAAATTTGAGGGATATGTTCGCAGATCCTCTCTTGACAACCAGTTGAGGATCCCTCGGTTCAAGTGACAGAGGGCGGGAGCTTCTCTGTCCTGGCCCCATCTTATGGAACTTTCTTCCTTTCCCGGTCAGGCTGGAACCCAACTTTGAGAGGTTCCGGAAACATTTGAAGACCTGGCTACTTAAGCAAGCTTTCAATAGCGTGAGGTCTCTGTCCCTCCCTCCTGGTTGTTGCAGCACTACGGCCCTGATTTAAGAAAAGTGGTGATGCACCCAGTGCAGCGCCACTTTTCTTGCGCTGCTTAGCGCCCCCTTAATGCCGGCATGTGTGCGCCGTATCTTAGATACAGCGCACCACGGCGGTAGTTAGGGGAGCTAGCAACAACATTTGTGACACTAGTTTGGAGCTTTGCAGGATTAGCGCCAAAAATGTTGATGCTAATCCTGCAAAGCCCATTGAGGCCCCTTGTAAACAATGGTGTGCCTCCTTTTAACAACTGCTCTGAGCAGATGGTAAAAGTGCCGAAATAAATGACGCAAAGGAATCTCTTAGATCTCGTTGCACCATTTTTTCGCACCCCTAACGTGGGAGCTCCCCCTTTGCGTACATTACGCCTGGCGCAGGTCATATTAAACCTAATGAAAGAGCCCCTTCTTTCAACCTCTATCTTCATTTAAAAATACTTCCTGTGTCAGATATTTTTGACTATTTTGCAGGAAAAATCTCCGTTTGCATCCTCCTGAGGATCGGGTGCACCGGGAGAGTCTAACTAACAAAGGCCAGACCTGCCAGGTTGGGGCACAGACTTGTCCCACAGTGACATTTCAGCCCCCAGCAGATCTGTTCCCTGAAGTCTGTTGTAAATCATATCTGACACCAAGGAGCCCCCACCGCAAGGATACAGCCTTGGACTTTATCCCACTGTGGAATTCTTAGGTTGCACATCAAAGAGCTTTAAAACCAATAGTACAAAGTTATGGGCCGGTTGTGATGGGAAATCCGCAAATGATAAAATGGCGGGTCCAGTTATTCCACACTTGGGGCCTCATTATGCGATGTGGCCTTTGTTCCACTACCAGAACTCTTGTGTTCACTCAGGGGTCATAGGAAGCATTTAGGGCCTCTGGGAGTCCATAGTGAATAAAGTCTCCAGACTGGAATTACAAACATTTCTTGCTCTGTGATGGTGAATGATGTCCCTGGGATAGACCCAGTGCTTCAGCCGACCACATACACTCACAGATGCTCCATTTTGGGTGCCTGGACCCCAGTCCATCCTTTTAGAGACTTATAAGCCTTAATTCACGCTTTGGTACCTGGAACAACCAGCTACCAGCGAGACCGAGGAAACACTTTCCCAACACCAGAGGGGAGAGGTTTGCTGCACTCACCCTCCCTGCCAGTGGGCTGTGCTTTTGTCCCTGAGGTGATTTCTGTCACATGGCAACAGCCACCTCTGGAAAAACTCAGTGACGAATATACCACCTTGGCACTGATTAAAGTATGGTGGATTTACACGCGAAGATACCAGGCGGCAACATTTATGATTCTGGGAGGTACTTCGTAGCTGCCCAGCTCTGCAGGTTCATGCGTGAGGTGCTGCCCCAGTCCAGGCTTTTTTCCTTTGAATTCTTGGATTAATAATCCCATTTTATAATGGAAGCAACAAGACTACAATCCCAGAATTCAAAGAAAAAACCCGAACTGGGGTAGCATATCACGCACGGACCTGGGAAACCTGGCACGGCTGAGATTTATGCACCTGATTCCACCTATTGTGAGTTAATTGCCATGGAATGGTATGGAACCAGTGCTTAATTTTGTGAAAGAAAGGGTGCCGGTGCCTGAAGCACTGTTTAGGAGTCAGCAGCCGGTGCAATTAAACGTTGGGATGCCGCATACTAAACTGGTCTTTAATACAATCACAGACGCTCCATGCCAGTGGTTAATTTCTAAATAAAAAGTGTCGGTGCCCAAAGCACTTCTCTGAAACATGTGGTTGCTGCAGTTAAATATGGGAACAAGGAACACTGAGGCAGCGTAATCCTAAAGCCATCTCAGGCCTCTTTAATCCATTTACAGCCACTCCCTTCCCCTTCAGCTCACTCTTGCAGCTTTCCGCTTTCTCCCTTTGTGAGGGTTTTCCGTCTTTCTTTGCTCCGTCTTTCCCATATGTGCCTTCTGCTCCTAGTAAATGCCTAATCCAGAAAGTGCCGGCCCTAAAAAATAAGTGCTGGTGCCCCGCACCAGAAACCACCAGCTCAAATTAAGTACTGCTCCCTGCCCCTTTGTCTCGCTGCTTTCTCTCTCTATGCCGGTTTTTCTGACTTTCTCGTCTCCCATTTTTCCGATCTTTGTGTGTGTCCCTCTCTTGCACTAGGGAAATATCTGATGGGACAAAAATAGGTGCTGGTCCCCAAAAGGTGTCTCCCACCAGCAACCACCGGCTCAAATTAAGGACTGGCTATAACTGTACAGAGCTGTTTTCCTGGGTGGAACTCTATATGCTCTCATTTAGCACTTGCTGTGACGTGCTGAGCAGCTGGTAGGTGTAAGTGGGAGGCCGGTGAAGGGTTGTAAGGGTAGCAGGTAGACCCAGCTGTCATATAATTTACACTGGTGTAATCTCACATAATCTTCAGCAGTTTGAGTTACAATTGTTATGTGAAATGCCAGAGATTACACCATTACCACACCTTGCACATTTGAGACTTTGTTCCGGCAGAAATCCTATAGAGAAACAAAGAAAGAAGGAGATTTAGCAGGATACAAGCAGCTGTTTGTGTTACCTGTGATGTTGTGCCCGTGGCGGCTGCTGCCAGGAATGTGTGGAGGGGCAGAGTGTGGAGTGGGAGGGGCAGCGTGCTGTGCGAAGCGGAATACTAATCAATTTTTTTTTTAAAAGTCTTTCCTGCCACTTCCGGCCCTCTGTTTTCCTCTGCTCCCGTCGTAGGTCCTTCCCTTGTTGCTCCCCTCCCCACCCAATCCAGACCCTTCTCTCATGTTGTTACCCAGCATGAGAGAAATGCTGGGATTGGCCTGAGCGGGCTGAAATGCCGCTCAGAGAGGGAGTGAGAGCCTGCGCTTGGCCTCCACCCGGCTGTGAAAAACAGCTCGGGTGGAGAGCTCTAAGTGCGCATGTCGGTTTGGCCAGCCTAAGATGGCCAGCCACACCAACATGCACACCCAGCGGCTGATTTTAGAGCCCCTAGTGCCTTCTTGCGCCACATTAGCGTCATTTACTTGTGCAAATGTGGTCCAACCAGGCTGAAATAAGTGCGCCAAATTTACAAAGTGGCACAATGCATGCACTGTGCCACTTTGTAACCCTTTGCGCTACAATATGCCTGTGCCAGGCATAATGTATGCAAAGGGGGCGTTCCCCCATTGGGGGGGTCTGAACAAATGGTGCAAAGAAATCTAAGAGATTTCTTTGCGTCATTTTTTACGGCACTTTTAAGACCAGCACAAAGCAGGCGTGTTCAATGGGCCTCAATGGGCTTCGCAGGATTAGGGTCAAAACATTTTTATGCTAATCCTGTGAAGCTCCTAATTAGCGTCAAAAATGTTGCTGCTAGTTCCCCCAACTACTGCCATGGTGTGCCGTATCTTAGATCTGGCGCACACATGGTGGCGTTAGGGGGTGCTAAGGGGTGCAAGAAAAGTGGCGTTACCCCAGGTGTAGCGCCACTTTTCGTAAATCAGGGCCTTAGAGTGCACTTAACACTCCTTCTCCCCCTGCTGACACTGTGGATGGCCCAGCCCTACACCAGTCAGCAGACTGGCTAAGCAGAAAAATAAAATGATGATAAATACTTTTATTATCATTTTATTTTCCACTTTTTGCTGCCGTTCTGCAGTAGGGCGATGCTTCTCTGCCGTAGCGGAGGGGCCACCCCTGGCCAGTCTCACATACAAGAAACTGGCTCTTCTTGGAGTTCTATGTGTTTGATGGGTTCAGGGCTAGCCTGGGAGGATTTGTTTGTGTTTAGGATTTATTTATTATTTTGCTGGTGGGATGACTCAGTGATTTGAATGCTCGTCTTTGACAAATGCTGTAATGTGAAGGTGACAAGCCTGAATACTGGTAAGCGAGATTGAACTTTCCATCCCTCTAAGACGGATAAATTAGGGCCCAGATTTAAGGGCCCCTAGCGCCATTCCGACACCACATTAGCATCATTGTTTTCACGCTAATGTGGCGTTGGAACGCCAAAAATGCGACGCCATAATTATAAACTGGTGCAATGCATGCATTGCGCCACTTTGTAACCCCTTGCGCCACAATATGCCTGTTCCAGGCATAATCTATGCAAACGGGCATTCTGGCGCCAGGGCGCTGACAAATTGGCGCAAAGAAATCTAAGAGATTGCAGCATTTGTGTCGGCATTTTTAATGCCTGCTCAGAGCAGGCGTTAAAGGGACGCTCCCATTGTTTTTAATGGTCTTTGGGTGCTTTGTAGGATTATTGACAACATTTTTGGCGCTAAACCTGCAAAGTGCCGGGCTAGTGTAAACAATTATGACGCTAATACCCCTGGATATTGCAAAGGTGTGGCGTATTTTAAATATGGCGCACAGGTGGAGGCATTCGGGGGGCGCTAAGGGGCGCAAGAAAAGTGGCACTTTTCATAAATCTGCCCCAAAGTATCATAAATTGGGTAGTGGCAACACTGGTTATTTATAGAGCTTAAAAATGGCAGAAGTGCTGTACGAAGCGCTTAAGAGAGGGTCTTACAATTCTTCTTAGATGGATTCCCTTTAGTTGTTCTCTTTGCTCAGTGTAATCCCATTCAGGTTCCCTCTATCTCTTGTTATCGCAGGGTGGTGGCCACCTTGTGGTCACCCTCTGGGGATGAGCGAGCTTGTCCTCGCCTGGGTCACTGACGCCCACCACTCCAGTTCTTTCTTTCAGCAGATGCTCTCTCTTCTCCTTGTGCATTTACTGAAATAGATGGTCTGATGTACATTTCTTATTGCTAGGTAATTGATTTGCATTTGTCGTTTCCATCCGGTATTTTTTCCTCTGGACCATGGTGATCTTAATTTTTGACATATAGAGCGAAACTCTCTTCTGTGTCCCAGCCCCTCCTCTTGCAATGGCATTTACTGATTTGCTAGAGAGACTCCACTGCATGAAGTCTTAATAAGTCTCAAAGCTCATCCAGCCATCATTATACAAAGAGGCTTTCTGAATCCTTGGGCTGGGGATGGTTTGCAATGCAGGGAAGGGTCACTTGAACCTGTTTGCTAATTTCCAATAGGTGGCTCCGTTCCCATCCATTACATGGCAATGAACATGGCCTGTGCCTTTTGGCAGCAAAGTTCGTTACATCCTAGCAAGATTCTGTCCCCTTTGGCTGCGACGTGCAATCTGCTTTTAGGGGCGCTCTGGGTGTTGTTAGATTTTGGCGCTGCCTCAGGTTTACGAAAACTCATAAATCTGGGGCAGCGTCAAAATGCAATGGGTGTTGTTGTTGCACACCCACAGCAACACCCATTGGGGCATAGTTACGAGCCCCTAGTGCCACTGAAGCGTCACTTTTCATGACACTCTAGTGGCGCTATGCACTGCGCCGTATTTACGAGGTGGCGTTAAGCTACTTTTTGTGGCATAACGCCACCTTGTAAATACGGCCCCTTCACATGCAGCACTGTGTTCTGTATTTACTCGTACAAAACCATAGAAATTCAGCAGTTATAGTTAGAGTCCTTTCAAGTCACTAAAACTCGCACCGTAAGGGAACTATAACTCGCGCCCTCGCCATGCACAGCCAATTACTCCATGTTATATCATTGATGACATCTTCTATGCCATTTCTCATACTAACTGGGGACCGCCCCCTTTGCATACATTATGCCTGGCGCGGGCATCTTGTAGCGTAAAGGGTTGCAAAGTGCTGCAATGCATGAATACAGGCAGCTGTTTACACACATTCGTAGTATAACGCTAATATGCACCTGTGGGTGGTGTTTTGTTATACGTGCTGATTAATTTGCTAAAACCGACAAGCGTCTAAGAAGAGGTAAATACATGGGAAAATGCAGCATTTTACGACTCCGTTTATTGTCTAAACACAAAATAAAACTGGATAAATACCAAGAAGTCAGCAAACAAACTACATCTGGATAAAAACAGAAAGAAATGGTAAGAAGATAAGTACCATAAAACCGGGAGCCCTCTTTATAAGCAGCCTACAGGGTGCAGGAGGGTATATTCCCAGCAGGACCCTGCATGAGTTACGCACTGCCCCCCCCCGGCACGGGCACACACCTGAGGCTTGTAACATTCACACGGACGCAGGAGTCTTTAGGGTGCCGGAGGGTATATTCCCAGCAGGACCCTGCATGAGGTACGCACTGGCCCCCCCTGGGGCGGGTACACACCTGAGGCTTCACACGGACGCAGGAGTCTCTAGGGTGCCGGAAGGTATATTCCCATCAGGACCCTGCATGAGGTACGCACTGGCCCCCCTGGCACGGGTACACACCTGAGGCTTGTAACATTCACACGGACCCAGGCAGTCTCTAGGGTGCCTGAGGGTATATTCCCATCAGGACCCTGAGGTACGCACTGGCCCCCCCTGGCACGGGTACACACCTGGGGCTTCACACAGAAGCAGGCAGTCTCTAGGGTGCCTGAGGGTATATTCCTAGCAGGACCCTGGATGAGTTACGCACTGCCCCCCCCCCGGCACAGGTACACACCTGAGGCTTCACACAGAAGCAGGCAGTCCTAGGGTGCCTGAGGGTATATTCCTAGCAGGACCCTGTATGAGTTACGCACTGGCCCCCCTGGCACGGGTACACACCTGAGGCTTGTAACATTCACACAGAAGCAGGCCGTCTCTAGGGTGCGGAGGGTATATTCCCAGCAGGACCCTGAATGAGGTACGCACTGGCCCCCCCTGGCACGGGTTCACACCTGAGGCTTCACACAGACGCAGGAGTCTTTAGGGTGCCGGAGGGTATATTCCCAGCAGGACCCTGGATGAGTTACTCACTGGCCCCCCCTCGCACAGGTACACACCTGAGGCTTGTAACATTCACACGGACGCAGGCAGTCTCTAGGGTGCCTGAGGGTATATTCCCAGCAGGACCCTGCATGAGTTACGCACTGGCCCCCCGGCACGGGTACACACCTGAGGCTTCACACGGACGCAGGAGTCTCTAGGGTGCCGGAGGGTATATTCCTAGCAGGACCCTGCATGACTTACGCACTTCCCCCCACCCCGGGGCGGGTACACGCTGAGGCTTCACACGGACACAGGAGTCTTTAGGGTGACTGAGGGTATATTCCCTGGATGACCCTGGATGAGTTACGCACCGGCCCCCCAGCACGGGTACACACCTGAGGCTTCACACGAATGCAGGCAGTCTTTAGGGTGTCGGAGGGTATATTCCCATCAGGACCCTGCATGAGGTACGCACTGCCCCCCCTGGGGCGGGTACACACCTGAGGCTTCACTCGACGCAGGAGTCTTTAGGGTGCCGGAGGGTATATTCCCAGCAGGACCCTGGATGAGTTACGCACTGGCCCCCCGGCACAGGTACACGCCTGAGGCTTCACACGGACGCAGAAGTCTTTAGGGTGCCGGAGGGTATATTCCCAGCAGGACCCTGGATGAGGTACGCACTGGCCCCCCCTGGCACGGGTACACACCTGAGGCTTCACACGGACGCAGGAGTCTTTATGGTGCCGGAGGGTATATTCCTAGCAGGACCCTGGATGAGTTACGCACTGGCCCCCCGGCACAGGTACACGCCTGAGGCTTCACACGGACGCAGAAGTCTTTAGGGTGCCGAAGGGTATATTCCCAGCAGGACCCTGGATGAGTTACGCACTGGACCCCCGCCACAGGTACACGCCTGAGGCTTCACACGGACGCAGGAGTCTTTAGGGTGCCGGAGGGTATATTCCCAGCAGGACCCTGGATGAGTTACGCACTGGCCCCCCGGCACAGGTACACGCCTGAGGCTTCACACGGACGCAGAAGTCTTTAGGGTGCCGGAGGGTATATCCCCAGCAGGACCCTGCATGAGGTACGCACTGCCTCCTCCCCCCCCAGGCCGGTACACGCTGAGGCTTCACACGGACGCAGGAGTCTTTAGGGTGTCTAAGGGTATATCCCCAGCAGGACCCTGCATGAGTTAGGCACTGGCCCCCCTGGGGCGGGTACACACCTGAGGCTTCACACGGACGCAGGAGTCTCTAGGGTGCCGGAGGGTATATTCCTAGCAGGACCCTGCATGAGTTACGCACTGCCCCCCCGGCACGGGCACACACCTGAGGCTTGTAGCATTCACACGGACGCAGGAGTCTTTAGGGTGCCGGAGGGTATATTCCCAGCAGGACCCTGCATGAGGTACGCACTGGCCCCCCTGGGGCGGGTACACACCTGAGGCTTCACACGGACGCAGGAGTCTCTAGGGTGCCGGAGGGTATATTCCCATCAGGACCCTGAGGTACGCACTGGCCCCCCCTGGCACGGGTACACACCTGGGGCTTCACACAGAAGCAGGCAGTCTCTAGGGTGCCTGAGGGTATTTTCCTAGCAGGACCCTGGATGAGTTACGCACTGCCCCCCCCGGCACAGGTACACACCTGAGGCTTCACACAGAAGCAGGCAGTCCTAGGGTGCCTGAGGGTATATTCCTAGCAGGACCCTGGATGAGTTACGCACTGGCCCCCATGGCACAGGTACACACCTGAGGCTTGTAACATTCACACAGAAGCAGGCAGTCTCTAGGGTGCGAAGGGTATATTCCCAGCAGGAACCTGCATGAGGTACGCACTGGCCCCCCCTGGCACGGAAACACACCTGAGGCTTCACACGGACGCAGGAGTCTTTAGGGTGCCGGAGGGTATATTCCCAGCAGGACCCTGGATGAGTTACGCACTGGCCCCCCTGGCACGGGTACACACCTGAGGCTTGTAACATTCACACAGAAGCAGGCAGTCTCTAGAGTGCGGAGGGTATATTCCCAGCAGGACCCTGCATGAGGTACGCACTGGCCCCCCCTGGCACGGGTACACACCTGAGGCTTCACACGGACGCAGGAGTCTTTAGGGTGCCAGAGGGTATATTCCCAGCAGGACCCTGGATGAGTTACGCACTGGCCCCCCCTGACACGGGTACACACCTGAGGCTTGTAACATTCACACGGACGCAGGCAGTCTCTAAGGTGCCTGAGGGTATATTCCCATCTGGACCCTGAGGTACGCACTGGCTCCCCCTGGCACGGGTACACACCAGGGGCTTGTAACATTCACACGGACGCAGGCAGTCTTTAGGGTTCCTGAGGGTATATCCCCAGCAGGACCCTGCATGAGGTACGCACTGGCCCCCCCCTGGCACGGGTAAACACCTGGGGCTTGTAACATTCACACGGACGCAGGCAGTCTTTAGGGTTCCTGAGGGTATATCCCCAGCAAGACCCTGGATGAGTTACGCACTGGCCCCCCTGGCACGGGTACACACCTGAGGCTTCACACGGACGCAGGCAGTCTATAGGGTGCCTGAGGGTATATTCCCATCAGGACCCTGCATGAGGTACGCACTGCCCCCCCGGCACGGGTTCACACCTGGGGCTTGTAACATTCACACGGACGCAGGAGTCTCTAGGGTGCCTGAGGGTATATTCCCATCAGGACCCTGCATGAGGTACGCACTGGCCCCCCCTCGCACGGGTACACACCTGGGGCTTGTAACTTTCACACGGACGCAGGCAGTGTGCGCTTTGAAGAAGCATTGGTGCTGTGCACTGTGCAAACCATAAAACATTGCAGTATGGATTAGTTCAGTTTGGGAAGATCCGTAAACCCCAATACATGGACCCCCGAAGAGTAAGGCGCAATCCTTCGTCTACATATGATGCCTGTAACTGCTCACGCTGGCCCTTTAAACCGCATGCCCTTGAGCTGCAGAACACAAATAATTCCCACCCCCGCTCGTCCAGGAAGCGCTTCAATGTCATTTCGTGGACAGTAAGCACTATATAAAAACCAGTACAATTTACTTAAGTTAGTTAAAACACGGCATTTACTTGTCCCAGCTCAGAGCTTTGTTGTAATGCAAATAATCGGTGCTATCACATGGCATGTAAATGGTACTCATTTTATCAGCCTTGGAAGGATGACAGGCTGAGCCCATCCTGCAAAGATTCCAAACAAATCCTTGCAAGTTAAGCACAGATCTCTGCAGCAGGCACATTAACGCACTGAGCTAGGAAGCAGGCTATACTTACCCCCATGGTGAGTGTGTGTAGATGAGGCTGTGTGATGCAATGTGTGCTCCTCGGAGGACTGGCTCAGGGCCTTCAGTGCTCCACAGCAGACACAGCAGGTTATATGTGCTCCGTGACCCGAGAGGCCACGCCCACCACCCTGGGTCTGTCACGACAGAAGCAGCAGAACCGGTTCTTTTCCTGTGTCCTGACCTGGCTTGGAGCCCTGCCCTGGAGCGGATCCATCTATAGTGGCTTCAGTCACACTGATAGCCCAAGGGGGGCTGTGACTGATGCAAAGTGAGTGCAGGAATTGTGCAGGCTTCTTCCTCTCTCCGTGCAGCTCTGCTTGTGTCAAGCGTTCAGCGCCTCATCGGGGGTAGCAAGCGCTGTATAAATGTAATTTAAACGTGGTCCCTGCAAACATGCAGGTGTATTCACCAATATATGAAGTTCGTTATTCCATTTTAAATGTGCATGGGATTGCACGGGGAGGGGGGGCGCTGTGTTAGTTCCTCTGGCATGCAGAGAGAATGTTCCAGAAAGCGCCTTGAAGCTTGCCACTGACTGGCGAGTAGTGACTGAGGCACCCTGGTCAGCATGGGAGGTTATGAAGTGAAACTCTGGGGAAGTTCCCTCTAAGAGACAATTCCACACGGGGTGAGGGTGTGTGGGGGGGGCGGGTAAGCACATATGTGAGACCACACCATAAATAGCTCAGATCAGTGCACAGAGGTACAGGCTTCTAAACTGTGCACAGATTAAGGAAGCTATTTGCACTCTGTAGGTTTGGCTTCTTTGATCACTCACTATGTCTAAGACTCGACAAAGACATAGAAGGGGCATATCCGCCCTTGCAGATATGTCCACACATATAATATAATGCCCCTGCCATAGGGCTGTATGGCCTGCTGTACCGGTGGCTTACATATATTGCAAGCAGTGTTAGGGGGCAGGCAGACAGGCTGTGTGCCATGTCGTGTTCTCACTCTTAGCTGCACCAATGACAGTCTGCATGTGCTAGGAGAGGGGTCCCGAGGGTTGCACAGTACATGCTGCAGCCCTTGTGGACCATCTTTGGTACCTCTGCCCTTGGTACCTGGGGTACCATTTACTAGGGACTCACGGGGGTGCCAACCGTATCGCCAATTAGGGAACAATCAAAGAGATCTGACCCTAGGGACATGGTTAGCAGGAACCCAGTGAACTTTCAGTCAAAATTAAATCGAATACCAGGCAAAAAGTGGGGGTGACCATGTCCCAAAGGGGCACTTTCTACTCTCTAGCCTCCCTTTTTTATTTGTGGTTTATCCTCGGACTCATATTAGTTAAACTAACCCTTCCTTTAGTTTTCTAACCTTCTCTCCCTCCAGGGACCATTTACTTCTCCCTTTCATGACTGTTTTCCTTACTACTGATCTGTACCATATTAGCCTGTTTTCTATCCAATGTTTTTGATATCCCAGTGTAATTCCACACAGAGTTTTGTAACTTAAGCTAGTTAAACTGAAAGAAGGACTCCACTGAGTCTGTTGAAACAACTGTACAAACAGCACAGGGCAAACATTCATAGAAGAGACCTTGCACACGCGACAGTGAAAGGATCTGGAAAAGTAGAGGCAGGACTAAACCGATGCATGAACTAAAAACTATTCCGGAGGAGACAATCTCTAATGAATCACTGAAGAATACATACATCTATCACCCTTATAGATGTTAAACAGACAGGAGGTGCGAGGACACCGTGGTCCCCGACCTCAACTATACAGACCAGTGGTCACCAAAATTGTAAACTTAAGATTCTATTTTCCCATTCAATGGTCACTAAATCCCATCCATAAAACGTAAATTCTGTTGCATGTAGATTCCAGGCCAGCCATATCAAAGCATCCACCCAGATGTCCACAGGTCCACGGTCCTCGTCTATGAAATACACGTCCACCAGCGGTCACCAGACGCCATGTTCATGTAAGCACTCGACCACAAATACTCAACTGATGCCCATGGCAGGTGGTCTCAGTACAGACTATAGACCACTCAGGACCACACACTCCATGAGCGCTCTACCCTGATAAACTATACAGGGCCTTATGGGATACTCTGTGAAAATGTGGAGTTTATCCGGTCTGCTGTATTACAAGTGCCATAGGTTATAACACACTTCTAATGTGGAGAACGGGGCACCTACTGTGTTTGTGAGAGAGTGTCCCATCTGCCAACCTCTGAATAAGGCCCTTAGGGACACATTTATCAAAACATCACGCAGTGCAGCAGGCCAGCTTGCAGGACTGCGTGATAGGGAAAGGGCAAGAATGCGCCATACTTAATGTTATACGGCACCTTAGTTTCTTTTCCCTGCACTGAGACACATTGTGCTGCCTAGCATCAATGCAGGCACACTTGCGCCATGGTGCAAGGACGTCTGCGTTGTAAACAGGATTGCTTTTGTGCAGGAAAGGCCACCTTCCTGCACAAAAACAATCCAGAGAGGCATTTTCCTTATTCTATGTGTGCTGCAGAATGCAGCAGATGTAGAAAGAGGACGTAAGGAGGAGAGTAAAGATACATCTCAGCTGGGGAGGCGTAGCATTTTGATGCATTCTCAGGTATACCAGGTCTACCAGTAATCACATATCTGGGGATGTGCCAAAATCCATAGCTGGATGACCCACGCTCCACCCATGGAATGCCTTTCCACGGCAGATTAATGCAACGCAGCGATTTGCGCGGTGTAACATTATTATAGATTTATCAAGCCACACAAGACCACGCAAGGTGGCCTTGCTTGGCTCGATCAACCTAACTTAAGAGTTGCTTCACACTTGCGCCCCGTAGCGTGGCGCAAGGTGACGCAACTCTTTTACAAACATGCCCCTAAGTCTCTGCCACCAGATGAGTAATCTTGTGCTTCTCACGCTATGGAGGCCCCACATACACACTGTTAGGACAAGAAACATGTAGGTCAAGTTTGAAAAACTACGCACTCCTGGCCACCAGTCTAAGGAAAGCACATTCTCGCCACATAGCCTCACGCACACTTCAAGCACACATTATTATGACTAAGGGCCTGATTTAGATTTCGGTGGATGGGTTACTCCATCACAACGGTGACAGATATCGCGTCCAACGAAATATAAATCCCATAGGACATAATGGGATTTATATTTTGGAGACGGGATAGCTGTCACCATTGTGACGGAGTAGCACGTCCGCCGAAATCTAAATCCGGCTCTGTGTACTCCAGCCACACGCACACCACCCAACAGACATGCAAGTGAATGAACATCAAATGACCCTAATTCCAGCACGCCAGGGGCAGACTGACCTACGGAGCAATCAGGCGGTGCCCAGCGGGCTGGTCTGACAGGTCAGTGTGTGGACCAGTGTTTTGCCAGTTTGTGGGCCTGTTTCCCTGTCTGCTGGGCCTATCTGTACTGGTCATTTTCTTAATATTAAAACAAGCATTGCCTGCAGCAAGCTCAAATCCAAGCAGTCTGCCACACCTTGCAAAACAGCCATGCCGCGTGGCCTTACAAGTTAAGAACTGACCCAATTTGCAAACATGGGCCACTTGTTTAGCTTTCTAACTCACTATTGTGGACTACCTTAATATAGGTGCCTGGGCCTATTTTTGTCCCACTTGGACCCTGTAGCACCTGACAATGGTGCCTGATTCTCAGTCATTCATCTGGTGTAGCTCCTTTAAGTGCATTATGAGAAATCGTTTAGAAAGTTCAGTGAAGCCTGTATCACATTCATGGGAGATCTAACACCCACTGGTAAGTCTTTAGAAGGAAACCAAATACAAGGTTAATAAAAAACATATTTTTCCACCGAGAGAAAGGACATTCCAGAATAGAAATCTGTTGCATTGCATATTTTTTACAAGCTCTACAGATAAACCAAACTCATCCATGGAATCATCAGCTCCACCGGGTACAGGTGGTTCAGACAAGGGGACACTTGGGTCTAAGGGTAGCTTGTGTCTGATATTACTTCCAGTACTAGGTAAATTGACACTTTGAATGTGATGATGATACATACAGTCACAGGGTAACTTTCTTCTTTACTAGTTTCAGGATTGGCAAATACACTGTGTCGGCATCCGTCTGCGCTTCGACCGTGCCTAATGCCAGGAACCCTAGTTCTCCCGCCACACGCCAATACACCGCCACCGAACTCCGAGCCTTGGATCCCGGAATCCATAACAACAACAACTGCTTCTGCACTTTTCAATGATGAATGGTAGGACCTTTTATATGCCAGCACTGTCTATCCTCCTGCAACACCGGACCACCCACACACAGAATCACCACCACACCAACCACAACTGCTTCAGAACAAATCCACTGCCTCCTGCTCAACGCACAATCACTCAGCAAGCACGACATTGAGATCTGGGACACCATCACCTCCATCACCCCGACGTCGTCTCCCTCACCGAGACCTGGCTCAACCCTGCATCCACTCCCGACATTGCCTCAGCAACTCCAAATACAGCATAGCTCACCAGGACTGCATCAACAAATGCAGAAGCAGAATTGCCATCATCTGCAAAGAAGTGATCCCCTGCACCACCGCCACGGATAACACCACCCTGATCATGAAACATATCAATTTCCAATTCCAAATCAATGGCAAAACCACCCTTGCCTACAGACCTCCAAGACCACGCCCTAGTTTCTGCAACGCCATCCCTAAATCCATCGCCCCACTCGCCTTCAACTCCGAACATTACATCTTGCTCACAGACCTGAATTTTCACCTCAACGACCTCAATGACGCCAATAACTCCAACCTTCTTGAAAGCATGAATAACATCAGCCTCACCCAACAAACCACCGACCCCATACACTATGCAGGACACACGCTCAACCGTATCTTCACGGTCAGCGACAGAGTCAAGTACAGCCATGCCACCGAGCTCACCTACACAGACCACACCATCATCCACTTCATCATCACTGGATCCCTTGGCACCGAGCCTCCCAGCACCTCACGCCATAGCTGGAACAAAGTATGAGAGAGCCCGTGGACAGACACCCTCAGCACCACCCACAGACACCCTCAGCACAACCCTCCCTGACACTATAACCACCCTAGAACAGGCTGTCAAGAACTTCTCTGCGTGGATCACGGATTGCGCCAACAGATTTGCCCCCATCAAGCCACCAAACTCAAGAGACCCTCCAAACAAGCCAGTTGGTAGACCACAGAAGTGAGAACTGTGAAACGAACTGCAAGCAACTAGAAAGGAAATGGCGTACCAGCAAGGAGCCCACAGACCGACCCACCTTCAAGTCGTCCCTCAACTAATACTACCAACTACTGAAAGAGACGAAGAGAAGCACCCGGGCCAACCACAACAAAGCCAGCCTCTAACACAGCAAAGAACTCTTCAAGATCGTCAGAGAGTTTTCCAACACCCTCAGCCACCAAATACATTATCAACCCTTCTCAGGAACTCTGTGTCACCCTGGCGGACTTCTTCCATGACAAGATCTCCACCATCTACAAAACATTCAAACCCCAACCCACCATCACTGACACGCTCAGCCTCCTTACTCTCACAGATGCAAAGCCGATGCTACCTTCGACCATCTGCTCACCGCCTGGGACCAGCGCCCCACACAAAACACCACAACAATTATGAACTCCTTCCACTAAGGAGCACCGAAGGACCCCTGTCCCCACCACATTTTCGACCTCAAGAGTAAGATGATCAGCAGTGATCTCATTGCCATCTTCAACTCATCTATAACCACGGCCATCTTCCCCGAAGTAAGGAAACATGCAGAAGTCAAACAACTTGTCAAGAAACCTTCCGCTGACCCCAGAGAACTCAAGAATTACTGCCCAGTCTCTCTGCTTTTCTTTACCACCAAAGTCCTTGAAAAGGCCATCAACCACCAACTCACAGAACATCTAGAGATCAACAAACTGGACCCCTTTAAATCCGGATCCCGTACCAACCACACCACCTAAACCGCCCTGATCGCTGCCACTGACTACATCAGAACCCACCTGGACGGGGGAGAAACGTCAGCCCTGACCGTCCTTTGCCTCTCAGTAGCATTTAGCATTGTATCCCACCACACGCTTACCAAGAGGCTTCATCATCTTGGAATCCAAGTAGATGCCCTCAGATGGATCGCATCCTTCCTCACCAGAAGAACCCCTAGAACCAGCCTGCCACCTCGGAACCCAAGAACATCATCTGCAGCGTCCCTCAAGGCTCGTCCCTCGGCTGTACACTGTTCAACATCATCATGACCCCCTTGGCCCCGTTGTCAGAACCCACAAACTACTGCCCATCTCTCTGCCCTCCTTTCCTGCCAAGACCACTCAACCACAAAGGCCAACTTCCGCAGGTGCATGACAGGCTTCACCGACTGGATGAATAACAACTGCCTAAAACGCAACACAGAATGGAACTGCTGATCTTTGGGAACAACACCTCCCTGTGGAACGACTCCTGGTGGTCTACCGAACTAGGACCAGCACCCACTCAGATAGACCATGCTTGCAACCTTGGCATCATCCTGGACTGCAAGCTCACCATGAAAAACTAGATCAACTCAGTCTCTTCCGCCAGCATCCTCCCTTGTTACATGCTCGGTAAGATCTTCAAATGGCTTCATATCAACACCAGATGAACCATCACCCAAGCCCTAGTCACCAGCCGGCTGGACTACACACTCTACGTAGGATTCACCACGCAGCTCTTGAGGAGGCTGCAGACCATTCAGAACTGTGCGGCCAGAGTCATCCGCGACCTCCCCAAATGGACCCCCACCACCCCCCCTGAAGAAGCTCTGCTGGCTTCACATTCAGAGCAGATGTCAATTTGAGATGCCGATCCACACCTGCAAGTCCCTTCACAATCAAGGACCAGCATACATTAGCCACCACCTGAACTTCCTCTAACCCTCCAGACACCCATGTTCCGCTTCCCTGCCCTTTGCACACACACCCTGCATCCGCAGAAGCGTAGGACGCTTTTTCTCCTATCTTGCTGCAAAATTCTGGAACAATCTCTCACTGCACCTACGGACCTCATCCGCTCTTCTGAAATTCAGGCAAGGACTCAAGACCTGGTTGTTTAACTGAACCCGTTAGCAGATATTTTCTCAGCGCTTGGATACCCTCACAGGTGATAAGCCGCACTTTACAAATCCTGTTTGATTGATTGACTATTCTTGTCACACTTGAAATGTTCTCAGCATTTACCATCTTCTGTGATGACACTTCTTTTGTTCACTTTGGTTTGAAAAATCTGCATTTATCTTTTTCCACTATCTTGGAATTTATGAGTTGCATGATCCGAGGCTTTGGATTTATTTTGGGGATGAGAAATTCTTCTTTGGGTATCACAAGGAATCCCTTCTAACATAGCTTTATCAGATGTGGGATGTCTAGATGTGAGCAACCAAGTACAAACACTAGAGGAGTGTGGGCTTCTTTTTAATAATATGAATGGCGACATCCCTTTGACGGAGTTGAGGTAATTCTATATGCTCACAATCTTTTCCTGGTAAAAAGGATTTGGACATTTTGCCCATGACCCTCTAGAAAATCCCTCCGGGAACACTGGCCGGACAAGAAAGGGGCATCTATTACCCACTAAGTGAGTCTCCTGCATCAGTTGCTTGGAGACTCTCAACACTGCCCCTCATTTGACTTTATCCAGTGGAGCATTAATATTCCACATGCAGAGTCTTATGAGACCCTGAGATGGATCATTATCCTGATTAGCCGTGGGGAGAGATAGAAACATCATTAAAACACATACCAAAAATATATGTGGAAAGACATTTTTCAAGTTGCCCATGTGGGGACTATCTGAAATCAGCCTCAAAACAAGGAGCGTAACCCCTCTACCCACTCGACACCCTATAGTTATAAGAACTAGAAGTACCTGTTGAGGTATACACTAAGGACATTTGCCAAAAGGGCAAACCAACTACAACTCGGTCCCTCTGCATCTTCAATCCCATGACGATGTCGCGTAGGCTCTCACTATTCTAATTAGACTACTGGATTTTGAGCAGCAAGATCATCCACGGTGTGGGAGACTGAGTCTGACCCACTGCAGTTGACACCTGTCGCTCCAAATCCAGGTTTTGCTCCGGCTAACTAGCAGTGCCTCGTCTCCTTCACGGGATAGAGAAGATGGGGCAGCTGAGCGCATGACATGTTATACTTCTCAAGGAAGTCGTGGTCACTCAGGTCGCATCCAGTTCTCTCATACACAATTCAGTCTCATATACAAATGACAATAAGAGCAGTATAAGTTTTAAAGACTGGTTTAATAAAACAACTACTTTTTAGATAGCAAAGCGTGAGCTGCAATAACCAGAATGACACAACATGACAATATTAAAATGGCGACTAGGAGAGTGAAGCACAAGAATAACGCTATCATATTGTCACTGTTTTTGGTGGACTATTTCCTATCTAGGTCATAATCTGAGCACAGCATGGTAAGCTGTAACTCTGCCTTTCGGGTTCCCCCGGTAGGACATCGACCCTCATACCTGAGCAAAGGCCTGGAGTCTGCGTTAGCATCTGCGGCGAAGCATTCAGCATTCAGCGTACAGTCGTTGTTCCCTGGCTGGAATCTCCCTCTTGACGTGCACTGGGACTAGGAGAACAGCTAATGTTCTGAAAAAATGTCCCTACGTAAGGATGTGTAATGTCTACGAATGTTGGAGACTAAACTTCTACCACGTTCACCGGCAATGTACCAAACTGTAGCCTTGACTGAAGCACAAAGTGATCAAGAATGTTGTGTTTGAGAACACAGTGCTGGACTAAGCAAAACAGTTAGATAAATGAAAATAAAACAAGACCGTAAAACTGGTTATTGTAAAAATAATAATGCAAAGCCGAATAAGATATATCTAGGTGAAAGTGCACAGCGGCCTAGTGTGTTAAACTAACGTGCATGGAGATATAACTAAAATGACTCCCATGATTCAAACTCTACAAAAACAAAGGTTTGGACCTAGCCAAGACCTGCAGTACCATCAAACAGGACATTTAAAAAATAACTGAATTTGCACGGGGGAGAGGAGACAACAGGGTTAACCAACATCAAATTCTACAGTTGTAGAGTATTGAGTCTTCTCTCAGCCATATTGGCTTCCCCGAATGAGGGACACTGGTGTTTCAGGCTTTTTGTCTGCATCTTCTCGATGCAATGTCTTCTCCCTGTCCTCCGCTTACACTGTGGAAGTTGTTTCAATGCCTGATCTCCGCACTGTCTGTCAGATGTTTCTGCCTGTGACGGACGTATCAGGGAGAAGTTTGGCTGTTCCTCAACCCAGGCCCATGCACCTTCGGGAGTATCAAAGAACAAGGGCTTCCCATCAAAAATAAACTTCAGAAGCACCGGAAAGAGTAGCATGTATTGAATATGCATTGCCTTCCTTTACGTTTTTCTTCCAGAAATGTGTAACATTGCTGTTGGACTTTCAAAGTGTTGTCCAGGAATAGTATGACATGGGAGGACCTACATTGTAATGATTCCTGTTTATGAGTGGCCCTCAGAATAGCGTCTCTGCCTGCAAAATTAAATATACAAGCGATGATAGGCTACGTGGTGTCCCCAGAGGGGGGTGGGAAGCCTTGGATCTGTTGGCTTGCTCCCTTGTGCAACACATATCTTCACCTGGAACCTAGGACTTCAGTCAGTGTCTGATAAATTCAGTGGCCAACCTGACCTCTGCACTTTCCGGTTCCCCCACAATCTTGATGTTGCTCTTTCAAGAGCACCGTTCGCTATCTTCCATCCTGGCTTCAAGTTGTGATACAGTTGTTTTGCAACAAGGTGATGTTAGTGTGAAATTCCCAACCAGAGTACTCAGCCTCTGAGTCCCTTCATTAGATCTCTGTGACCTTTTCCATTGTACTGTAGAAGTCTTGTTTGAACAACAAAAGGTCAATGCTGACTTTGCCAATTTTCCCCTCCAGAGAGTGTCTGAACTCCTGACTGGCCTGGAAGATTGAGATTTGTTTACCATTGTGGATTATTCAGTGGTTGCAGTCGGAGTGGGCCTGTTGAGTTTATCTGTTTTTTCCAGTGAACTGTTGTTTATCTGCTTTTTTTGTGATTGTTGCCATCAATCTGGATCATCCCTCCCTCCCTCATCCTACAATATCCACCTCGGATAACTTATTGCAGCACAGTGGGCAGCAGCGACCATATCCAGGAATTAGTCAGTGGTTGACAGTATTAGATGATTTATCTGAGCTATGGGTCTACATCACTGCACAAGGTTAATGTGGCTCATAGTATAGAGGGGATTGCCTTCTCTGCCCACTGGCACTTGGCCATATAGAATCCGCCATCAGATTGGGGCTAACTCTATGTTGTCCCAAGGGCGGTCCCCACCTGTGAAGATGTATTGCTAAAAGGCAAGGAAAGTCTCCAGGAGTTCAGAGGCCACCATGTCTACCCATAGTAGGTCTCATTTCTGCATGCACCTAGTCAGCTGCTCCCCAATCAAATGACCACTAGCATGCGGGGTGACACATATGAGAGTAGCCAAACCACCCACAATCCCGCACGTTGGGCCCATCAGTCAATTCCACACCGGGAGGGATTCTGCTCCACAAATGGGGGGAGAGTTCCACTTACTGGTGCCACCACTAGGGGCCTATTTGTCCACCTGGAAGATCTTCCATGGTAAGCGTCATTCATCTGCCTTCCGGGGCCCCACCTACCGGGTCTCGGTGGCAACTGCCCAACACTGAATCCAGGTTGGTGGCCCACCTCATCCCTAATTTCTCTGCCCATGATAGTTTTTCCCAGCCGCTGCCTCAGCCTCTCCACGCAGCATGTTCACAATGCCGTGGTCGTACTTTGAGTCTGTTGGGCCAACCCGTGGGATCCATCTATCTCCACTTTAGCATGACAGTGTCCGGTTACTCACCATTACCCATAGCACTTCCTCCCTGTACTTCTTGCGTGTGGGAACTCTCAGTCTTGAGGGCCGTCGACGTCCCTGGACGTCGGTGTCCACACCTCGTGGCTACCTGTCAGCAGTTTCACCCAACAGCTTTCTGGCCGTGACATGGCCAGCATGGTGTTTGTGGTGCCATCCTCCAATTTCCACTCCTGAAGCATACTCTAGGTGAGCATGAAAACGTGGAGTGCTGACCCCTCAACCAATGTGATCTGATGATATAGATGTAGGCGGATAGTAATGGATATGGCGCCGTTTGTTACGTAGCTCAGAAAGGAGTGACTGCCATCTTTGGTGTCTTAGCCGTACCCCAAAATGTATCATTTTTGGGCTACAGCTGGAGTCTGACATGGTCAAAGGATGAATTGATGGATCTGTCAGTTTGTGCGTTTACATTTCGGCAGCTCGAAGCTGTAAAGAGGAGCTTCACTCTCTGTGCCAGATGGTGCTGGAGGGGCAACATTTTGATGCCACTGATGTTAGGTCCTAAACCCTTTACAGGAATCAATTTCTCTCAAAAGTGTGCATGCACTGTATGAGTGACACTGCTTTCTGTTTTTTCTTACTAACAAGTATTCAATTCTTGTCATTTAATCCGCCAAATATTTTTTTTTGTTTTGTGTGACTGATGGAACACTACCTCTTATACCTTAAACAACAATACAACTTAGGGCTCAGTGACTCAGATCACAAGACCTGAAGAAGGCCACTGACCCATCCGCGCTTCAGTGTTCGCTGAAAAATGTCGACTTGAGGATATAGGAATAACTGACATTCTGAATAATTGCCTTGCTCTGTTTATTAGGTCTTTTAATCGTATCTAGGACACTCCAATTAAAATATCTTGGATGACCCACAAGGAAATTTTAAATTCACTGCCTTAATCCCATCCATTATCTAATACCGAATGTACACAAGCTTCCAAATTTGGCTGAGCCCATTCAGGCAATAATGAGCCTTGAATGTGCATAGGACCCATTGATGAAGCATTCCACTAATTGTGGGTGAGGGTGTTTTGTCCAAACCTAATGATCTCAGCAGAATGCTTGACACACCTGTCATCTTCTTTCCCTCTACCTTTGGTGATGGGCCTCATGGGCTTTAGGTGAGAATTGTTAATGTGTTATTGGGGTCCAGGGACAACTAACATCATTGACATCTATGTGAATGTTTATCCCTCTCTGCTCCAGGCAGCCACCATGCTGTTAGTTAGAGGACGCGTTCTTCGTGTCTTTTCCACATTAGTCACTTGATGTTGCTTAATCAGATCAGCTTGTGTACCTGTTTGTTATGCACAGAGTTTGTTTGCTTTAGGTAATAAGACAAGGTGATGCATGTGTAATTTCTGTACAATAACTATCAATAATGTGAGTTACGAAAGCTAATATGCCAGCTGACAAATAGATTCAAAAGCAGGATTATATATTGAAATAGGCATAATTTATTAAAAAGAATCTCTATTCATTTCTACAGGAGTCAGTCTTTCAATCAATCAATCAGTATAAAACACTGTGTAATTCAGTGGCCAACATGATTCATCCCCTCCCTCTGGTAAAAGCAAGTCCTTAGCATTTCAAAGTGCTAGCAACATGACTAGGGAGAGTGTAGCTTTCAACAGGACATCATGGCATCAACAACCAATAAATGT
Organism: Pleurodeles waltl; assembly: GCF_031143425.1. Lineage (NCBI taxonomy): Eukaryota > Metazoa > Chordata > Amphibia > Caudata > Salamandridae > Pleurodeles > Pleurodeles waltl. The sequence continues at coordinate 1,532,883,709 of NC_090447.1, read as the reverse complement.
GATTCCCTCTCAATGTTGCTCAGCCAGTATCGTGACCTGCATGGGTAGTCAAAGAGACCAAATACACTACTCTGTTCAGACCTCACAAGGCCTCGCAGGGACCACGATGAACTGCACAAATCAGAACCCCACATTTCTTCCCTCTTAAAATAATAGAAAACAGTTTATTACTTAGGATAACAAAAAAAAAAACAATAAAGCTAAGATTATACAAAAATTGAAAGCAGAAATCATGGTTAATGGTAAAAAATTACACATCGAATTTGCACAGTATACCATCCTACTAACATATGTGCAAATAGTGTGCTATTACTCAAACTTCACTTAACATAATACTGTTTACATAATGAAGCGCCTGATTCAGGGGCTCATTACTCTCGCTGACTGTCAGACCACCGCAACTGTGCTGGTCCGACCACCACATTACAAGAGAGGCGGCGGACTCGCCAGGAGACCGCCGTTCCCACCGGTAACATTGTTCCCGATGCAGTGAAGGCAGTCTGAGTTGTACTCTGCCAGGGCTGATTACAACTCACTTTCCAGCCAGCTTTTTCATGGGGGGCACCATATCATGAAAAGGCTGATGGTAAGGGTGCGCTGGCGGCCCACCTGCCCTGCACCCAACGGAATGCGCACTGTCTGCACGCTGTGCAGACAGTGCACATTCCGAGGGTGCTAGAGTCAGCCTGGCAGGAACCACGCACTACAATGGTTCCAATGGTCAGCTCGGCAGGAACATTGTAATACGCTCTGGTGGGAACGTCACCCCCATGGCTGTGGGGTGCTCCCCGCTGCTTTGGTGGTCCTGTGGTGGGACCGCCAAAGTCTTAATCAGACCCTAAATTTGCAGAAGGAGTTATTCTGTGACAAACGTGACGGATATCCCGTCCACCATATTATAATCCCATTATAGCCTATGGAGATCGTGGAAGGGCAGAAGGGATATCCGTCATTTGTGATGGACTAACTCATCTGCCAAACTCTAAATCAGGCCCAGAGTGTTTCTAATGTGTAGACATGCACCAGTCCCTCCATATTGCTAGGTACGAAAGCAATCATGTCCTTATTCCGAACATCGCCACCACAGGTATGTACTGTATTTGGCAAGCAACAATCAATGTGTACAGCTTTTGTAAACTTGGACAACCATTTTCCGACTGTACCAAGAATTTTATTCCTCTCTCAAAGTCCAACAGACAGATCTCAAACATCCCTTTTTCCATGCAGGTTAGCATATGAACTCTGGACTCTCCTCCTCACACCTACATCATTAGAAAACCTAGATGCGTTGAATACATTTTGATCCATCGATTCCCTATTCAACTTGAAACCAGTAATGTACCCTTTCTAGAGAATGAATGGTGATACTCCACTGGAAGCTTTAGGCGTTGCCCGATAAACCAATAACATGCATTCCTCAACCAATTTACGATCAAGTTTGTTACAAATGCCAACTGCCATTGATCTATCAAGGTAAGGTTAAACCCCCAGGCGCCCCGTCATGCACAGTTTTTTCATCAGAAATGTTACTGCAAATATTACATTGATTTTATCAATGATGTTATCAAAGATCTCAAGACTGCCGTAATTTGTGGGGTAATTAGCAGTGCATGGTGTGGACACAAGTTACCTTAGGGCACAAGTTACTTGAGATAACTATCTATAATAGTTGAATTTTTATGGTTTTGTACTTTTGAAATGTGAGCCTAACTCAAACGTCCCTGTAACCTTTGCTTTTTTAAGTGAATTTCTATGTTTTTTTTAACATGAAGTAATTTTTATTACTATACGCTATCCACACTGCTGCGCTTGGCCTTTGGCCGTGCGTGGCGGGAGTTGGCCACAGGGCTAATCCCCTATAACCACCCAACCTTGTGCTACACATGGGCTGCAGCCAAACTCTGCAGCTAACCACCCAACCCCACGCTGCACACAGCCTGTGGCCAGGTGTAGCAGGATTTGGCTGCAGGTCCGTATGGCACCCTCTCCCAGCTAATTTCGGCGCCAGGGACCCCATTCCCCAAGGCCCACTACAATTCCATTGGGGGACCATGCGGCCCCTCTTCCCCATCCAATTTGGGCCCTCAGGGACCCCATCCCCCAGCGTCCAGCCTTTTGAAAACATTTATTAGGTGGGAGGGGCACCCCTCCCTGAGTGGATCTCGGCCCCGGAAACCCCATCACCCAGCCTTCTAAAAATGTTTGTGGTAGAGAAGGCGGCCACATAGCCTCCTCCCCTGGCTAATTGCGACCCCGAGGACTCTATTACTGAGGGCCTGGCATCCATATATTATTTTTTTGGGGATGATGGGGTCCACACAGCCCCCCTTCCCGGGCCTGGCCTAAACATTTAATTTTTGGGGGAGTGGGGCATGCTGCCCTCCTTCTCAGTTCAATCTTGGCCCCGGGGACCCCATCCCCTAGGGCCCGACCATGTTATCTGGGTGTCTCCCAGGGCACTCAGTCAAAATGGTTGGGAACCGCGGGGGAGCCTGAAGACCCCTGCGGGAGCCAGCATTGTTGTCAAAGAGAGGGAGCTGCTAAAGATGCAGCTCCCTCTCGGTGAAAGCAACAGTTTCCTCTGTTTCCCTGCCCACATATCTGTGGGCAGTGAAGCAGATGAAACCTCTGCTTCTAGCGGGCGGGAGTTGTTTGACAGCTCTCAAGTGCTGGAACCGGAGTGTTTGCTCTGATTGGGCAGGTGCTATGTCCCGGGTGCCCCCGGGGACGGGCACCCTGGGACATAGCAGGAGCTGGCCCTGGGGGCTTGCGTTCACCAGGACCATCATTGGCTCCACATGGGGGAGCCATGCGCCCCACCTGCAATGTTAAGCAGCTCTGGTGAGGTGGTGGTGTCCGGGGCTGCCGGGGGCTGCACGCCCCCCCTTAATTATATTTTATGCCCCAGGAAGGTGGAAGGACCCCAGGGCTGTGGGGGGAGGACTATGCGGTCCCACGCATTCATTTTCTATATATAGCTCTGACAAGGTGGCAGTCCCTGGGGCTGTGGGGGGGGCCGTGAGGCCCTTCTGTAATCTATTTAAATATAGCCTGGGGAGGTGGCGGTTCCCAGTGCTTCGCGGGGACCTCACAGCCCCCGCACTGTATTTAAATATCGGTCTGGAGAGGTGGTGGTCCCTGGGGCAATGGGTGAGCCAGCCGGCCCGCACTCTATTTAAATATAGCCGTGGGGAGGTAGGGGTCCCCAGGGCAGATGGGCGTATGGCCCCCCCTGCATCCATTTTGATTATAGCCCCAGGGAGGTTGCAGTCCCCAGGGCTGTGGGGGAGCCATTCGGCCCGCATTAAATTTAATAATAGCCCTGGTGAGGTGGTGGTCCCCAGGACTGCGGGTGGGCACCACAGCCCTCCGCATTTTCACCCTCTTTCTTGGCATGGTTACCCCCTTTTTCTGCCTGATGTCAGTGTGCTTGACTGTGTTCACTGGGATCCTGCTAACCAGGACCCCAGTGATTATGCTCGCTCTACCAGAACTCTGTATTTCACCCACAAGTGGCACACTGGTGCACCCATTATAAGTCCCTACTATATGGTACCTAGGTACCCAGGGCATTGGGGTTCCAGGGCATCCCTATCAGCTGCAACATATATTTTGCCACCCATAGGGAGCCCAAGCAAAGATTTCTGCAGGATGGCCATTGCAGCCTGTGTGAAAAGGTGCAAGCACCCTTTCACTGCCATTTTTCACTACACCAGGTCACTTATAAGTCACCCCTATGGCAGGCTTCTAACCCAGAGGGCAGGGTGCAAAGTACCTGTGTGTGAGGGCACCCATGCACTAGCAGAGGTGCCCCCATGAACTCCAGGTCCATTTTTCCAGGCTTCATGAGTGCGGGGACACCATTTTACGTGTGTACTGGACATCGGTCACTACCTATGTCCAGCTACATAAAGATAACTCCGAACATAGGCATGTTTGGTATCAAACATGTTAGAATCATACTCCAAGGCTTTTGCAAGCATTGGTTCTGTGCACTCTGGGGGCTCTTTAGAGGACCCCCCGTATTGCCATTTCAGCCTTCTGATGGTTTCCAGGCAGCCCAAGCTGCTGCCACCTCCCAGACAGGTTTCTACCCTCCCGTTGCTTGAAAAGCTCAAGCCCAGGAAGGCAGAACAAAGGATGTCCTTTGGGAGATGGGTGTTACACCCTCTCCCTTTGGAAATAGGAGTTACAGGCTTGGGAGGGGTAGCCTCCCCAAGTCACTGGAAATGCTTTGAAGAGCACTTTTGGTGCCCTCCTTGCATAAACCAGTCTACACCAGTTCAGGGACCCCCAGTCCCTGCTCTGGCATGAAACTGGACAAAGGAAAATGGAGTGACCACTCCCCTGTCCATCACTGCAGGAAAGTACCATCTTGCCTGGCATGTTACCCCCATTTTTACATTATTGTCAGTTTGTTTTTGCATGTCTCACTGGGATCCTGCCAGCCAGAACCCCAGTGCTCATAGTTTGTGGCCTGAATGAATACCTGTGTAGTGACTAACTGTCACTGAGGCTCTGCTAATCGAAACCTCAATGCTTATGCTCTCTCTGCCTTTAAATTTGTCACTATAGGCTAGTGACCACTTTTACCAATTTCAATTGGCATACTGGAACACCCTTATAATTCCCTAGTATATGCTACCTAGGTACCCAGGGTATTGGGATTCCAGGAGATCCATATGGGCTGCAGCATTTCTTTTGCCACCCATAGGGAGCTCAGACAAACCTTTACACAGGACTGCCATTGCAGCCTGAGTGAAATAATGCACATGTTATTTCACAGCCATTTTACACTGCACTTAAGTAACTTATCAGTCACCTATATGTCTAACCTTCACTTGCTGAAGATTAGGTGCAAAGTTGCTAAGTGTGAGGGCACCCTTGCACTAGCAAAGGTGCCTCCACATCGTTCAGGGCCATTTCCCTGAACTTTGTGAGTGCGGGGACACCATTACACACGTGCACTACATATAGGTCAATACCTATATGTAGCTTTGCAATGGGAACTCCGAATATGGCTATGTAACATGTCCAAGATCATGGAATTGTCCCCCCATTCCACATCTGGTATTGGGGTGCCAGTCCCATGCATCCACGGGGCTCCAGCATAGAGCCACGGTACTGCCAAACTAGCTCTCTGGGGTTTTCACTGCAGCTACCGCTGTTGCCAACCCACAGACAGGCTTCTGCCCTCCTGGGGTCTGGGCAGCCCACTCCCAGGAAGGCAGAACAAATAATTTCCTCTGATAGAGGGTGTTACACCCTCTCCCTTTGGAAATAGGTGTTAAGGGCTGGGGAAGAGTACCCTCCCCCAGCCTCTGAAAATGCTTTGAAGGGCACAGATGGTGCCCTCCTTGCATAAGCCAGTCTACACCAGTTCAGGGATCCCCCAGCCCCTGCTCTGGCACGAAACTGGACAAAGGAAAGGGGAGTGACCACTCCCCTGTCCATCACCACCCCAGGGGTGGTGCCCACAGCTCCTCCAGTGCGTCCCTGTCCTCTGCCACCTTGAATGCAGAGATGTGAGGGCACAATGGAGGTCTCTGAGTGGCCAGTGCCAGCAGGTGACGTCAGAGACCCCTCCTGATAGGTGCTTACCTGGATAGGTGACCAATCCTCCTCTGAGGGCTATTTAGGGTCTCTCCTGTGGGTTTCTCGTCAGATAACGAATGCAAGAGCTCACCAGAGTTCCTCTGCATCTCTCTCTACGACTTCTGCCAAGGATCGACTGCTGACTGCTCCAGGACACCTGCAAAACCGCAACAAGGTAGCAAGGCGACTACCAGCAACATTGTAGCGCCTAATCCTGCCAGCTTTCTCGACTGTTTCCTGGTGGTGCATGCTCTGAGGGCTGTCTGCCTTCACCCTGCACTGGAAGCCAAGAAGTAATCTCCTGTGGGTCGACGGAATCTTCCCCCTGCTAACGCAGGCACCAAACTTCTGCTTCACCAGTCCTCTGGGTCCCCTCTCATCTCAACGAGCGTGCTCCCTGGAACACAGGAGCTGGATCCAAGTGACCCCGACAGTCCAGTGGTCCTTCTGTCCAAATTTGGTGGAGGTAAGTCCTTGCCTCCCCACCCCAGACAGTAATTGTAGGAAGTTGGCTCTGTATGTGCTATTTCAAAGTAAGGAATAGCATGCACAGAGTCCAAGGGTTCCCCTTAGAGGTAAGATAGTGGCAAAAAGAGATAATACTAATGCTCTATTTTGTGGTAGTGTGGTCGAGCAGTAGGCTTATCAAAGGAGTAGTGTTAAGCATTTGTTGTACATACACACAGGCAATAAATGAGGAACACACACTCAGAGACAAATCCAGCCAATAGGTTTTGTTATAGAAAAATATCTTTTCTTAGTTTATTTTAAGAACCACAGGTTCAAATTCTACATGTAATATCTCATTGGAAAGGTATTGCAGGTAAGTACTCTAGGAACTTTGAATAATCACAATAGCATATATACTTTTTACATAAAACACATTTAGCTGTTTTAAAAGTGGACGCAGTGCAATTTTCACAGTTCCTGGGGGAGGTAAAATATTGTTAGTTTTTGCAGGTAAGTAAACCACCTACGGGGTTCAAATTGGGGTCCAAGGTAGCCCACCGTTGGGGGTTCAGAGCAACCCCAAAGTTACCACAGCAGCAGCTCAGGGCCGGTCAGGTGCAGAGTTCAAAGTGGTGCCCAAAACGCATAGGCTTCAATGGAGAGAAGGGGGTGCCCCGGTTCCGGTCTGCCAGCATGTAAGTACCCGCGTCTTCGGAGGGCAGACCAGGGGCGTTTTGTAGGGCACCAGGGGGGACACAAGTCCACACAAAAAGTACACCCTCAGCAGCGCGGGGGCGGCCGGGTGCAGTGTGCAAACAAGAGTCGGGTTTCCAATGGGAGTCAATGGGAGACCAAGGGGTCTCTTCAGCGGTGCAGGCAGGCAAGGGGGGGGGCTCCTCGGGGTAGCCACCACCTGGGCAAGGGAAAGGGCCTACTGGGGGTCACTCCTACACTGAAGTTCCGTTCCTTCAGGTGCTGGGGGCTGCGGGTGCAGGGTCTTTTCCAGTCGTCGGGATTTTAGAGTCAGGCAGTCGCGGTCAGGGGGAGCCTCGGGATTCCCTCTGCAGGCATCGCTGTGGGGGCTCAGGGGGGACAACTTTGGTTACTCACGGTCTTGGAGTCGCCGGAGGGTCCTCCCTGAGGTGTTGGTTCTCCACCAGTCGAGTCGGGGTCGCCGGGTGCAGTGTTGCAAGTCTCACGCTTCTTGCGGGGATTTGCAGGGGTCTTTAAATCTGCTCCTCTGTAACAAAGTTGCAGTCTTTTTGGAGCAGGGCCGCTGTCCTCAGGAGTTTCTTGTCTTTCTTGAAGCAGGGCAGTCCTCTGAGGATTCAGAGGTCGCTGGTCCTGGAGAAAGCGTCGCTGGAGCAGGTTTCTTTAGAAGGCAGGAGACAGGCCGGTAGGTCTGGGGCCAAAGCAGTTGGTGTCTTCTTTTCTTCTTCTGCAGGGGTCTTTCAGCTCAGCAGTCCTCTTCTTCTTGTAGTTGCAGGAATCTGATTTCCTAGGTTCTTGGGAGCCCCTAAATACTGAATTTAGGGGGGTGTTTAGGTCTGGGAGGGCAGTAGCCAATGGCTACTGTCCTTGAGGGTGGGTACACCCTCTTTGTGCCTCCTCCCTGAGGGGAGGGGGGCACATCCCTATTCCTATTGGGGGAATCCTCCTTCTACAAGATGGAGGATTTCTAAAAGTCAGAGTCACCTCAGCTCAGGACACCTTAGGGGCTGTCCTGACTGGCCAGTGCCTCCTCCTGGTTTTTCTCATTATCTCTCCTGGACTTGCCGCCAAAAGTGGGGGCTGTGTCCAGGGAGCGGGCATCTCCACTAGCTGGAGTGCCCTGGGGCATTGTAACACGAAGCTTGAGCCTTTGAAGCTCACTGCTAGATGTTACAGTTCCTGCAGGGGGGAGGTGTGAAGCACCTCCACCCAGAGCAGGCTTTGTTTCTGTCCTCAGAGAGCACAAAGGCTCTCACCGCATGGGGTCAGAAACTCGTCTCTCAGCAGCAGGCTGGCAGAGACCAGTCAGTCCTGCACTGAACAATTGGGTAAAATACAGGGGGTATCTCTAAGATGCCCTCTGTGTGCATTTTTTAATAAATCCAACACTGGCATCAGTGTGGGTTTATTATTCTGAGAAGTTTGGTACCAAACTTCCCAGTATTCAGTGTAGCCATTATGGAGCTGTGGAGTTCGTTTTTGACAGACTCCCAGACCATATACTCTTATGGCTACCCTGCACTTACAATGTCTAAGGTTTTGTTTAGACACTGTAGGGGCATAGTGCTCATGCACCTATGCCATCACCTGTGGTATAGTGCACCCTGCCTTAGGGCTGTAAGGCCTGCTAGAGGGGTGACTTACCTATGCCACAGGTAGTGTGAGGTTGGCATGGCATCCTGAGGGGAGTGCCATGTCGACATAGTCATTTTCTCCCCACCAGCACACACAATCTGGCAAGCAGTGTGTCTGTGCTGAGTGAGGGGTCCCTAGGGTGGAATAAGACATGCTGCAGCCCTTAGAGACCTTCCCTGGCATCAGGGCCCTTGGTACCAGGGGTACCAGTTACAAGGGACTTACCTGGGTGCCAGGGTTGTGCCAATTGTGGAGACAATGGTACATTTTAGGTGAAAGAACACTGGTGCTGGGGCCTGGTTAGCAGGGTCCCAGCACACTTCTCAGTCAAGTCAGCATCAGTATCAGGCAAAAAGTGGGGGGTAACTGCAACAGGGAGCCATTTCTTTACAGTAATCCTGTGTACTGCATGCACTTTTGCAAGGAATCCTTCATGCACAGCATAGCCCAGGTCCCCAGCACTCCGCCCTGCATTGCTCAACTCGCTGAGTTAACCACCGGCTTCGTGGAACCCTCCTTTGTAGTGTTGAGATGACCACTGTGCTCAGATTTCTTGAACGCCTGTTCAAGTGCTTCTGTGGGTGCTGCCTGCTTCTGCATGGGCTCTCTGTGTTGCTGAGCGCCCCCTCTGTCTCCTCCTCCAAGGGGCGACCTCCTTATCCTTCCTGGGCCCAGGCAGCACCCATTTTCATCAACCGCGACCTTTGCAGCTAGCAAGGCTTGTTTGCGGTATTTCTGCATGGAAACAACTCTGCATCCTCCAGCACACCATGGGACATCTTCTGTGCAAAGGAGAAGTTCCTGGCATCTTCCGTTGTTGCAGAATCTTCAGCTTCTTCCACCCGGAGGCAGCCATTTTGCACCTTCATCCGGGGTTAAGTGGGCTCCTTCCCCCCTGGATACTTTCGTGACTCTTGGACTTAGTCACCTTCCTTTGCAGGTCCTCAGGTCCAGGAATCTGTCTTCAGTGCTTTGCAGTCAGTTGTTGTCTTTGCAGAATCTCCTTTAGTGTGTTTCTGGGGAAGTAGAGTAACTTTACTCCTACTTTTCAGGGTCTTGGGGTGGGGTATCTTGGACACCCTTAGTGTTTTTGTACACTCCCAGGGACCCTCTACACACTACACTAGGCCTGGGGTCCCTAAGTGGTTCGCATTGCTAGCTGCAAGAGTCGCGGTTGAAGGTTTTGGGTGCTGCCAGGCCCCAGGAAGGACCAGGAGGTCGCCCCTTGGAGGGGGAGACAGAGGGGGCGCTCAGCAATACGGAGAGCCCACACAGAAGCAGGCAGCACCCACAGAAGCACCTGAACAGGCACTTAGAAGATCTGAGGACGACGGTCGACTCAGAACAACAAAAGAGGGTCCAACGACGTTGGAGTCCGACTCAGCGACTTGGGCAATGCAGGACGGGGTGCTGGGGACCTGGGCTAGGTGGTGCACAAAGGAAGTCTTGGAAAAGTGCACAGGAGTCTGAGCAGCTGCAGTTCACACAGTACACAGGATTACTGTCTGGCGTGGGGAGGCAAGGACTTACCTCCACCAAATTTGGACAGAAGGGCCACTGGACTGTCGAAGACACTTGGACCCAGCTCCTGTGTTCCAGGGACCACGCTCATCAGGATGAGAGGGGACCCAGAGGACCGGTGATGTAGAAGTTTGGTGCCTGCGTTGGCAGGGGGAAGATTCCGTCGACCCACAGGAGATTTCTTCTTGGCTTCCAGTGCAGGGTGAAGGCAGACAGCCCTCAGAGCATGCACCACCAGGAAACAGTCGAGAAAGCCAGCAGGATGAGGAGCTACAATGTTGCTGGTAGTTCTCTTGCTACTTTGTTGGGGTTATGCAGGCTTCCTGGAGCAGTCAGTGGTCGATCCGATCCGTGGCAGAAGTCGAAGAGGGAAGTGCAGAGGAATTCTGGTGAGCTCTTGCATTCGTTATCTGGTGAGATGCCCACAGGAGAGACCCTAAATAGCCCACAGAGGAGGATTGGCTACAGAGAAAGGTAAACACCTATCAGGAGGGGTCTCTGACGTCACCTGCTGGCACTGGCCACTCAGAGCTGTCCATTGTGCCCTCCCACCTATGCATCCAAGATGGCAGAGGTCTGGGACACACTTGAGGAGCTCTGGGTACCTCCCCTGGGAGGTGTTGGACAGGGGAGTGGTCACTTCCCGTTCCTTTGTCCGTTTCGCGCCAGAGCAGGGCTGGGGAGATCCCTGAACCGGTCTAGGCTGGCTTATGCAAGGAGGGCACCATCTGTGCTCTTCAAAGCATTTCCAGAGGCCAGGAGAGGCTACTCCTCCCAGGCCCTTCACACCTATTTCCAAAGAGGAAATCCTTTGTTCTGCCTTCCTGGGACCAGGCTGCGCATGCCCCAGGGGGGCAGAAACCTGTCTGAGGGGTTGGCAGCAGCGGTAGCTGCAGAGGAGACCTCGGAAAGTTAGTTTGGCAGTACCCGAGCTCTATGCTGGAGACCAGGGGATGCATGGAATTGTCCCACCAACACCAGAATGGTATTGAGGTGACAATTCCATGATCCTAGACATGTTACATGGCCATGTTCGGAGTTACCATTGTGACGCTACATATAGGTATTGACCTATATGTAGTGCACACATGTAATGGTGTCCCCGCACTCACAACGTCTGGGGAATTTGCCCTGAACAATGTTGGGGCACCTTGGCTAGTGCCAGAGTGCCCACACACTCAATAACTTTGCACCTAACCTTCAATAAGTGAGGTTTAGACATATAGGTGACTTATAAGTTACTTAAGTGCAGTGTAAAATGGCTGTGAAATAATGTGGACGTTATTTCACTCAGGTTGCAGTGGCAGAACTGTGTAAGAATTGTCTGAGCTCCCTGTGGGTGGCAAAAGAAATGCTGCAGCCCATAGGGATCTCCTAGAACCCCAATACCCTGGGTACCTAGGTACCATATACTAGGGAATTATAAGGGTGTTCCAGTGTGCCAATCGGAATTGGTAAAATTGGTCACTAGCCTGCAGTGACAATTTTAAAAGCAGAGAGAGCATAAACACTGAGGTTCTGGTTAGCAGAGCCTCAGTGATACAGTTAGGCACCACACAGGGAACACATACAGGGCACACTTTATGAGCACTGGGGTCCTGCCTAGCAGGATGCCAGTGACACAGGCAAAAACAAACATATATACAGTAAAAATGGGGGTAACATGCCAGGCACAATGGTACTTTCCTACTAGTACCATCATGTACCCACTATAAGCCAGGCCAGCCTCCTACATTGGTGGTGCAGCGGTGGAATAAGTACTTGTAACTGATTTACCACTTTGTCATTGGTGCTTTTCATAAGAAAAACATATACCAAATACCTAAAAATATACACAGTTAACCTGAACAGTTTACTTTCTTTCTAAAAACGTTCCAAAAAGTTTCAGAAATGTTTTCAAAAGTTTTGAAAAGTTTGATAAAGTTTTTCTCTTTTCTCTAAAAGTTTCTAAACTTTTTTCTCTCTCTCCTAAACCCTTTCTAACAATCATGTCTTCAGTAGAACTTACTCCCACAGTTGTCCAGGCAACCTATGGTAGTTTAAAATTTAAAAGTTAGAGGGGGTCTCTGCATAGAAAGAGGTTTAAGCATTGGTAAGAACCCTGCCAAAGATCTTCTCCTCAGCCTTCTCCTAGAAAGTGACCAGAACCAGTCTGGCCCATCCCAGGATCAGGAGGTAGAGGAGGGGGGTACCCATCCAGACTCAGAGGAGTCCCCTGAGGATGCTGGGGAGGGTTCATCCAAAGACCTGCCAGCTAACAGGCCTCCTAGTGACACTGGTAGTGGGAGGGGGTCACACACTAGTAGGGCACCTTTCACTCCAAAAGGCCAGGTTACTAGAGTCCAGCCAGTTAGAGACAGGTCACACTCTGCCAATTCCCACATTTCTTCTGTATCTCAGAATTCCCAAGCCTCCCACCCTGAGGATAACACTACGGAAAGGGAACTCAGAAAGCTGAGGTTGGAAGAGGCCAGGCTGAAGCTAAGACAGCACCAGCTGGCTTTAGAAAGGGAATCTCTAGATGTAGAGAGGGAAAGGCAGAGGTTGGGGTTAGTTCCCCATGGTGGCAGCAGCAGTGTTTGTGATAGCAATCCTGTAGGAGAACAAGATTCCAGAAACCTGCAGAAGACAGTCCCCCCTTACAAGGAGGGGGATGACATTAACAAGTGGTTTGCTGCACTTGAGTGGGCTTGTATGGAACAGTTGGTCCCTCAAAGGCAGTGGGCTGCTATCATGTGGCTATCTTTCACTGGTAAAGGTAGGGATAGGCTCCTTACTGTCAGAGAAAGTGATGCTAATAATTACAAAGTTTTAAAGGAAGCACTCTTAGATGGATTTGGCTTAACCACTGAACAATACAGGATAAAGTTCAGAGATACTAGAAAAGAGTCCTCTCAAGACTGGACAGACTTTGTAGACTGTTCAGTGAAGGCCTTGGAGGGTTGGGTACATGGCAGTAAAGTGACTGACTATGAAAACCTGTATAATCTAATCCTGAGAGAGCATATTTTGAACAATTGTGTGTCTGATTTGTTGCACCAGTACTTGGTAGACTCAGATCTGACCTCTCCCCAAGAATTGGGAAAGAAGGCAGACAAATGGGTCAGAACAAGAGTGAACAGAAAAGTTCATACAGGTGGTGACAAGGATGGCAAGAAGAAAGATGGTGAGAAATCTCAGGATAAGCATGGGGATAAAAGTAAAACTAAAGATCCTTCTTCACATCCTAGATACTCTTCAGGGGATGGGGATAAATCATCTTCTTCCTCTTCTGCACAACCCACACACACTTAAAAGCCTTGGTGGTATGTGTGTAAAAATAAAGGCCGTAGGCCATTGGATAAGTCCTGCCCAGGTAAAACCCTTGAGCCTACCACCACTAATACATCGAACTCTAGTGCTCCTAGCAGTAGTGGTAATAGTGGTTGGACTGCTGGTAACAGTCAAAATAAGGGTGTAGTTGGGTTCGCTTTTGGGTCCATCATAGAAACTGGTGTAGTGAGTCCCAAGACAGTTTCTGTCACACCTGGTGGCACTGGCCTTGCCACACTGGTTGCTTGTCCTCTGACAATGGATAAGTACAGGCAGACAGTTTCAATAAATGGTGTTTGTGAGAAAGTAGCCTCTTTCTAGCCTTGTTACCCCCACTTTTGGCCTGTTTGTGAGTGTATGTCAGGGTGTTTTCACTGTCTCACTGGGATCCTGCTAACCAGGGCCCAGTGCTCATAGTGAAAACCCTATGTTTTCAGTATGTTTGTTATGTGTCACTGGGACCCTGCTAGTCAGGACCCCAGTGCTCATAAGTTTGTGACCTATATGTATCTGTTCCCTGTGTGATGCCTAACTGTCTCACTGAGGCTCTGCTAACCAGAACCTCAGTGGTTATGCTCTCTCTGTACAAATTGTCACTAACAGGCTAGTGACCAATTTCACCAATTCAGATTGGCATACTGGAACACCCTTATAATTCCCTAGTATATGGTACTGAGGTACCCAGGGTATTGGGGTTCCAGGAGATCCCTATGGGCTGCAGCATTTCTTGTGCCACCCATAGGGAGATCTGACAATTCTTACACAGGCCTGCCAGTGCAGGCTGAGTGAAATAACATCCACGTTATTTCACAGCCATTTACCACTGCACTTAAGTAACTTATAAGTCACCTATATGTCTAACCTTTACCTGGTAAAGGTTGGGTGCTAAGTTACTTAGGGGGTCATTCTGACCCTGGCGGTCTCGGACCGCCAGGGCGCAGAACGACGGAAGCACCGCCAACAGGCTGGCGGTGCTTCAAAGCCCATTCCGACCGCGGCGGTAAAGCCGCAGTCGGAAAACCGGGGCCGGAGGTTTCCCGCCATTTTTGCCCCGGCTGGGCGAATCCGCCAGGGCAGCGCTGCCCTGGGGATTCCGACCCCCTTCCCGCCAGCCTGTTTCTGGCGGTGTACACCGCCAGGAAGAGGCTGGCGGGAACGGGTGTCCTGGGGCCCCTGGGGGCCCCTTTACTGCCCATGCCATTGGCAGACAGTGAAAAGCACGACGGGTGAAACTGCACCCGTCGCACACCTGCAACACCGCCGGCTCCATTCGGAGCCGGCTTCAGTGTTGCAGGCCGCCTTCCCGCTGGGCCGGTGGGCGCTAACAATGTTAGCGCCCGCCAGCCCAGCGGGAAGGTCGGAATGACCCCAGCGGTCTTTTGACCGCGGAGCGGGCAAATGGCGGTTCCCGATAGAGTAGGAATGAGGGCCTTAGTGTGTGGGCACCCTGGCACTAGTCAAGGTGCTCCCACATTGTTCAGGGCAAATTCCCCGGACTTTGTGAGTGCGGGGACACCTTTACACGCGTTCACTATACCTATGTCACGACATATGTATAGCGTCACAATGGTAACTCCGAACATGGCCATGTAACATGTCTAAGATTATGGAATTGTCCCCCGAGTCTCTAGCTCAGACCCGGGTACTGCCAAACTACCTTTCCCGGGGTTTCACTGCAGCTGCTGCTGCTGCCAACCCCTCAGACAGGTTTCTGCCCTCCTGGGGTCCAGCCAGGCTTGGCCCAGGAAGGCAGAACAAAGGACTTCCTCAGAGAGAGGGTGTTACACCCTCTCCCTTTAGAAAAAGGTGTTAGGGCTGGGGAGGAGTAGCCTCCCCCAGCCTCTGGAAATGCTTTCATGGGCACAGATGGTGCCCATTTTTGCATAAGCCAGTCTACACCGGTTCAGGGATCCCCCAGCCCTGCTCTGGCACGGAACTGGACAAAGGAAAGGGGAGTGACCACTCCCCTGACCTGCATCTCCCCTGGGAGGTGCCCAGAGCTCCTCCAGTGTGCTCCAGACCTCTGCCATCTTGGAAACAGAGGTGCTGCTGGCACATTGGACTGCTCTGAGTGGCCAGTACCAGCAGGTGACGTCAGAGACTCCTTCTGATAGGCTCCTCCAGGTGTTGCTAGCCTATCCTCTCTCCTAGGTAGCCAAACCTCCTTTTCTGGCTATTTAGGGTCTCTGCTTTGGGGAATTCTTTAGATAATGAATGCAAGAGCTCATCAGAGTTCCTCTGCATCTCTCTCTTCACCTTCTGCCAAGGAATCGACTGCTGACCGCGCTGGAAGCCTGCAAAACTGCAACAAAGTAGCAAAGACGACTACTGCGACCTTGTAACGCTGATCCTGCCGCCTTCTCGACTGTTTTCCTGGTGGTGCATGCTGTGGGGGTAGTCTGCCTCCTCTCTGCACTAGAAGCTCCGAAGAAATCTCCTGTGGGTCGACTGAATCTTCGCCCTGCAACCGCAGGCACCAAAGAACTGCATCACCGGTCCTCTGGGTCTCCTCTCAGCATGACAAGCGAGGTCCCTTGAACTCAGCAACTCTGTCCAAGTGACTCCCACAGTCCAGTGACTCTTCAGTCCAAGTTTGGTGGAGGTAAGTCCTTGCCTCCCCACTCTAGACTGCATTGCTGGGAAACGCGTGTTTTGCAACTACTCCGGCTCCTGTGCACTCTTCCAGGATTTACTTTGTGCACAGCCAAGCCTGGGTCCCCGGCACTCTAACCTGCAGTGCACAACCTCCTGAGTTGTCCTCCAGCATCGTGGGACCCTCCTTTGTGACTTTGGGTGAGCTCTGGTTCACTCCACTTTGTAGTGCCTGTTCCGGCACTTCTGCGGGTCCTGCTTGCTTCTGAGTGGGCTCTTTGTCTTGCTGGATGCCCCCTCTGTCTCCTCACGCAATTGGTGACATCCTGGTCCCTCCTGGGCCACAGCAGCATCCAAAAACCCTAACCGCAACCCTTGCAGCTAGCAAGGCTTGTTTGCAGTCTTTCTGCACGGAAACACCTCTGCACGACTCTTCACGACGTCGGACATCCATCCTCCAAAGGGGAAGTTTCTAACCCTTGTCGTTCTTGCAGAATCCACAGCTTCTACCATCCGGTGGTAGCTTCTTTGCACCCACAGCTGGCATTTCCTGGGCATCTGCCCACTCCCGACTTGATTGTGACTCTTGGACTTGGTCCCCTTGTTCCACAGGTAGTCTCGTCAGGAAATTCATTGTTTTTGCATTGCTGGTGTTGGTCTTCCTTGCAAAATTCCCCTATCACGACTTCTGTGCTCTTTGGGGAACTTAGGAGCACTTTGCACCCACTTTTCAGGGTCTTGGGGTGGGCTATTTTTCTAACCCTCACTGTTTCCTTACAGTCCCAGCGACCCTCTACAAGGTCAGATAGGTTTGGGGTCCATTCGTGGTTCGCATTCCACTTCTAGAGTATATGGTTTGTGTTGCCCCTATCCCTAGGTGCCCCCTTTGCATTCCATTGTTTGCACTGTTTTCTATTGCTATTACTGCATATTTTGGTATTGTGTACATATATCTTGTGTATATTTGCTATCCTCATACTGAGGGTACTCACTGAGATACTTTGGCATATTGTCATAAAAATAAAGTACCTTTATTTTTAGTATATCTGTGTATTGTGTTTTCTTATGATATTGTGCATATGACACTTGTGGTACTGTAGGAGCTTCACTTGTCTCCTAGTTCAGCCTAAGCTGCTCTGCTAAGCTACCTTTTCTATCAGCCTAAGCTGCTAGACACCCCTCTACACTAATAAGGGATACCTGGGCGTGGTGCAAGGTGTAAGTACCCATTGGTACTCACTACAAACCAGTCCAACCTCCTACAGTGTTGAGGCCCAAGCCTACAGGGACACAGGTGCCAGTATCACGTTGGTGACTGAAAACCTAGTGGCTTCTGAACAACACATCATTGGACAACAGTATAAGATTATTGATGTCCATAACTCCACTCAGTTCCTCCCCTTAGCTATAGTTCAGTTTAGTTGGGGTGGAGTTACTGGCCCTAAGCAGGTGGTAGTATCACCTATCTTACCTGTAAACTGCCTCTTAGGTAATGACCCAGAGACCTCAGGTTGGGCTGAGGCAGATCTTAATACCCATGCATCCATGCTGGGTATCCCTGAGGAATTGCTTCCTCTCATTTTAGCTGAAATGAAAAAGCAAAGGAGAGAAAAAGGCCGGAAAACTCAGGATCCCTCTCCAACAACAGGTAAAAGGGCATCAAAGTATCCCCTACCCACCCTGCCATTAAGGATACCATTCCTGTGGTGGGAGAAACCTTTCCTGGAGTGGAACCTGTACCAAGGGAACCATCAGCTAGCACAGCTGTACTCCCTGAGGTGAAAGTACCTCTCTCCGGGATAACTAATATTGGTGAGAAAAAGTGTACCATTTTAGTTAACATGGAGCATCCCTCCAACCGTCCCAGAGAAACTTCAGTGCAGCAACCCTGCACTGCCTCACAACACTTAGGACAGCAGCCCTGCCCTAGTGTGGAGCTAATAGCACACCAGCCCTGCCCTGCTCCAATTCAAGAGAAACAGCAGCCCTGTTCTCTCTTACAGCCATATGGACAAAGTTTTTGCCCAGCTATGGCTTTATTGAGACTGCATCCCTGTCGGGCATTTTCATCACTTGATATAGTCCCAGTGGACAATTCCCACTGCTCTAAACTAAAACATACTAATAAGAACTCTGACAATATACCTTCACATTGTTGGCTAGCTAAAAAACTCCAAACAGGGTGGTTTACAACCCCATAGGGAAGTAACCATACATTGGATGATAAAGGGAGCAACCAATCTATTGCATAGCTACTCTCCACTTATCACCACTTAGACAATAAAGACTCAACTGGCCAAGGTTAGCCTTACTGTCCTTCGTTTGGGGAAGGGGAGGTTGTGTAGGAAAGTAGCCTCTTTCTAGCCTTGTTACCCCCACGTTTGGCCTGTTTGTGAGTATATGTCAGGGTGTTTTTACTGTCTCACTGTGATCATGCTAGCCAGGACCCCAGTACTCATAGTGAAAACCAAATTTGTCAGTGTGTTTTATAAGTCTCACTGGGACCCTGCTAGCCAGGACCCCAGTGCTCATAGTTTGTGGCCTGAATGTGTTCCCTGTGTGGTGCCTAACTGTGTCACTGAGGGTCTGCTAACCAGAGCCTCAGTGCTTATGCTCTGTCTGCTTTTAAAATTGTGACTGCAGGCTAGTGACCAATTTCACCAATTCTGATTGGCACACTGGAACACCCTTATAATTCCCTAGTATATGGTACCTAGGTACCCAGGGTATTGGGGTTCCAGGAGATCCCTATGGGCTGCAGCATTTCTTTTGCCACCCACATGGAGCTCTGACAATTCTTACACAGGACTGCCACTGCAGCCTGAGTGAAATAACGTCCACGTTATTTCACAGCCATTTTACACTGCACTTAAGTAACTTATAAGTCACCTATATGTCTAACCCTCACCTGGTGAAGGTTATGTGCAAAGTTACTAAGTGTGAGGGCACCCTGGCACTAGCCAAGGTGCCCCCACATCGTTCAGAGTAATTTCCCCAGAATTTGTGAGTGCGGTGATACCATTACACACGTGCACTACATATAGATCAATACCTATATGTAGCTTCACAATGGTAACTCCGAATATGGCCATGTAACTTGTCTAAGATCATGGAATTGTCCCCGCCATCCCGAATCTGATATTGGGGGGCCAATCCCATGCATCCACGGGGCTCCAGCATGGACCCTGGGTACTGCCAAACTAGCTCTCTGGGGTTTTCACTGCAGCTACCGCTGCTGCCAACCCACAGATAGGCTTCTGCCCTCCTGGGGTCTGGGCAGCCCAGTCCCATGAAGGCAGAACAAAGTATTTCCTCTGAGAGAGGGTGTTACACCCTCTCCCTTTGGAAATAGGTGTTAAGGGCTGGGGAGGAGTAGCCTCCCCTAGCCTCTGGAAATGCTTTGGAGGGCACAGATGGTGCCCTCCTTGCATAAGCCAGTCTACACCAGTTCAGGGGTCCCCCAGCCCCTGCTCTGGTGCGATACTGGACAAAGGAAAGGGGAGTGACCACTCCCCGGTCCATCACCACCCCAGGGGTGGTGCCCAGAGCTCCTCCAGTGTGTCCCAGACCTCTGCCATCTTGTATGCAGAGGTGTGGGGGCACAATGGAGGCCTCTGAGTGGCCAGTGCCAGCAGGTGACGTCAGAGACCCCTCCTGATAGGTGCTTACCTGATTAGGTGACCAATCCTCCTCTGAGGGCTGTTTAGGGTCTCTCCTGTGGGTTTCTCGTCAGATAACGAATGCAAGAGCTCACCAGAGTTCTTCTGCATCTCCCTCTTCGACTTCTGCCAAGGATCAACCGCTGACTGCTCCAGGACACCTGCAAAACCGCAACAAGGTAGCAAGACAACTACCAGCAACTTTGTAGCACCTAATCCTGACGGCTTTCTCAACTGTTTCCTGGTGGTGCATGCTCTGAGGACAGTCTGCCTTCACCCTGCACTGGAAGCCAAGAAGAAATCTCCCATGGGTCGATGAAATATTCCCCCTGCTAATGCAGGCACTAAACTTCTGCTTCACCGGTCCTCTGGGTTCCCTCTCATCTCAACGAGAGTGGTCCCTGGAACCAAGTGACCCCGACAGTCCAGTGGTCCTTCTTCCCAAATTTGGTGGAGGTGAGTCCTTACCTCCCCACGCCAGACAGTAATCCTGTGTACTGCGTGAACTGCAGCTGCTAGGGCTTCTGTGCACTTTTGCAAGGAATCCTTCGTGCACAGCATAGCCCAGGTCCCCCGCACTCCGTCCTGCATTGCTCAACTTGCTGAGTTGACCACCGGCTTCGTGGGACCCTCCTTTGTAGTGTTGAGACGACTGCTGTGCTCAGATTTCTTGAACGCCTGGTCAAGTGCGTCTGCAGGTGCTGCCTGCTTCTGCATGGGCTCTCTGTGTTGCTGAGTGCCACCTCTGTCTCCTCCTCCAAGGGGTGACCTCCTGGTCCTTCCTGGGCCCGGGCAGCACCCATTTTCATCAACTGCGACCTTTGCAGCTAGCAAGTCTTGTTTGCAGTCTTTCTGTGTGGAAATTACTCTGCGTTCTCCAGCATGACGTGGGACATGTTCTACGCAAAAGAGAAGTTCCTGTCATCTTCCGTTGTTGCAGAATCTTCAGCTTCTTCCACCCAGAGGCAGCCATTTTGCACCTTCATCCGGGGTTTAGTGGGCTCCTGCCCCCCGGACACTTTCGTGACTCTTGGACTTGGTCCCCTTCCTTTGCAGGTCCTCAGGTCCAGGAATCCATCTTCAGTGCTTTGCAGTCAGTTGTTGTCTTTGCAGAATCTCCTATCACAACTTTAGTGTGTTTCTGGGGAAGTAGGGTAACTTTACTCCTACTTTTCAGGGTCTTGGGGTGGGGTATCTTGGACACCATTAGTGTTTTCTTACACTCCCAGCATCCCTCTACACACTACACTAGGCCTGGGGTCCCTAAGTGGTTCGCATTCCACTTTCTTAGTATATGGTTTGTGTTGCCCCTAGGCCTATTGCATCCTATTGTATTCTACAGTGTATGACTACTTTTCTAATTGTTTACTTACCTGATTTTGGTTTGTGTGTATATTTTGTGTATTTTACTTACCTCCTAAGGGAGTATATCCAATGAGATATTTTTGGCACATTGTTACTAAAATAAAGTACCTTTATTTTTAGTAACTCTGAGTAGTGTGATTCTTATGATATAGTGCTATATGATGTAAGTGGTATAGTAGGAGCTTTGCATGTCTCCTAATTCAGCCTAAAATGCTCTGCTATAGCTACCTCTATCAGCCTAAGCTGCTAGTACACTACTAATCTACTAATAAGGGATAACTGGACCTGGCAAAAGGTGTAAGTACCATCAGGTACCCACTACAAGCCAGGCCAGCCTCCTACAGATGGCAGTAAGGAGGCGCTGCTACCAGCAGCAGCACCACGTCAGTAGACCACCGCAGACAGTATCATGACACATGATACGGCCTGGCAGTGTTCTGCTGACGGTCGCTGCTGCTGGCACCAGCGCCCGTCCCGTCTCTTGCCGGAGGACCCCCTGACAGCCAGTAAGTTGGGTGCTCCGACAGGGGAGGGGAGTGGGGAGTGTTGTGTGTGTGTGTGTGGGTGTGTCTGTGCATGCGTGGATGCGGGTGTGTGTTGCGTGTTGTATGTGTGTGCATGTATGGATGTGTGAGTGCGAGTATGTTGTGTGAATGCGTGTGTGCTTATATGTATGTGTGTGTGGATGTGTGTGTGAATGGATGTATGCATGCATGGATGAAAGTGGGAATGAGTGTGTGTATGCATGTGTTCGTGTGTGAATGAAGGTGCATGTATGAATGGTGGGGTCTGGAGAGGAAGGAGGGGTCGGGGGAAACCTGGGGAGGTGGGTGGGGAAGACCCCTACCTGTGACAGGGAAAGGATTCCCTGTCACTAATAGTGCTTACCACCATGGTTTTCATGGCGGTAAGGTTGCCACGAAAACCATGGTGGTAGGCGGGGTCATAATCCCGCAGGCAGGCAAGTGATGGCCGCCGGGCTGGAGAGTGAAGTCTCCAGCCCAGCGGGTGCTACCGCCATGGCAGTCGGTGTGGTACATTGGCAGTTTGGCTTTAGCCAAACCGCCAATGTCTTAATATGGAGAAAAGTACCGCCAGCCTGTTGGCAGTACTTTCCTCCATGTTAACGTCGTCCGCCAGGGTCAAAATGACCCTCTAAGTGTTTTCTTTCATGTGTGTATCTACTAAGTGTGACTACAGTGGTGTTGCACGTGCTTTGCTTGTCTCCTAGATAAGCCTTGGCTCCTCATCCACAGATACCTCTAGAGAGCCTGGCTTCTAGACACTGACTACACTACTCTAATAAGGGATACCTGGTATAAGGTGTAAGTACCACAGGTACCCACCGCACACCAGACCAGCCTCCTACATTGGTGGCACCAGTGGGATAAGTACTTGCAATTGTCTTATCACTCTGTCACCTGGTGCTTTCTACAGGAAAGACAACTCCTTACCTAGAGACATACATAGTACCTAGTGCAGGAAACTAGTCCCTAAGGTTTAGGCAAACTAGGGTATAGGCATAGCCCTTGCTCTAAACTGATTTCTGAGAGACTAGGGGTTAGGTAGGTTAGGTATACCCTACACTATTCTAACAAACACCATGTCTACAGCTGGACATAGCTCTGAGGTCATGGAGGCTACTTATGAGAACCTGACCTTCAAGGAATTGAAGGGGCTGTGTGCAGAGAGGAAGTTGGACATAGGGAGGAATCCTAACAAGAGTCTGCTTTTGGGCCGCCTCCTCCAGGATGATGAGGAGCCAGCTGGTGACAAGGAGGAGGAGGAGAGAGAAGACCCTGACCCCACTGAGGTAGAGCATGACATTTCAGGCCCAGGGGAGGGTTCCTCAAAGGATCTTACAGTTCCAAGCAGACCAACTAGTGTAGCTGGTAGTGGGAGGGGAAGTCACACAGGTAGGGCTCCCTTTATACCAAGGGGACAGGTAGAAAGGGTCACTAAGACTAGGGAATGATCCACCTCTGCTCACTCTCATGTCACTTCAGTGTCTGAGGGGTCACACTGCACAACTCAAGCGAGGCCTTGGCAGTGGAGAGAGAGAGAGAGAGAGAGAGAGACATGGGCTGTGGCTAGCACCCCTTGGTGGCAGCAGCAGCAGCTCAAGTTTCAAGGATTACAGAGTCAGAGAGGACTTCTTGGATTCCAGAAACTTTCACAAAATTGTTCCCCCATACAAGGTGGTGGATGATATCTACAAGTGGTCTTGAGAGGGCCTGTAAAGTTCATAGGGTCCCTCAAGAGCAGTGGGCTGCTATTCTCTGGTTGTCCTTCTCTGACAAGGGGAGGGATAGACTTCTCACTGTCAGAGAGGAGGATGCAGATAATTACAGCATACTCAAAACAGCACTCTTAGATGGTTTCGGTCTCACAAGTGAGCAATATAGAATTAAGTTCAGAAAGACGAAAAAGAGGCCTCTCAAGACTGGGTTGACTTTGTGAACTGTTCTGTTAAAGCTTTAGAAGGCTGGTTAGATGGCTGCAAAGTGTCTGACTATGAGGGCTTGTATAATCTATTACTGAGCTAGCATATTTTGAATAATTGTGTGTCTGACTTGTTGCACCAGTACTTGGTAGACTCAGATCTGACCTCTCCCCATGAATTGGGAAAGAATGCAGACAAATGCATCAGAACAAGAGTGAGCAGAGGGGGTGACAAGAATAAGGATGGTAAGTCTACTGACAAGGGTGGGGACAAAGAAAAGAAGGAGTCGTCATTAGGTCCACAAAACTCTTCTGGGGAGGGTCTAAATCCCCTTCACACCACAATCAGAACAAAAAGCTGCAGTGCAATATTTGAAGGAAGAAGGGCCATAGGGCAGGAGACAGCTCTTGCTCTAAGAAAAGCACCAAACCTCCCACCACCACTACCCCCACTGCTACAACTAGTACCCCTAGCAATAGCAGTGATAGTGGGCAAACTAATACTAGCAATAGTTAATCCAAGGGTGTAGCAGGGCTAACTCTGGGAAGTGTAGTGGGGGCTGGTTTAGTTAGGGACGCCACTGAGGCTGTTTTAGTCTCTGATGGTGGCATTGACCTTGCCAACCTTTTTGCTTGTTCCCTTAATATGGATAAGTACAAGCAACAACCCCTAATAAATGGTGTTCAGGTTGAAGCCTACAGGGACACAGGTGCCTGTGTCACCAGGGTGACTGAAAAACTGGTTCCCCCTGAGCAACACCTACTTGGTCACCAGTACCAAGTGACTGACGCCCACAACAATACAGTGAGTCACCCCATGGCAGTTGTTGATCTCAGCTGGGGGTTTACTGGTCCTAAACAAGTTGTAGTGTCCACAGACCTACCTGTAGAGTGTCTACTAGGGAACAACTTGGAGACTTCTGCTTGGGCTGAAGTAGAGCTGGAGGCCTATGCAGCCATGCTGGGCATTCCTGCGCATATCTTTTCTTTAACAAGAGCTCAGGACAAAAAGCAGAGAGAACAGGGAAACTTGGATCCTGAAATTATGGACCAAGAGCTTCCCAAACACAGGGCTAGGAATGGTAAGAAATTATTCCCCAACCCTCCCTCCACAGATGATTTTCCCTATGAGGAGTATGAATCTAGTCCTTGGACAGAATCTATACCTGTGTCACCTGTAAAGCCAGTGGCAAGACAGGTGGCACTCTAAAGGCCCCTTTAATTCCACTTCCAGTGGTTGTGGTACCCTTTGAAAGGGTAACGGTTGACATTGTTGCCCCCCTTGACCCTCCTACAGTTTCTGGAAACAGGTTTATACTGGTGGTGGTGGACCATGCCACCAGGTATCTAGAAGCCATACCTCTTAGGACCACTACAGCTCCTGCAGTGGCCAAAGCCCTCCTGGGAATCTTTTCCAGGGTGGATTTCCCAAAAGATGTTGTATCAGACAGAGGTAGCATCTTCATGTCTGCATACTTGAAAGCAATGTGGAAAGAGTGTGATGTAACCTACAAATTTACCACACCTTACCATCCCCCCAAAAATGGGTTGGTTGAGCGTTTAAAAAAATACTCAAAGGTATGATAATAGGACTCTCTGAAAAACTCAGGAGGAGATGGGATGTCCTGTTACCATGCCTCCTCTTTGCCTACAGTGAGGTACCCCAAAAAGGAGTGGGCTACAGCCCGTTTGAACTCCTCTTTGGTCACCCTGTTAGGGGCCCAGTGGCTCTTGTGAAGGAGGGTTGGGAGTAAACCCTGAAATCCACTAAACAAGATATAGTGGATTATGTACTTGGCCTCAGATCAAGGGTGGCTGAGTGCAGGAAGCTGGCTCTGTATATACTATATCAAAATGAGATATAGGGGGTTATTACAACTTTGGAGGAGGTGTTAAACCGTCCCAAAAGTGACGGTAAAGTGACGGATATACCACCAGCCGTATTACGAGTTCCATAGGATATAATGGACTCGTAATACGGCTGGTGGTATATCCGCCATTTTACCGTCACTTTTGGGACGGATTAACACCTCCTCCAAAGTTGTAATAACCCCCATAATAGTGTGCAGAGTCCAGGGGTTCTCCAAGAGGTTTGCCAGAAGCAGTAATAGATAATACTAATGCTCTACTTGTGGTAGTGTGGGCAAGCGGTTAGGCTTATCAGAGGGTAGTGTTAAGCATTTGTTGTACACACACAAGCAATAAGTGAAAACACACACTCAGGGGGTCATTCCAACCTCGGCGGTAAAAGTCGCTTACCGGCAGACAGAAGACCGCCATAACACCGCAGCGGTCGCGGTAAACCGCCACGGTCATTCTGACCCACAACAGGCAAACCGACAAAATCCCGACATCCACAAAAGTCCGCCACACCAAAGGCCAGCGACAAACTGGCGATGACCAAACCTCCACCGTCACGCCAACAGAAATACACCCACACTATCACGACACACGAATCCACGCGGCGGTCTTTCAACCGCGGTATTTCATTGGCGGTACACACCGCCACGCTCAAAATACACATACCTGTACAAAACACTATCACATTGGACAATTCAAAATACACACACCTGATACACATACACACACCACACCCACACACCCAACACAATATAAAACATAAAACACACACCCACATCACCCACAAACCCTTACAACAACAATTCACGAACGAAAGCCAGAGAGAGACACCACCATCAACAAACTAGCAGCCACAGGCACACAACACCATCACCCACACAACTCCCACGCACAAAACACCACACACCACCACATATCACCACACCAATCACCACACACACAACCCCACACATCACCCACACCACCCCATGGCACCTCAAAGACACCCCAGGTTCTCAGATGATGAACTAAGGGTCATGGTGGAGGAAATTGTACGAGTAGAGCCCCAGCTGTTCGGGACACAGGTGCAGCACACCACCATTGCCAGGAAGATGGAGTTATGGAGCAGAATAGTGAACAGGGTCAACGCTGTGGGACAGCACCCAAGAAATCGGGATGACATCAGGAAGAGGTGGAACGACCTTCGGGGGAAGGTGCGTTCCATGGTATCCAGGCACAACATCGCGGTGCAGAAGACTGGCGGCGGACCCCCACCTCCTCCCCCAGAATTTACAGCATGGGAGGAGCAAGTCTTGAACATCCTGCATCCTGAGGGCCTCGCAGGAGTAGCTTTAGGAATGGACTCTGGTAAGTCTCATCTTCACTACTTCATCCCCCCCACCCCACCTGCATGCCAAATCATACCCCCACCCTCACCCCCACCTCATCACACCTACTCCTTGCAAATGTCTCACCATCACAACCCACCCATCCCAAAACCTGGCCCTGCATCCGACCACAAAGCATGGACACCCATCACCAAAGCATGCCCACTGCACATACCCATCCCACCCCCCAAAGCACCGTCACAACAGCCCCCACAAAGGAATGCCAGCCCTGGGGTACACGGGCACCCACCCATTGCACACTATGGCACACACAGAAGCAATAATCATACGTTTGTACCCCTGCAGGACCCGAACGCCACGTCACCGCGCAGGAGGGTCCACAAATGTCCACTCCACCCCCAGAAGAGGCCCACAGTGAGGACAGCAGCTCTGTCGACCTGGATCTAGATGACCTGCCCGGTCCATCGGGGACCTCGGGACAGTCGGTTCCCCTCAGGCAGTCACAGGCCACAGCAGACCTTCCCCTCTCTGGGAACACCAGCACAGCACCCACCCAGCGGGCCCATACCTCTGTCCCCAGGACACGTCAATCAGCGGTGTGTCCACCACTACAGGGAACCCAGGATAACCCAACACCCCAACAACAGGGACCTGGGGGCAGTGGTAGTGGGCACACGGTCCAGGGGACAGAGGCCCAGGGAAACAGGGGAACTGGGAGGGCTGCTGTGCGACAGGGGGGGACAGGCCCAGGGAACCCACTCTCCACGAGGCCCTCTCCTCCATGATGGGAGCATACCACCACTCCCAGGAGACGATGGCGACGGTCCTGGCCAGGTTTCAGGAGATCCAACTTCTGCAGGAGCAACAGTATATGGGGTTCAGGGAGGAACTAAGAAACATCAGTTCCGCAATGGGTACCATCGTAGTGGCCCTGAATCAGGTAGTCACCACATTGCGGGACACTGTGGCACCTCAAAGGGCCCCTGACACTAGCATGGACCAAGAAATGCCTACCACCTCCGCCGGCGCTAGTGGACAGGAGGCCCCAACACAAGACCAACAGGCCACCAGAACCCCACCCCCTGCAGAAGGAGAACCACCCCGCAAGCGGGCCCTGAGATCCAGGAAGAAGACAGAGTAAGATGTCAAGACCCCCGCCAGCAAAGGATACCGCCCTGATTGTCATCCCACTGTCCCACATTGTCACCCTGTCCAACCTTAAATTGCCCCTGCTCCACTTCCCACAGGCATTTGGACAATGCACCTGTGATACTGATAGTATGGACTCTGCCATGGACAATCCTTCACCAATACCCCTCACCGATTTGCAACCACCCATCCCATTTAGAGCACTTGAATAAACACACTTGTTGCACAAAACAATCTGGAGTCTGGCTGTGATTTTGAACAAATGTATTAGACATGACCGTGCAAAAATGTCCATTCACATTGTGATGCCAACAAACCGCTGTCACACAGTTGTAGTCCATGAGGAAACAAAGCAGATGTCACGCAGTGGGGCCCACATCTCTAAAAACGAAAGGGAAAGTCACAACACAGTTACCATACACTGGGGAAAAAAGTCAGACAGTAGAGAGATAGGAGTGTTGAAGTATATGTAAAATGACGGGTTGGACTCTTACCTGTGGGTCACTGAAAATACTGCTGTATTACTGTGTTCCTGTTCTCTATGTCGTCCTCTTCGGCTTCCTCCTCTTCACTCTCCACAGGCTCCACAGCTGCTACAACTCCACCATCTGGACCATCCTCCTGCAGAAAAGGCACCTGGCGTCGCAATGCGAGGTTGTGAAGCATACAGCAGGCCACGATGATCTGGCACACCTTCTTTGGTGAGTACATGTCTTATGGAGGCACCTAAACCTGGCCTTCAGGAGGCCAAAGGTTCGCTCGATCACCCTCCTAGTTCTCCCATGGGCCTCATTGTACCGTTCCTCTGCCCTGGTCCTGGAATTCCTCACTGGGGTCAATAGCCAGGAAAGGTTGGGGTAACCAGAGTCCCCGAATAGCCACACCCGGTGCCTCTGGAGTTGACCCATCACATAAGGGATGCTGCTATTCCGCAGGATGTAGGCGTCATGCACTGAGCCAGGGAACTTGGCATTCACATGGGAGATGTACTGGTCTGCCAAAAAGACCACCTGGATATTCATGGAATAATAACTCTTCCTGTTCCTGTACACCTGTTCACTCCTGCTGGGGGGACCAAAGCAACATGTGTCCCATCAATGGCACCAATTATGTTTGGGATATGTCCAAGGGCAGAGAAATCACCCTTCACGGTAGGCAAATCCCCCACCTCAGGGAAAACTATGTAGCTCCGCATGTGTTTGAGCAGGGCTGACAACACTCTGGACAACACCTTGGAAAACATAGGCTGGGACATCCCTGATGATATGGCCACAGTAGTCTGAAATGACCCACTTGCTAGGAAATGGAGCACTGACAGCACCTGCACTAGAGGGGGGATCCCTGTGGGTTGGCGGATGGGTGACATCAGGTCGGGCTCCAACTCCCGTATAGTGGCTCGGTCAAGCCTGTATGTCAGTATGACATGTCGTTCCTCCATTGTCGACAGGTCCACCAGCGGTCTGTACACGGGAAGATTCCTCCATCTCCTCGCATGTCCCAGCGGACAGTGCCTAGGAAGGACAACATGGAGCACAGAGTCAATCAACCCACAGGTACGTTCCCACAGCTTGCACACAACACGATTCTCAATGCATTGAATGGCTTGTATGAGTGTTGATGCAAGGCCTAGGTATGTGTGACGCAGTAGAAATTAAGCCATGTGGGCCCTTGAAATGGCGGCTGCCTGACCTGTGAAGTGTGACAATGGGATGTGAGGTCAATGCGCTGCCGTAGCACACCGTGGCGGTAGGCGGTCGAAGACCGCAGCGCAAAGCCGCATTGGTTAACATTGAACCCTATGGGTTTCAGGAGCCAATGATGATGTGCGCCGGCGGTCGCGGTACGCACCGCCGCAGTACGCACCGCCGCGGGCGTGACCGACATTATCTATCTGCTTTATAACTCGATACCTGATCATCCACAGGAGAGGACCTATACTGCAAGTGCTGCTGTGACCTCGGTCTGGAAGAGACAATGGCTACTGCGACTGGGGAAAGGGCCCCTGCCTTCACTTTTGAAGAATTGGAGAAACTCGTTGATGGGGTCCTCCCCCAGTATGCGCTACTCTACGGTCCTCCAGACCAACAGGTAAGTACACTGGGACCATGCTTTGTGGCCAATGCCTGTGTTGAGTGGGGTGAATGAAAGATGGTGGGGAGGGGAGCGAATGAGGCATGCATCAAACGACAGATAAGAGCATGTGCCACATGGCAAGGGTGGGGATGGGGGGCCACTCCCATCGAGCATGCTGAAGGTGATGATTTTTTTTCTCCCCCTGTACATGTCAAATAGGTCAGCGCCCATCAGAAGATCGACATTTGGCGTGCCATCGCCAAGGACGTCCGGACCCTGGGGGTCCACAACAGACGGGGCACCCACTGCCGGAAGAGGTGGGAGGACATCCGATGCTGGAGCAGGAAGACGGCGGAGGCTCAGCTGGGGATGGCCTCCCAACGTAGGAGGGGTGCCAGTCGTACTTTGACCCCCCTGATGTTCCGGATCCTGGCGGTGGTCTACCCCGATTTGGATGGGCGCGTGAGGACATCACAGCAGACACAAGGGGGTGAGTACAAGCACATTCTGCTGATTTTGCGCGCAGTGGAGGTGTCTGGGTGGGGGAGGAGGGCTGTGGGTCTCCCTAGGCCAGGGCGATTTCTGTAGGCTAGGCCCCTCCATTAGGCATGGCCCTGTGCCCCCGCCCCCCACCTCTGTAGGTTGCCTAGTACAGCTATTCATGGCCCTGAGTCACCTATGTGTGGAGTTGTCGTCCATAGGGTTGTAGGCCATGTTCCACTGACTGATTAGTGTACCCCAAGTGCGCGGCGTAGTGCAGGGGGCTTCTGTGTCTGCATGCACTCAACATGTCTTTATTTCTCCCCCCCCCTTTTTTTGGTGGTCTTCCTGTTCATGTCTGCATTAGCATCATCAGGCGGAGGAGAAGTGGCATCGGAGCACGAGGGAGCTGCATCCCACATGGCCCTGGAGGGCCATGCAACGGACTCAGAGTACACCAGTGGGACGGAGGGCGAGGGGAGCTCCGCAGCGGGGACACGTGGTGACACCAGCAACACAGACTCGTCCTCGGAAGGGAGCTCCCTTGTGGTGGCGGCAACATCCGTGCCCCCCGCAACAACAGGTACAGCCGCCACCCAGCGCACCAGCCCCGCCCTCCCAGCAGCCCCTCAGCGTTCGCCCCGTGCCCGCTCACCCAGGAAGGTGGGCATCTCCTTCGCCCCAGGCACCTCAGGCCCTGCCCCAGTTACCCCTGCTGCCCTCAGTGAGGAGGTCATTGACCTCCTGAGGACGCTCATTGTTGGGCAGTCTACCCTTTTGAATGCCATCCAGGGTGTAGAAAGGGAGGTGCACCGGAGTAATGCATACCTGGAGGGCATTCATTCGGGTCAGGCTGCCCATCAGCGATCGTTCAACGCTCTGGCCTCAGCACTGCCGGCAGCCATTGTCCCTGTCTCCTGCCTCCCTCCTCCAACTTCCTCCACCCAGTCCCACTCCCCTGTACCTCTGCCTATCCCAGACACACCTACAGACCAGCCTGCACACACCTCAACACCCAAGGGAAGCTCATCCATACATAAGCACCACACATCACACAAGCATTCACCCAAGCAACATCCACATGCAGACATACCAACAGCCACTGCCTCCTCTGTGTCCACCTCCTCCTCGTCTCCCTCCTCCCTCCCTGTGACGTCTCCACTCACACTTGCATGCACAACATCTTCAGCCACTACGTCCATCACCAGCACACCCACCAGAACACTCCGCACACGTGCAGTCACCACCCCCACTACCATTTACACGTCCCCTGTGTCCTCTCCCAGTGTGTCTGTCACCCCCTCTTCCAAACCACACAAACGCAGGCAGCCATCCACCCAACAGCCATCCACCTCACGACAGCCTCCAGCACCAGCACCTGCACCCAAAGACACCCGACTTTGCTCTCCTACAACCACATCCTCTTCCTCCACTCCCATACCCACTACACCTACCCGTCCCTCTCTTTCAAAATTGCTTTTCCTTTCCAAACTTGACTTCTTTCCAACAACTCACCCACCCCGTCCATCTCATAAGACTCCAATCAGCACCTCAGCCACCACAAAACCTGGACCTACAAAGACAATAGTCCAAGGGTTTTGGAGTCCCCCACCTTCAAGGGCAGTTAGTTCGGCTAGGAGCATAGAGACGGCCAGCCCACCCCCTGAAAAAAAAGCAAAGAAAGCCAATGCCTGGCGCGAGAGGCCAAAGACAGCAGGCTCCAAAATCACTACCCTGGCTCCGTCAGGAAGTGGGGTGCCACCTGGCACACCGCCAAAGGGAGGAAAGGGCCACAGACGAGCAGGGAAGGGTGGCAAGGGCAGCAGGCCTGACAAGTCCGGCAGCAGGCCAGCTGCCCAGGAGGGCCCCACCAGCCCCATTCCAGGTGTGTAGGAGGACACCCACAGGCCCGGTACGGCAGCACAGGAGGGCCCCGCAAGCGAAAAGACAGATGGGCAGGAAGGGCCCGGCAGCCACATGTCAGGTGGCGAGTGAAATCCATGGCATGGCCGGATCTGGTGACCTGGACACTCATGTCAAGCACCGCTGAACATGGCCCTTCAAGTCAAGAACCGCTGAACATGGCCCTTCAAGTCATGAACCGCTGAACAGAGCCCTTCAAGTCAAGAACTGCTGAACAGGGCCCTTCAAGTCAAGAACCGCTGAACAGGGCCCTTCAAGTCAAGAACCGCTGAACAGGGCACCGCCGTCTCAAGAACCGCTGAACAGGGCCCTTCAAGTCAAGAACCGCTGAACAGGGCACCGCCGTCTCAAGCACCGCTCCGCTGGGCCCTTCATCTCAAGCACCGCTCCGCTGGGCACCGCCGTCTCAAGCACCGCTCCGCTGGGCACCGCCGTCTCAAGCACCGCTCCGCTGGGCCCTTCATCTCAAGCACCGCTCCGCTGGGCACCACCATCTCAAGCACCGCTCCGCTGGGCACCGCCGTCTCAAGCACCGCTCCTCTGGGCCCTTCATCTCAAGCACCGCTGAACAGGGCACCGCTGTCTCAAGCACCGCTGGCCCATTGGCAGAAGGGGCAGGCCCGCATCTATGTCGGGCAGGGCTGAACGAAGCACTCTGGGTACCATGCCTCCTCCAGAACCAGTGGAGTCTGTAATCCACTTGTGAGACTGTGGCTTTGCACTACCAAGGATGGCACAGTGGGCAAACCACCCACTATATGGACTTGAGAGACTGTGGCTTTGCACTCCTCAGGATGGTACAGTGGGCAAGCCACCCACTGTAGAGACTTGAGAGACTGTGGCTTTGCACTCCCCAGGATGGCACAGTGGGCAAGCCACCCACTGTAGAGACTTGAGAGACTGTGGCTTTGCACTCCCCAGGATGGCACATTGGGCAGGCCACCCACTGTCTGGACTTGAGAGACTGTGGCTTTGCACTCCCCAGGATGGCACAGTGGGCAGGCCACCCACTGTAGAGACTTGAGAGACTGTGGCTTTGCACTCCCCAGGATTGCACAGTGGCCATGGAGGCCCCTCGTGGATCTGGTGTCATGGACTCATCTGGCTGAGGTGCCCCCCCCTTCCCTTCCCCCTGAGGTGCCTGTAGTTTTCCTATCTGATGCCCCTGCAGTGTTCTCTCCATTGGACTCGGGTATCCTGTGTGGGCTTTGCCCATGTGTTTTGGCCCAGTGGCCCACAAACAATGGCTGTTACACAATTCGGACTGGACTTTTTATATATATATATATCTATAGTTATAGATGTTTTATATATTTTTTTACTCAGCCGTACAATATAATTCAAATTTCATCATCATTTCCTTTTGTGTTTGCATTCTTCCGGGGGGTTTGGGGGTGTCACTCTGAGTTGTTGCTATGCATTGATGTGTGTGTAGTGGTGGGTGAGGGTGAGGGTGGGTGTGTCGCGTATGTGTGTGCCCGTAATCTTTTCTCCTCCCCCCTCCCCTGTGTCGTAGGTGCAGTACTCACCGTTGTCTTCTGCGCCGGCGTTCGTGCTCCTGGTAGAGGAGCAGGAATACAATAGCTGGCAGTATGTGTAGTTCGGGTTCCATGCTGTCCAGATTCCTCGTGGAGGGAGTAGAGGTGAGCGTTTTCCGTTTGAAATGGCTGTTTCCGCCATGTTTTTATCGGCGGGGCTACCGCCCCGGAAAAGGTGGCGGATTGGTGGGTTGTGATAGGGTGGGCGGTACATTGACTCCGTCTGTCTGTTGGCGGTGACCGCCGCGCTGTTTGTCTGTCCCGCTGTGGCGGTCGGAGTGTTAAAGCGGCGGTCTCTGTTGGCGGTTTCCGCCAGGGTCAGAATTCCATTTGTTTTACCGCCCGACTGTTGGCGGGTTAGCTGCCGCTTTAACACCGACCTCCAGGGTTGGAATAACCCCCTCAATGACTGAACTCCAGGCAAATAGGTTTTTATATAGAGAACTGTTGTTTCTTAATTTATTTCTAGAACCACAAGATTCATTTAGCAGGTACATATATTAAATAAAAGGTACTTGGCATAGGAATAGTTGAGACTTTAAACAGATTCAATATTGTACACAGTTTTCATTAAAATGGCAAAAAGCTATTTTAAAAGTGGACACTGCAATTTTCAACAGTTCCTGAGGAGGTAAGTACAGTACAGTTTCAGTGGTAAGTACCATACTTACGGGTTTTTGGGGCATAGATAGCCCACCATTGGGGGTTCAAGGCAACCCCAAACACCCTGCACCAGCAACACAGGGCCGGTCAGGTGCAGATGTCAAACAGGAGCCAAAATAACATGGGCGCCTATGGAGATAGGGGATACTCCAGTTCCAGTCTGCTTGTAGGTAAGTACCCATGTCGTCGGAGGGCCAACCAGGGGGGTTTGGAGGAGTACTGGAGGGGCCCCAAGTAGGCACACAAACCACACCCTCAGCAGCACGGGAGCGGCCGGGTGCAGTGTGCAAACAGGGCGTCGGGTTCTCAATAGAACTCTATGGAGGGAACCGGGGGTCACTTCGCCGCTGTAGCCAGGACACAGGGGTGCCTCTCGGGCAAGCCGCTGACTGGGCAAGTGTGAGGGCCACCTGCTGGCAATTGCTGCACTGGAATTTAGTTTCTCACGGGCCTGGGGGGCTGCAGGTGCAGTGTTTCTTCCAGGCGTCGGATATCTTCATCCCGGTCAGTCGAGGTCAGGGGGGTCCTCGTGGGGGGTGCAGGGAGGTCAGCCTAGGGTGGACACGTCGTTGGAGTCGCCTGGGGTCCCCTCTGGATAGTTGGTTTCTCTGGAAGTGGGCCTGGGGCATCTGGTGCAGAGTAGTTGGGCTCACGCTTCTGGAGTGAGGTGAGAGTCCCTTTAAAGGTGGATGTCTTTTCTTGTTGTTGGGCAAAGCCACTGCCCAGAGGAGTTCTTAATCATCTTTGTTGCAGGCAGTCCCCTGTAGGGTTTTCAGGGTCACTGGTCCTGTAGAACGCATCGCTGTCTGGTTGCAGGATCTCTGAAGCAGGAGACGGGCCGATAGGGCTGGGGCCAAGTCAGTTGTCGTCTACTTTTCTTCTCTGCAGGATTTTCAGCTCAGCAGTCCTTCTTCTTCTTGCAAGGTCATCAGGAATCTGAAGAGCTGGGTTCAGGGTCATCCCTAAATAGTCAATTTAGGAGTGTTTTAGGGTCAGAGGGCAGTAGCCAATGGCTACTGTCTCTGAGGGTGGCTACACCCTCCTTGTGCCCACTCCCTCGGGGAGGGGAGCACATCCCTCTCCCTATTGGTCCTAATCCTCCAAAGTAAGATGGAGGATTTCTCAAGGAGGGCGTCACTTCAGCTCTGGTCACCTTAGGGATGGACCTGCCTGAGGGGGTGACTCCTCCTTGTTTTTCTCATTATCCCTCTGGAATTACCACCAAAATGTGCGGGCTTGTCCCGGGGGCGGGCATCTCCATTATCTGGAGTGCCCTGGGACACTGTAACACTAGGCTTGAGCCCTTGAGGCTCACCGCCAGGTGTTACAGTTCCTGCAGTGGGAGGTGTGAAGCACCTCCACCCAGGACAGGCTTTGTTTC
Source organism: Pleurodeles waltl (assembly GCF_031143425.1). Lineage (NCBI taxonomy): Eukaryota > Metazoa > Chordata > Amphibia > Caudata > Salamandridae > Pleurodeles > Pleurodeles waltl. The sequence continues at coordinate 1,532,848,032 of NC_090447.1, read as the reverse complement.
CGACCACAGAGTGCATAAAGGCACTCACCCCATGTGGTCAGAAACTTGTTGGGAAGTGGCAGACTGGCACAGACCGGTCAGCCTTGTACTAGTAGTTGGGCTAACATACAGGGGGCATCTCTAAGATGCCCTCTGTGTGCATTTTTCTATAAATCCCACACTGGCAGTGTGAGTTTATTGTGCTGAGAAGTTTGATACCAAACCTCTCAGTATTCAGTGTAGCCATTATGGTGCTGTTGAGTTCATAATGACAGATTCCCAGACCATATACTCAGTATGGCTACCCTGCACTTAAAATGTCTAAGAATTGACTTAGACACTGTAGGGGCACAGTGCTCATGCACTTATGCTCTCATCTGTGGTATAGTGCACCCTGCCTAAGGGCTGTAAGGCCTGATAGAGGGGTTACTTACCTATGCCACAGGCAGTGGTTTGTGGGCATGGAACTCTGAGGGAAGTGGCATGTTGACTTTGTCTTTTCTCCCCACTGGCACACACAAGCTGCAAAGCAGTGTGCATGTACTGGGTGAGGCATAATACATGCGGCAGCCCTTAGAGACCTTCCCTGGCCATAGGGCCCTTGGTACCAGGGGTACCTTTTACCAGGGACTTAACTGTGTGCCAGGGCTGTGCCAATTGTGGAAACAAAGGTACAGTTTTAGGGAAAGAACACTGGTGCTGGGGCTTGGTTAGCAGAGTCCAGCACACTTCCAATCAAAGCTGGCATCAACACTAGGCAAAACGTGGGGGGTGACCATGTTAACAGTGGCATTTTCCTACACTGAGTACATGAAGAAGGCCAGGAAGAAGCTACAGACAAGCCAAGAATTGCAAAAGCAATGGCATGACCAGAAGGCTGTCCTGACTATGTACCAACCAGGGCAGAAAGTGTGGGTCCTAGAGCCTGTGGCACCAAGAGTACTCCGAGACAAGTGGAGTGGATCACATATTATAGTGGAAAAGAAGGGTGAGGTCACTTGCTTAGTAGACCTTGGCACTCCAAGAAGTCCTCTTAGAGTACTTCATGTGAACCGCCTAAAGCCCTACTATGACAGGGTTGACTTAAACCTGCTCATGGCCACTGATGAGGGACAGGAAGATGAGAGTGACCCTCTCCCTGACGTCATTTCAAATTCTGCAGCTGATGGTTCAGTTGAGGGGCTAGTTTTAGTAGATTGCCTTTCTCAGTCTTAAAAAGAAGACTGCAGAAATCTCCTGGGACAGTTCTCAGAACCGTTTTCCCTTACACCTGGTCAAACCACATGGTATGAACACACCATTGATACAGGGGCAGTCTGCCAGTCAAGAGTAAAATCTACAGGCAACCTCATCATGTAAGGGACTGCATCAAAGCAGAGGTGTAAAAGATGCTTGATCTGGGAGTTAATGGGCACTCAAATAGCCCCTGGGCTAGCCCAGTGGTGCTGGTCCCAAAATCATATTCTCAAAATGGGAAAATAGAGATGAGGTTTTGTGTTGACTATAGAGGGATCAATACAGTAACCAAAACAGATGCTCAGCCTATCCCCATGGCAGATGAGCTCATTGATACACTTGCATCTGCCAAGTATCTTAGCACTTTTTACCTTACTGCTGGCTATTGGCAGATTAAGCTGCCAGAAGATGGTAAACCTAAAGCAGCATTCTCCACCACTGGAGGGCACTGCCAATTTACAATAATGCCCTTTGGTCTGAAGAATGCACCTGCCACTTTTCAGAGGCTGGTGAACACAGTCCTCCAAGGTTTTGAAGCCTTCAGTGCAGCATATCTAGATGATTTAGCTGTTGTAACTCAACCTGGGATATTCACCTGGTCCACCTTTGGAAAGTTTTGGAGACTCTGCAGAAACCAGACCTTATAATCAAGCCTTCAAAGGTCCAGATAGGGCAGGGGAAGGTGGTTTATCTGGGACACCTAGTATGTGGGGAACAGATTCAACCACAACCGGGGACGATTCATACCATTTTGGATTGGACTCCCCCACCACACAAACCCAGGTCAGGGCCTTCTTAGGTCTCACTGGGTATTACAGGAGGTTCATTAAGAACTATGGTGGTCATTCTGACCCTGGCGGATGTCATCCGCCAGGGCCAACGACCGCGGGAGCACCGCCGACAGGCCGGCGGTGCTCCCATGGGCATTCTGACCGCGGCTGTACAGTCGCGGTCAGACACGGGAAACTGGTGGTCTCCCGCCAGTTTCCCGCTGCCCTGGGGAATCCTCCATGGCGGCGCAGCATGCTGCGCCGCCATGGGGATTCCGACCCCCTTCCCGCCAGCCTGGCTCTGGCGGTTTGAACCGCCAGAACCAGGCTGGCGGGAACGGGTGTCGTGGGGCCCCTGGGGGCCCCTGCAGTGTCCATGCCCATGGCATGGGCACTGCAGGGGCCCCCTAACAGGGACCCTCTAAGCTTTTCAGTGTCTGCTTTGCAGACACTGAAAAGCGCAACGGGTGCCACAGCACCCGTCGCACACCTTCCACTCCGCCGCCTCCATTCGGAGCCGGCATCCTCATGGAAGGCGCTTTCCCCGCTGGGCCGGCGGGCGATCTTTTAAAGATCGCCCGCCGGCCCAGCGGGAAAGTTGAAATGCCCCTCGCGGTCTCCTGACCGCGGGCGGTATTTGGGCAGTTTCCGCCCGGCGGGCAGCGTCCGCCGCCCGTCCGGGTCGGAATGACCCCCTATGGCTCCATTGTTTCCCATCTTAATGACCTCACCTCCAAGAAAATGCCTAAAAAGATATTATGGACAGCCAGTTGTCAAAAAGCTTTTGAGGAACTCAAACAGGCCATGTGCTTTGCACCTGTTCTAAAGAGCACAAACTATTCCAAGAAGTTCATAGTTCAGACTGATACTTCAGAGGATGGGGTTGGAGTAGTTCTCTCACAACTTAATACAGAGGGCCAGGATCAACCAGTAGCTTTTATTAGCAGACGATTGATCTCAGAGGAAAGCGTTGGTCAGCCATAGAGAGGTAGGCCTTTGCTGTGGTCTGGGCCCTGAAGAAGTTGAGACCATACCTCTTTGGTACTTTCTTCATTGTTCAGGCACACTACAAACCTTTCTTATGGCTTAAACAGATGAAAGGAGAAAACCCAAAATTGTTGAGGTGGTCCATTTCCCTATAGGGTATGGACTTTACAGAGGAACATAGACCTGGGAGTAATTACTTTAATGCAGATGGACTCTCCAGATATTTCCACTTAGACAAGGAAGACTCATCTGGGCAAGGTTAGCCTTCTTGTCCCTCGTTTGGGGGGGAAGTTGTGTAGGAAAGTACCCTCTTTCTTGGCATGGCTACCCCTCTTTTTCTGCCTGATGTGTTTGACTGTGTTTGACGACACCCAACTGATCCTCTCCCTCACCAAGGACCCCCTCACCGCCAAATCCAACCTCCACGAAGGAATGAAGGCCATCGCCGAATGGATGAGGAACAGCAAACTGGAGTTGAACTCAGAGAAGATGGAGGTTCTCATCCTCGGTGCTTACCCCTCAGCCTGGGACGACTCCTGGTGGCCGACCGCTTTGGGAGCAGCCCCAACACCCACCAAACAGGCACGCAACCTGGGCGTCATCCTCCACTCAACTCTCTCCATGACCAAGCAAGTCAGCGTCGTCTCCTCATCCTGCTTCAACACCCTCCGCATGCTCTGCAAGATCTACAGATGGATCCACACAGGTATATAAAGAACAATCACCCAAACCCTTGTCAGCAGCAAACTTGACTATGGAAACGCCCTCTACGCAGGAGCCCCGGCCAAACTCCTCAAACGGCAGCAACAAATACAAAACACCTCCGCATGCCTGATCCTCGACTCCCACCGCCACATAACTCCCCTTCTGAGAGACCTACATTGGCTCCCCATCAACAAAAGGATAACCTTCAAGCTCCTCACCCACGCACAGAAGGTGCTCCACAACACCGGCCCAGCGTACCTCAAAAGATGACTCACCATCTACAACCCGTCCCGCCAACTCTGTTCAGCCGACCTTGCCCTCGCCACCGTCCCCCGCATCCGAAGAGCGACTACCGGAGGCAGATCCTTCTCCCACCTCGCCGCCAAGACCTGGAACACCCTTCCCTTACCCCTATGACAGACCAAAGACCTGCTGACTTTCAGGAAGCGGCTCAAAACCTGGCTATTTGAGCAGTAGCAGCACCCCCCCTCCCCTCAGTGCCTTGAGACCCTCATGGGTGGTAGTGCACTCTACAAATACTCTGATTGATTGATTGATTGATTGATTGTTCCCTGGGATTCTGCTAACCAGGACACCAGTGATTATGCGCTCTCTCCCAACATTCTGTATTTCACCCACAATTGGCACACTGGTGCCCCCATTATAAGTACCTAGTATATGGTACCTAGGTAGCCAAGGCATTGAGGTTCCGGGGTATCCCTATGGGCTGCAGCATATATTTTGCCACCCAAAGGGAGCCCAGGCAAAGTCTTCTGCAGGACTACCATTGCAGCCTGCGTGAAAAGGTGCAAGCATCCTTTCACTACCACTTTTCACTACACCAGGTCACTTATCAGTCACCCCTACGTCAGGCCTTCTAGCCCAGAGGGCAGGGTGCAAAGTACCTGTGTGTGAGGGCACCCATGCACTAGCAGAGGTGTCCCCATGAACTCCAGGCCCATTTTCCTGGACTTTGTGAGTATGGGGACGCCATTTTAAGCGTGAACTGGACATAGTCCACTACCTATGTCCAGCTACATAATGGTAACTCAGAACATAGGTATGTTTAGTATCAAACATGTTGGAATCATACCCCAAGGCTTTTGAATGCATTGTTTCTACGATTCAATGCACTCTGGGGGATCCTTAGAGGACCCCCAGTATTGCCATCTCAGCCTTCTGAGGGTTTCGAGGCAGCCCAAGCTGCTGCCATCTCCCAGACAGGTTTCTGCCCTCCTGTTGCTTGAAAAGCTCGAGCCCAGGAAGGCAGGACAAAGGATTTCCTTTGGGAGATGGGTGTTACACCCTCTCCCTTTGGAAATAGGTGTTACAGGCTTGGGAGGGGTAGCCTCCCCAAGCCGCTGGAAATGGAACATTTGGGGGGGTCATTCCGACCCTGGCGCCGGGGACCGCGGATGCACCGCCAACAGGCTGGCGGTGCATCCAGGGCAATTCTGACCGCGGCGGTACAGACGCGGTCAGAAACGGGAATCCGGCGGTGTCCCGCCGGTTTCCCGCTGCCCCAGGGAATCCTCCATGCCAGCGCTGCTTGCAGCGCCGCCATGGGGATTCCGACCCCCTTACCGCCATCCTGTTCCGAAGGATGGCGGTAACGGGTGTCGTGGGGCCCCTGGGGGCCCCTGCAGTGCCCATGCCACTGGCATGGGCACTGCAGGGGCCCCCTAACAGGGCCCCACATTGATTTTCAGTGTCTGCTATGCAGACACTGAAAATCGCGACGGGTGCAACTGCACCCGTCGCACCCTTTTCACTCCGCCGGCTCCATTCGGAGCCGGCATCCTCGTGGAAGGGGGTTTCTCGCTGGGCGGGCGGGCGGCCTTCTGGCGGTCGCCCGCCCACCCAGCGGGAAACTCAGAATTACCGCGGCGGTCTTTTGACCGCGCAGCGGTATTCTGGCTGGGGGAACTTTGGCGGACCCCTTGGTGCCTTCCTTGCAAAAACCAGTCTACACCAGTTCAGGGACCGCAGTCCCTGCTCTGGCGTGAAACTGGACAAAGGAAAGGGGAATGACCAGTCCCCTGTCCATCACCACCCCAGTGGTGGTGCTCAGAGCTCCTACAGAGGGTCCCTGGGTTTTGCCATCTTCGATTCAAGATCACTGGGAGCTCTGGGAGCAGCTGAGTGGCCAGTGCCAGCAGGTGACATCAGAGCCCCCTCCTGATAGTTGGTCACCCAGCTACGTGAAAAATCCCCCTTTCACGGCTATATGGGTCTCTCCTTTTGGTGGTTCGGATTGCAAGACTCCAGCAGGAATCCTCTGCACCTTCCACTTCAACTTCTGACTGAAGAAACTGCATCTGGACTCTTCAGGACCCTACAAGCTGCAACAAAGAAGCAAGACACCTTCTGCAACATTGTCTATCCGGCTCCTTCCAGCAACTGCAACATTTCCCCGATCGTGCATCCTCTGAGGACAGCCTGTGTTCAGCCTGCATCAGAAGAAAGAAGGAATTTTCCTTGGAGTGGAGTCACTCTCCAGTTTCTGCAGGAACCAACTGCAACAATTACTGGCTGTGTGGATCCCCTCCCCTGCTGAGCTGCATGTATCCTGCATCACAGCTGGTAGACTGAAGTGGTCCAGACGATCCTCTTTGGTGGAGGTAAGATCTGGCCTCCCCATGAAAGATAGTACCCCCATGCACTGCGTCCTTTGCAGTTGCCAAGGCTTGTTGCCATCCTTCCTCTAACATCTTCATGCATCTTGAAGCTCCAGCACCCAGCACTCTATCCTACAATTCACAGCTTGCTGAGTGGTTATCTGGCTGCAAGGGAGCCTTTTTCGTAGTGCTGCATGGGCCTCTTCTGCAACTTTCGAGTCCCCGTCCTGTGGGACTCCTTTGAGCACTGCCTGGTCTTCTGCGGGCTCTCTGTGCTGCTGAGGGCCCCCTCTGGCTACCCCTCCTGGGTAGAGTACACCTGGTCCTTCCTGGTCCCTGGCAACGCCACTTTCCGCTAACCGCGAGCTTTGCGTGGGCCAAGGCTTATTGGTGGACTCCGATGACAGAAACCCGACTGCAATACTCCATCCGGCATGGGACACCACCTGCACCCTCCAGGCACCCGACTTCATCTTCTTGGGTGCAGTACTGACTCTTCTTCTTCACCAGTGGTTCACCTTTTGCACCTTCATCCTGGTGGGTAGGGGCTCCTGCCCTTCTGGACCCTTCTGTGCCTCTTCGTCCCCTTCTTCCACACGTCGTTTTGTCCAGGAATCCACTGTTGGTGTCTTGCAGTCTCTTCTGGGTGGTGTTGCAATATTCTTCTTTATTTCTCTGTGTGTGTTCTGGGAAACCTACTGTGATTTACTCCTGTTTTCCTGGTCGCTGGGGTGGGTTGTGATACTTACCTTTGGGCTTTCTTAGTACTCCCAGCTCCCCTCTACACACTACACTTACCTAGTTGGGGGACCAACGTTCGCATTCCACTTTCTTAGTATATAGTTTGTGCTCCTCCTAGGCCCATTTCTAAGTATTGTGATTTTCACTAACTGCACTATTTTCTAACGGTTTTTATGCATATTTCTGTGTATATAATTTGTGTATTGCTTACCTCCCAAGGGAGTTTATTCACTACAGTATGGTATTTTTTGTATTTGTGTCACCAAAATAAAGTACCTTTATTTTTGTATCACTGATGTTAGAAATGGAGTCTTTGGTTGGCAGTCAGGTTGCCCCCTGTCCAAGCAAGGACCCTCACTCTAGTCAGGGTAAGTCTCACACAATTCCAATTATTCTGTGCCCACCCTCTGGTAGCTTGGCACTGAGCAGTCAGGCTTAACTTAGAAGTCAATGTGTAACGTCTTTGTGCAATAAATCATGCAATAACACAGTGCAAACACCAAAAAAATACACCACAGAGGTTTAGAAAAATATAGAATATTTATCTGAGTAGATTAAGGTCAAAATGATCAAGATTGGATAAATACAAGTTGAAATATCACTTTTGTAATGATGAATATAGTCTTTAGTTCTTAGAAAGCAATAAGTATCTCTTGCAACCACAAAGTACCTGGTTTGCATCCAAATTATCGACATAGGACCACAGAGGTGAACATGCATGGAAAATGGAGAGGTGTGCGTCGTTTTTTCGGTGCGCACACCGACGATGCATCAATGTTTTTCCATACAGCAAGGGCTGTGCGTCGATTTCTAACGCGCAGGCTTTGGGCCTCTTCGGGTTGCGGGTATTTGGAGGCCCCGGGGACGATGCGGAGAAATCCTGAGTGTGCAGGACGAAGTCACAGGAGCTGCGTCGATTCAGTAGGTGATGCAGGGAAATTTCCACCACACAACAGGTGCTGTTTTGATTCTTCTCAAAGGAAGTTAGGCCGCGTTGTTCCGGCTCGGCGATGCGTCGATCCAGTGTGCCGTGCATCAAAGTTCTGGTTGCAGCGCTGGCAATGCGTCGATCTCCACCCGGGTAGCCTGGCTTTGTTGTTCTGGTTCGGCGATGCAGTGATTTTTTCACCGCAGGACAGGCTGTACGTCGATTCTGGCAGGCTGTGCGTCGATTTGTACCGCACAAGGAGTCCTTTGCAAAGATGAAGTCTTTTTGGCCCTCAGACTTCAGGAAACAGGAGGCAAGCAGTCGAAGTCCTTGGAGAGCACTTCTCAGCAGAGCCAGAGGGCAGAAAGGCAGCAGGGCAACAGCAAGGCAGCAGTCCTTTATAGCAAAGCAGTCAGGTGAGTGCTTTGGGTAGCCAGGCAGCTTCTCTTAGCAGGTTGCAGGTTCTTTTTCAGAGTTCCTTTCCTAGTATGTAGCTTGTCAAGAAGTTTCTGAGTTGGTAGGATCAGAGACCCAGTGTAAATACCCATATGTGCCTTTGAAGTGGGGGAGACTTCAAAGAGTGGCTTAGAAGTGCACAAGGTCCCCTTTCAGTTCCATCCTGTCTGCCAGGGTCCCAGTAGGGGGTTTGGCAGTCCATTGTGTGAGGGCAGGCCACTGTCCTTTGACATGTGTCAGGCCCTCCACCCTCCCAGCCCAGGAAGACCCATTCAGTATGCAGATATGTGCAGGTGTGACTGAGCATCCTGTGTTTGTGGTTGTCTGGGTGAAATGCACAAGGGAGCTGTCAACCAGCCCAACCAGACGTGGACTGGAGACAGGCCGTAAGGCACAGAACGATTTGAGTGTAGAGAAATGCTCACTTTCTAAAAGTGGCATTTCTAGAATAGCAACATTAAATCCAACTTCACCAATAAGCAGGATTTTCTATTACCACGCTGGCCATACTATACATGACCTGGTTACCCCTTTCAGATCAGAATCTACCACTCAAACAGTAAATGAGGGTAGCCTTAATGCCATCCTATGAAAGGAGCAGGCCTCACAGTAGTGGAAAACTAAGTTAGGTGTTTTACACTACCAGGACATTTAAACTACACAGGTACAAGTTCTGCCTTGTACCTACATAGCACCCTGCCCTATGGATTACCTAGGGCCTATCTTAGGGGTGACTTATATGTAGAAAAAGGGGAGTTTAAGGCTTGGCAAGTACTTTTAAATGCAAGTCGAAGTGGCAGCAAAACTGCACACACAGGCCTTGCAGTGGCAGGCCTGAGACATGGTTATGGGCTACTTATGTGGGTGGCACAACCAGTGCTGCAGGCCCCTTGTACTATTTAATTTACAGGCCCTGGGAACATGTAGTGCACTTTGTAAAATAAATATGCCAATTGGGTATTTGTCAATGTCACCTTGTTTTAGGGAGAGAGCATATGCACTTTAGCACTGATTAGCAGTGGTAAAGTGTGTAGAGTCCTAAAACCAGCAAAAATGAGGTCAGAAAAATAGAAGGAGGAAGGTAAAAAGTTTGGGGGTGACCCTGCAGAAAGACCATTTCCAACAACTGAGTGTTTTCTTTCATGTGTGTAAGTATTAAGCGTGACTAAAGCGATATTGCATGAGCTTAGCATTTCTCATAGATAAGCCTTGGCTGCTCATCCACAGCTACCTCTAGAGAGCCTGACTTCTAGACACGGACTACACTACACTAATAAGGAATACCTTGACCTGGTATAAGGTGTAAGTACCATAGGTACCCACCACACACCAGGTCAGCCTCCTACACCTCTCAGCTGGAGGTGGTAGGGGAAGCGATGCAGGGCCTACGGCACTGAATTGCATTTAAGCCCCGGGGAGGTGGTGGTGCCTCAGGCTGGGGGGGCCGGTTGCCCCCCCGCACACATAATTTATTTGCCCCGGGGTGGTCCCGAGGGCAGTGGGGGCAGAGGGGCCACCCCCCTGCATTAAAATATGAATGGCCCTGGAATTTTCCTTTCCGGGTGCTACAGTTAAACAAGTGCGGGTGCCTTTTTTCTCGGCCCCTGCTTGACGGATCACGCAGAACATTTCTGGACAGCAGCTGACGTGACTGGCAATTTTTGGGAAACATTTCGTGAATATGCATCAACCAGCGCCAAAGATATAGGTGGTCATTACAACCCTGGCGGTCGGTGTTAAAGCGGCGGTAAAACCGCCAACAGGCCGGCGGTAAAAAAATTGGAATTACGACCGTGGCAGAAACCGCCAACAAAGACAGCCACTTTAACACTCCGACCACCACAGCGGTACAAACAAACAGCGCAGCGGTCACTGCCAACAGACAGGCGGGAGACAATGTACCGCCCACAGTATCACAACCTACCAATCCGCCACCTTTTCCGAGGCAGATTCACCGCGAACAAAAATACGGCGGAAACAGGACTCTGAAGGGAAAACAATCACCTCTGCACACCCCACGAGGAACCAGGACGCCATGGAACCAGAGCTCCACATTTTACCAGCCTTTATCTTCTTGCTCCTCTACCAGGAGCACGAACGCCGGCGGCGAAGACCACGGTGAGTACTGCACCTACGACACAGGGGAGGGAAAAAACAGTGACACACACATGCAACACGCAAGACCCCCACCCCCACCCTCATGCACTACAATACATGCACCAATACAGCATGATTCATTACAGTTACACTTCCCAACCCCCCCCCCGGAAGAATGCAAAGACAAAAGTAAATGAGCTGTACGATTGTAATATATTAAAATTCAGTAGTCAAATAATATACATACACTATTTACAAATATATACACCAAGAATATTAGTCCAGGGTATTCCACCCTTAAAGTCCGTGGACCACTGGGCCCACACTGCATGGGCGAGGCCCACACAAGATACCCGAACGTGACAGAGAGAACACTGCAGAGGCATCAGATAGAAATAAAAAAGGCACCTCAGGGGAAAGGGAAAGGGGGGGCACCTCAGCCGGTTGAGTGCACGACGCCAAATCCACGAGGGGGCCCCATGCCCACTGTTCAATCTTGGGGAGTGCAAAGCCACAGTCTCTCAAGTCTCTACAGTGGGTGGGTTGCCCACTGCTCAATCTTGGGAAGTGCAAAGCCACAGTCTCTCAAGTCTCTACAGTGGGTGGGTTGCCCACTGTTCAATCCTGGGGAGTGCAAAGCCACAGTCTCTCAAGTGGATAACAGTCTCCACTGGTTCTGGAGGGGGCTTGGTGCCCAGAGTGCTTCATCCTGCTAAGAACAGAGGTAGTGGATGTGATACTCCACTGGTTCTGGAGGGGGCTTGGGGCCCAGAGTGCTTCATCCTGCCAAGGACAGAGGTAATGGATGGAAATCTCCACTGGTTCTGTATGGGATTGGCGCCCAGAGTGCTTCATCCTGTTCCTGGCGGCCTCAGTAGCCTCAGTGCATTTGGCACTCATGGGCCTGCGGTGCTTGTGGCGGTCCTGTCTTTGGCAGCGGTGCTTGTGTCGGTCCAGTCTTTGGCAGCGGTGCTTGTGGCGGTCCTGTCTTTGGCAGCGGTGCTTGTGGCGGTCCTGTCTTTGGCAGCGGTGCCTATTGCGGTCCTTGCTTTGGCAGCGGTGCTTGTGGCGGTCCTGTTTTTGGCAGCGGTGCCTGTGGCGGTCCTGTCTTGGGCAGTGCTTCAGCTGCTGGCGGTCCTCTCTGGGCCAGCGGGGCTGATGCTGGCGGTCCTCTCTGGGCCAGCGGGGCTGATACTGGCGGTCCTGTCTGGGCCAGCGGGGCTGCTGGCGGTTGCCTTCTGGGCAGCGGGGCTGCTGCTGGCAGTCCTGCCTGGGCCAGTGGGGCTGCTGGCGGTTGCCTCCTGGGCAGCGGGGATGCTGTTGGCGGTCCTGTCTGGGCCAGCGGGGCTGATGCTGGCGGCCCTGTCTGGACCAGTGGGGCTGCTGCTGGCGGTCCTGTCTGGGCCAGCGGGGCTGATGCTGGCGGTCCTGTCTGGGCCAGCAGGGCTGCTGGCGGTCTTCTCCGCCGTGGTGATCTTCCCAGACTTGCCGGGTTTCTTGTGCCCCTTCCCCACCTTGGAAGGTGTCGCTGCTGACTCCACACTCCCACCTGTGCCCCTGGGAGCGGCTTTGCTGGCTGTTGTCTTCCCCTTCTCCCGCCAGGCACTGGCCAACTTTTGATGCTTGACAGGTGGGGGACTGTCTGTGCTGTGGCTCCTTGCCACACTGGCTGCCCTGCTGCCTGGTGCACTCCAGAATCCTGTGACTACTGGCACCACTGGTCCCGGAGATGTTGTGGCTGAGGTGCTAGGTTGGGACCTGGAGAGTCGGGCCCTAGGAGACTGACGGGGTGGAGGAGGTGAGGGAAAGAGGTCAAGGTTGAACAGGAAAGGTTTCTTAGGAACACTGTGACGGGTAGCTGGAGGGGGTTTGGGAGTGGAGGAAGAGGTTGTGGTTGTAGGAGGTGTACATTTGGTGACTTTGGGTGAAGGTGCATGCGCTGGAGGCTGTCGTGAGGTGGATGGCTGTTGGGTGGGTGTGTGCCTGCGTTTGTGTACCTTGGGAGGTGGCGTCACAGACACACTGGGAGAGGACACAGGGGATGTGTGAATGGTAGTGGGGGTGGTGACTGCACGTGAGCGGGGTGTGGTGGTGGGTGTGCTGGTGATGGACCTAGTGGCTGTAGATGTAGTGCATGCAGGTGTGAGTGGAGACGAGACTGGGAGGGAGGAGGGAGGCGAGGAGGAGGGGGACACAGTGGAGGTAGTGGATGTTGCTATGTCTGCATGTGTGTGATGCTTGCGTGAGTGCCTGTGGGTTGTGTGGTGCTTATGTTTGCCAGAGCTTCCCTTGTGTGTTGAGGTGTGTGCATGCTGGTCTGATGGTGTGCTTGGGATAGGCTGAGGTACAGGTGATTGCGTCTGGGTGGAGGAAGTTGGAGGGGGAGGCTAGAGACAGGGACAATGGCTGCCATCAGTGCTGAGGCCAGAGTCTGAAAAGCTCGCTGAAGGGCTGCCTGACCAGAATGAATGCCCTCCAGGAATGCATTGGTTTGTTGCAACTGTCTCTCTACACCCTGGATGGCATTCAAAATGGTAGACTGCCCAACAGTGAGGGACCTGAGGAGGTCAATGGCCTCCTCACTGAGGGCAGCAGGGGTGACTGGGGCAGGGGCTGAGGTGCCTGGGGCGAAGGAGATGCCCACCCTCCTGGGTGAGTGGGCACGGGGCAAAGGCTGAGAGGACGAGTCTGTATCGCTGGTGTCAGCTCCTGTGCCCGCTGTGGAGCTCCCCTCGCCTCCGTCCCACTGGTGAAATCAGACTCCGTAGTGTCAGCCCTCCAGGGCCATGTGGGATGCAGCTCCCTCATGCTCCGGTGCCACTGCTCCTCCGCCTGATGATGCTAATGCACACAAGAACAGGGAGACCACAAAAAGGGGGGGGGAGACAGAAGAGAGACATGTTGAGTGCAAGCATTGCCGCTACCGTTGACAGACATGACAGACACATAAGCCCCCTGCACTACGCCGCGCACTTGGGGTCCACTATTCATTGCCTGGTAAATAGCCTACACACATGGATGTCACAGGAGCCGGACTAGGTGTAGTTGGCACTGTACCCAGGTGGGGAAGGTGCCACAGGGTCTGCCTGAAAAAGGGGACTTAACTAGCACACTCACCCTGGCCTAGGGAAACCCACAGCCCACCTCCCCCACCCAGACATCTCCACTGTGCGCTGAATCAGCAAAATGAGAGTGTACTCACCCCCTTGTTGCTGTTGTGATGCCCTCAAGCGCCCATCCAACTCCTGGTACACCACCGCTAGGATCCTGAACATCAGGGGGGTCATGGTGCGACGGGCACCCCTCCCACGTTGGGAGGCCCTCCACAGCTGGACCTCCGCCGTCTTCTTGTTCCAGCGGCGAATGTCCTCCCATCTTTTACGGCAGTGGGTGCTCCGTCTGTGATAGACCCCCAGGGTCCAGACGTCCTTGGTGATGGCACGCCAAATATCCTTCTTCTGGTTGGCACTGACCTACAGGAATTGTACAGGGGAAAAGGAGAAGTTATTACCAACTGAACCGTCACAGTCATTGGCCCGCATCCCTATCCTTGCCATGTGGCACACGCACTCACCGTCGTTTCATGCACGCATCATTCTCCCCCTCCTATCTTTCATCCACCCCACTCCACACAGGCATTGCCCATACAACATGCTCACAGTGTACTTACCTGTTTGTCTGGAGAACCGTAGAGTAGCGTGTACTGGGGGAGGACCCCATCCACGAGTTTCTCCAACTCCTCCGTGGTGAAGGCAGGGGCCCTTTCCCCAGACGCACGAGCCATTGTCTCTTCCAGACTGAGATCACAGCAGCACTTGCAGTGTAGGTCCTCTCCTGTCGAAGATCAGGTATCAAGTGATTGAACAGAAAGAAAATGTCCGTCACGTCCGCGGCGGTGCGTACCGTCACCGCCGACGTACATCGTCATTGGCTCCTGGGACCCATAGGGTCCAATGTTAACCAATGTAGAATTGCGCTGCGGTCTTCGACCGCCTACTGCAACGGTGTACAACGCCAGCGCACTTACCTCACAACCCATTGTCCCACTTTACAGGTCAGGCAGCCGCCATTTCAGGGGCCCACATGGCTTGATTTATAACTGCGTCACACATACCTAGGCCTTGGCTAAACACTCATACAGGCAAAATTTGGGTTATGAATGGATTTCTGAGTAAGCTGTGTTTACGTACCTCTGAGTTGGTGACTCTGTGCTCGCTGTTGTCCTTCATAGGCACCGTTTGCTGGGACATGTGAGGAGATGGTGGCATCCTCCGGTGTACAGACCGCTGGTGGACCTGTTGACAATGGAGGAAAGACATGTGATCATCACCTACAAGCTTGATCATGCCACAATCCTGGAACTGTGTGCCCGGTTGGAGCCAGAACTGATGTCAGCTATCCGCCATCCCACAGGAATCCCCCCTCAAGTGCAGGTGCTGTCAGTACTCCATTTCCTTGCAAGTGGGTCATTTCAAACAACAGTGGTCATAACATCAGGGATGTCCCAGCCTATGTTTTCCAACGTGTTGTCCAGAGTGTTGTCTGCCCTGCTGAAACACATGCAGAGCTGCATCGTGTTCCTTCAGGTGGAGGATTTGCCTACAGTGAAAGGTGACTTCTATGCCCTGGGACATATCCCCAACATCATAGGTGCCATTGATGGGACACATGTGGCCTTGGTAACCCCCCCGCAGGAGTGAACAGGTGTACAGAAACCGGAAGAGTTACCATTTGATGAATGTGCAGATGGTGTGTTTGCCAGACCAGTACATCTCCCATGTTAATGCCAAATTCCCTGGCTCAGTGCATAACGCGTACATCCTGTGGAATAGCAGCATCCCTTATGTGATGGGGCAACTCCAGAGGCACCGTTTGTGGCTATTAGGTGAGCACCTGGAACCAAATTGTTGGGAATAGTTGTCGGGGTCTAGGGATATCCCTACAGGTTAGTGTGTGTCTAACAGTTGTCCCTCGCCATTTACAGGTGACTCAGGTTACCCCAACCTGTCATGGCTACTGACCCCAGTGAGGAATCCCAGGACAAGGGCAGAGGAACGCTACAATGAGGCCCATGGGCGAACTAGGAGTATTATAGAAAGGACCTTTGGCCTCCTGAAGGCCAGGTTCAGGTGCCTCCATTTGACAGGTGGTTCCCTATTCCACTCACCAAAGAAGGTGTGCCAGATCATCGTGGCCTGCTGTATGCTTCACAACTTAGCTTTGCGATGACAGGTGCCTTTTCTGCAGGAGGATGGTCCAGATGGAGGTGTTGTGGCAGCTGTGGAGCCTGTGGACAGCGAAGACGAGGAAGCAGAAGAAGAGGACGTCGACAACAGGGACTCTGTGATCCTGCAATACTTCCAGTGAGACACAGGTAAGAATACAAACCTGCCTACTAAATGTACTTTAACACTACTACCTCTCTCCTGTCTGTCCTTTTCACCCAGTGTATGGTCACTGAGTTGTCACTTTCCCTTACGATTTCACAGATGTGGGTCCCACTGTGTGACATCTGCTTTGTTTCCTCATGGACTAGAGCTGTGTGACATAGGTATTTTGACATTACAATTGAAAAAGCATTTTGTCACTGTAATTGCTAATACACTATTTCGAAATCACAGACAGACTCCAGATTGTTTTGTGCTTTAAGGGTGTTTAAGTGCTCAATATTGGAGGGGGTTGTAAAATGGTGAGGGGTGATGGTGGAGGAATATCCATGGCAGAGTCCAGTCTATTAGTCTCACAGGTGCATTGTCCAAAGGGGCATAGGAAGTGGAGCTGGGGCAGTTTGAGGATGGACAGGGTGACAAGGTGGGACAAAAGGATGACATTCAGGGTGGTCTCATTTCTTGGTGGGGGTCTTGGCATCGTTCTCTGTCTTTGTTCTGGATCTCAGGGACCGTTTGCAGGGTGGTTCTCTCTCTGCAGGGGGTGGGGTGCTGGTGTGGTGGTCCTGTGGCGGTGCCTCCTGTCCACTAGCGCCAGCGGAGGTGGTGGGCAGTTCATCGTCCATGCTAGTGTCAGGGGCCCCTTGTTGTGCCACAGTGTCCCTCCTGGTGTTGAGGACTTCCTTCAGCACCCCTATGATGGTGCCCAGGGTAGAATTGATGGATCTGAGTTCCTCCCTGAACGCCAAATACTGTTCCTCCTGCAGCCGCTGGGTCTCCTGAAACTTGGCCAGTACCGTTACCATCGTCTCCTGGGAATGATGGTACGCTCCCATGATGTTGGAGAGGGCCTCGTGGAGAGTGGGTTCCCTGGGCCTGTCCTCCCCCTGTCGCACAGCAGCCCTCCCAGTCCCCCTGTTTCCCTGACCGTGTGCCCACTGCCACTGCCCCCAGGTCCCTGTTGTTGTTGGGGTGGTGGGTTAGCCTGGGTTCCCTGCAGTGGTGGACACACTGCTGATTGACGTGTCCTGGGGACAGAGGGATGGGCCCGCTGGGTGGGTGCTGTGCTGGTGTTTCCAGAGGAGGGAAGCTCTGTGGTGACCTGTGACTGTGTCAGGGGAATCGACTGTCCCGAAGTCCCAGATGGGCCGGGCTGGTCATCTAGATCCAGTTGGACAGAGCTGCTGTCATCACTGTGGGCCTCTTCTGTTGGTGACGTTGGGTAGGGGTCCTGCAGGGGTATAAAAGCATGATTATTGCATCTGTGTGTGTCATGGTGTGCAATGGGTGGGTGACCGTGTACCCCAGTGCTTGCATTCCTGTGTGGGACCTTGTGTGA
Organism: Pleurodeles waltl; assembly: GCF_031143425.1. Classification (NCBI taxonomy): domain Eukaryota; kingdom Metazoa; phylum Chordata; class Amphibia; order Caudata; family Salamandridae; genus Pleurodeles; species Pleurodeles waltl. The sequence continues at coordinate 1,532,830,789 of NC_090447.1, read as the reverse complement.
TTATGGTTTAGGGGGGTGTATGGGTATGTGCAGTGGCCATGCTTTGGTGATGGGTGTCCATGCTTTGTTGTTGCATGCAGGGCTTGGTGTTGGGATGTGTGGTTTGTGATATTGGGACATTTGTGAGGAGTTGGAGTGATGGGGGTGAGGGCGAAGGTGGGGGTATGTGATGGCATGCAGGTAGGTTGGGGGATATAGTAGTAAAGAATTGCCTTACCAGAGTCCATTCCTCCATCTACTCCTGCGAGGCCCTCAGGATGCAGAATAACCAAGACTTGCTCCTCCCATGTTGTTAGTTGTGGGGGAGGAGGTGGGGGTCTCCCGCCAGTCCGCTGAACCGCCAGGTGGTGTCTGGAGACCACGGAACGCACCTTCCCCCGTAGGTCGTTCCACCTCTTCCTGATGTCATCCCTATTTCTTGGGTGCTGTCCCACTGCGTTGACCCTGTCTACTATTCTTCGCCATAGCGCCATCTTCCTAGCTATGGAGGTGTGCTGCACCTGTGATCCGAATAGCTGTGGCTCTACCCGGATGATTTCCTCCACCATGACCCTGAGCTCCTCCTCAGAGAACCTAGGGTGTCTTTGCCGTGCCATGGGGTGGTGTGGGTGATGTGTGGGGTGGTGTGTGTTGTGATAAGTGGGGTGATATTTAGTGGTGTGTTGTGTGAGGTGCGTGGAAGTTATGTGGGTGATAGTATTGTGTGCCTGTGGATGCTTGGTTGTAGTTTGTGGTGTCTCTCTCTGGCCTTCCTTCGGATTTTGGTCGTAGGGGTTTGTGGGTGATGTGGGTGTGTGTTTTATATTGTATTGGGTGTGTGGGAGTGGTGTGTGTATGTGTATCAGGTGTGTGTATTTGGAATTGTCCAATGTGGTAGTGTTTTGTAAATGTGTGTGTATTTTGAGCGCTGCGGTGTGTACCGCCAATGGAATACCACGGTTGAAAGACCGTTGCGGGGATTCGTGGGTCGTGATACTGTGGGCGTATTTCTGTTGGCGTGACGGTGGAGGTTTTGTTTTCGCCAGTTTATCACTGACCTTTGGTGTGGCGGTCTCGATTTTGGCGGATTCCGAGCTGTGGGTCATAATGACCGTGGCGGAATTCTGCTGCCGCAGCGGTGTGTTGGCAGTCTTCTGCACGGCGGTAAGCAGCTTTTACCGCCAATGTTGTAATGAGGGCCATAATAGTTAAGTAAAAAAACATTTTTGTTAGAGAAACTAGGTCCTAACTATACCTAGTGGTGACCACCATTAGGTAATATATATACACACACACACACACATATGTATTTTTGTTGATATATATATATATATATATTATTTTATTTTTTTACCTAGTTTCCATTTATGGAGTTTTTTTTGTTTTGCCTATAAGTTTGGTGCCTCTTTATGAATCTTCATGAAATTTTCAAAACGTATATTTCGATCAGTCGAGCTACTGTCTTGAACGTTTCGGGTTGTTTCATTAAGCAGGGACAAAGAAAAGGGGGGGTCCCAAAATATGTTTTCCCCATTCAATTTTGCCTGCATCTTTAGACACGCCTACATCCCAAACCACTGAACCAAATTACATTAAATTTGGCAGGACGCTAGATACTGTTCCACAGATTCTACTTTTTGCAGTTTAGTGCAATTCTGTTCAGTAGTTTTGGAGTAATTTAAGGCCACAAAAAAAACTATATATAGGAATGTGAATCCTCCGTTTATCCACTGCAGGTTGATTCACGGATCCATGTGCCACAGGAAGAATCTGTTTGGCTGCCTGCAACCTGACAGAAATGTTGCAGCCACCATTTTATTTTGTCGGGAAACTGTCCCCGGCTCTAAAATGTGGGGGGCAATGGAGCTGATGGGGTCAGGGTACAGGTTTCCTGACTCCATGGGGGTGAAACAGTTGTGATGAATCAGTAAATAATAGGCTTCAAGTACCCGAAAACATATTTTTTTGAGGTTTCGTGAGATCCACAGATCCACTCAGCAAGTCCCCGGTGTAAATCCACGAGTGGATCCACGGATCTCGTGAAACGTCAAAAACAATAATAATAATTTATATATATATATATATATATATATATATACATATATATATATATATATATATATAGTCATACAGCTATTCAATCACCCAGTCAAACACCCTCACATCCACTTTCACACCCATGGAGACACTCTCACATCCAGACAAACATTGTCAAACTCACTCTCACACCCAGACAAACAGTCTCACACTCATTCTCACACCAAGAGAGACACTGCCACACCCACTCTCTCACCCACAGAGGCGCTGTCACATCCACTCTCACAGTAACACAGACAAACACACGTTAACTGTCACACTCATAGAGACACTCTCACACCCAGTCTCACATCCAGGCAGACACTGTCACAACCATAGAGATGCTCTTGCACCAAGTCTCACACGAGACATGCTCTGACACTCACTTTCACACCCAGACAGACACTCTTACACCCACTCTCATACCCAGAGAGACACTCACACAACCACTCTCCCACCCAGGGAGATGCTGTCACATCTCCTCTCACACCAACACAGTCACTGTGACACTCACTATCACACCCAGAGACACGCTCTCACATCTTCTCTCACACCCACACAGACACTGTTACACTCACTCTCACACCCAGAGAAATACTCTCACACCTATTCTCACACCCAGAGAGATGCTCTCACATCTATCCTCACACCCAGAGACACACTCTGACACTCACTCTCACATCCACACAAACACTCTTACACTCACTCTCACAGCACTGTCACACACACTCTCTCACCCAGAGAGACACTGTCACATCCACTCTCACACCAACACAGACACAGGGAAATTGTTTGGGTTAGTCTAGGCCTTGCCAACACAGAGTCTTGAACTCTTAACCAGAAATTCAGTACTTAGTAGAATTTGATCCAGAGAGTACAGATGTAGTTACATGAAATATCCTGGAATCTTACTATCCAAGAAGTCCACGCCTTGAAAACACGTGTCTTTACGAAGTTCTGCAAAACTATAAGTACAGAAATAATCTGTCAGAAAACATTGATGAAAGCAAATATGGTGTAGCTGGTTGTGATGGTTGTTTAGTTTGGTATGCAAAGGGTAACTTAATCAACCAGAGAAATCGTACTTGTCGAACTACTGACAAAAAATAATGTTTCTACTTGTCTCTTCTCCAAATATTCAAACCATGGCGATCTGACACAGAGTTACTTGGACAATTTGATTGCTATGAAGACTCTTTTAATGTTATAAAAGACAGTATTCAGGTTTCAATGTTTTCTAACTACCTGAAAATGTTAAATGAAGAAATTCAACAAGAAGAAACAATTGCTACTGAGATAGCAAAGGGATGTTCACAAAGTAGCCAGAGTTCTGCACCTCTCAGTCAAGATCCTCTTGGACAGCCACTAATAGAAAATGAAGCTGCCACAGCGATGAATGAAGTAGAGACAAGCAAGAGAAGAAAATGTTAACGTGGAAGACTTAGTAGAGAAACTCAATAATGAGCAGAAAGAAATATATATAGAAGTCAAAGATAAAATAGAGCATGGATTCCTTCATGAAAACCAGAAATGTAAATGTTCAAGCTTTAAATCAATTATATTGCATGTCAGTGGACAAGCTGGAACTGGGAAAAACATTTTTTTATAAGTTTGAACACCTATTTACAAACGATTACAGATTGTATTGTATTGTGTGCAGTAATAGCACCTACTGGATTAGCTGCATACAACATTAAAGGAATTACCTTATATTGTCTACTTGTTCTCCTGCTTGAACACAATCATATACTGGAATAGCAAAAGTTATCTGGAGAAGCTTGTCATGAATTTTCCAGAGTTTTGAAGAAATTTAAACCTTTAATCATCAATAAGGTAAGCAGGGTCTCAAACTTAATGCTCTCCTTTGTACATTTAAAAATGCAATAGATATTGAAGACAGAGTATGATGTCCTTTTTAATGAAAAACGTTGTTTTCAGAGATTTGTTACAACTTACCCCAGTTAAAGGACAGCCTGTATTTAAAAAACTCTTACATGAAGAAATTCGTAATTGATTAGAAAGTTTTGGAAATGTCAACATTTGGTTGAATTTTCTCTACATAGAACTAATTGGAAACATGCGTCAATCATTTGATATGCAATATGGAAATGTTCTGAAGGATATCAGAGTAGGAATACTGTCAAAAGTAAGGAAGCATTGTGTGAAAACCCGACTTATAAAGAACATATTTCCTTCATAAACATCTGCAGCACAGTTAATGTTTGAATTCATTCAACAAGGAAAATCCACCACGTGTCTAATACCTACTCTTAAAGAACATACTTCTTTCAATGAAGATTTACTACAACTGGAGAAAGATAAAATATTGGAATTAATATTAATTGATAACATTGAATGCTAAGCAGTGACAATACTGTTGAGTGAAAAACTGCAATCAAAACTCAGCTCTTGGAAAAATCTGCTTCTAAAAGTGCAGGATTAGAAAAGTGTTTCAATGTTTGTAAGAACTGTAGGGTGATTTTGCGGCATAACGTAAATGTTGAAAAAGAATTGGTTAATGGAGCTATGGATAAAATAATTGATCACATTTTGTATCCAAACACAAATGAGGTTTGAAATCTAGCTATTCAATGTGATGATCTTGAAAGAGCAAAACAGATAGCAAAATCTGTTGCATGTTTCTTACTTATAAAAGACTTCGCAGAATGCAGTTTCCAAAATCTCTAGCATATCCTCTCACAATACATAAGTTTCAAGGTTTAAGTATCTATGAAGCAGTTATTAATATTAGCAGCACTGTATTCAAGGAAGGTATGTCATATGTAGCATTGTCTCTGATTAGAACTTCATCTGGTTTGCATCTGATGGAGTTTGAGGAGAGCAAAGTAAATGCTGATTCCACTTGTGTACTGGAGTACCACCGTTTGAGAAGCCTGTATGCTCCGCAGCTAGGACAGTACCCAGTTTACAAAAAGCCTACAATCTTAACAAAATGAAAGATTTCAAAGGAGTGATGATCCTGAGAATAAAGAGGAAAAAAGAGAAGAAAGAAGTATTGGAGAAAAAGAATACTAAAAATGCTGTTGAAATTGTAGGTTACCATCAAACATCTCTGGTCAACTGCTATGCCAATGTAGTTATCAATGTACTATTCTCTTTACTTACTCTGGTTAATGAAATTAGACAGAAAAAGGATAAAAGATTGTGTTCTGCACTCTTTACCTTGTTAGTTCGCTTGTGCAGTGATAGAACAAAAATATTCTGCATCTTCTATCAGAGATCTTGCAGATCGGTGCACTTGATCAGTACACTCCACTCAAAACACTCAAGAAGATGCACGCACATTTTTGATGGTCTTACTGGGTATTTTAGAAGAGAAAATAGTACATTTTGAGGGACTATTTGGACTAAGATACTCATGGCAGCTTCTTCAAAACCAGAAGTAGATTCAGAATGATTTATCTACCTAACTCTCCCAAACTGTTTGAAGATGTATCACTGAATAGTACTTACACAAAATGTAAGTCTAACCTTCTATCAACTTTGAACATCAGAAAAACTGGCAAGTATATCACCTTAATGCTATAACAATGCAAAGTAGATGAAACTAAATTGGAAACTCAAATTACAAGTTTTAAAGCTGGACAAATCTCAGTTTCTGGAAAAACTTATACTTATACAGCCATTATTTTCCATGAAGGAGTAAGTATTACATCTGGACATTACACCATCTACATAAAAAAATACAACTGAAGGACAGAGTGTAATGATAGCAAACTTACATTTAAGAAGAGATTGCCCTGTAAATCACCAAATTCTTACCTTCTGTTCCCTAAAGCAGAGTTCTCAGAAGGATTAATGCTGGAGAAATGGAATAGGACACTTCTAGAACTTCAAAATACAACAAATTAAGACATCATAGGCCTATCAAGGGTGATGTCTTCATAAGGGATTCCAAATCTTGAAATCTATTTACTCTTGCAAGGAAACGAGCGAGATAGCACTAAATTGCAAAGACAGATCACAATGTATAAACTAGGACAGAGATCTACTACAAAAAGGACTACTGTCTGGGATTTTCAATAAAGCAAAATAAGACATCATACGGCCCAACAGGGGTGATGTCTTTCAAAGTAATTTTAAATCTTCAAATCTTCTTACTCTTGGAAAGAAACCACATGCATACTACTAAACTGGATATAGAGATCAGAAAGTTTGAACTAGAAAAAACACCTTCAGAAGATAAAAAGAAAAACTTCTGCTTCAAGAAGAGCTGGAAAACTATCACATTAATATAACACTACTGATATACTGAACTTTTGTTGAATGGATTACCAAACTTTATGACATCATGCGGCCTATCAAGGGTGATGTCTTTATACACATTATTAACTTCTACGGTGATTCATACACATTAACTATATTGCAAAGCTATAATATAATTTCTATTACTTAACAAGCATAGCTAAAAGAGTTTGTAAATATTTCTAGTGAGTGCCATACATCCATACATAATAAAGTTAATTTGAAATAACGTGCTATGTACTTTTTTTTTTTTTTTAGTCCATATGACTGCCCCCCCCCACTCCAATGTTCAAGGATGAGTACCTATACAAACTTTATTTATAGTGCAAAAGCATAGAAACTGAGAATAGTGGCCAACGGAATGTAACATGCTGAAATCATATGATTGCTACACAGTAATATATAAAATGTTGTATCTTGTAATTAACAATATCATTTTTATTACAGATTCTGAACTTCTAATAAATAACTTAATAATATAAAAGTTTAACTTTTATGTTTTGTCTATTTTTACATAGATTGAAGTACCTTTTATTGCAGTAATGTAGGTGACTAATTACATATATTGTCATGAAAAGACCACTCGTAAATGTACCAGAGTACACATAGTTAGTTTTAGTGACATACCAACACTGTAATGTCAATACAGCTATGAATACAGATAAGCATAAACTAACACACTCAGGAAACACTTATTCATAAAATTATATACCCAGGCAAACACTAATGCATATACTGCCACACACAGACACACACTAATGCATACACTGACACATGCATGCACTCACTGATTCACACAGTGACACACCCAAGCACACACTGATACATACACTGAGACACCCAGGCACACAATGATACATACATACACTGACACACCCAGGGATACACTGATGCACACAGTTACACACACTGATGCATACACTGACACACCCAAACACACATTGATGCATACACTAACAAACCCAGGTATACACTTACACATACACTGACATACCCAGGCACACACTGGTACACACACTGACACACCAAGGTACACATTGATGCACACATTAACACAACCAGGCAAACACTGATGCATACAGTAACACACCCCCATGCATATTGATGCATTCAGTGAGACACCAAGATACACACGGTTGCATACACTAACATACCCAGGTACACAATCATATATACACTGAGCTACCCAGACACACACTGATGTATACATGACAAACCCAGACACACTCATGTGTACAATGAGCCACCCAGATACACACTGATTCATACACTGACACACCCAGGCACACTCTCATACATACACTGACATACCAAGGCAGACACTGATACATAAACTGCCACACCCACTCTAACACTGGCACAAACACTGACACACCCAGGCACACACTGATGCACACAGTAACATACCCAGGTACACACTGATGCATACACTGACACACCCAGGCACACTCTCATATATGCACTGACATACCCAGGCATACACTGATACATACACTGACACACCCACTCTCACACTGGCACAAACACTGACATACCCATGCACACACTGATGCTCATAGTAACATACCCAGGTACACACTGATGCATACACTGACACATCAAGGCACACAGTGATGCATTCAGTGACACACCCAGGCACACACTGATGCATATAACTAACATACCCAGGTATACACCTATACATACACTGACACAACCAGGCTTACAGTGATGCATACAATAACACACCCAGGCACACTCTCATGCATACACTGACACACCCAGGCACAAACTGATGCACACAGTAAGACACCCAGGCACACACTGGTACATACAGTAACATACCTGGGCAAATAGCCATGCATACACTGACACACCCAGGCATGCTCTCATGCATACACTGAGATATCCAGGTACACACTGATACACACGCTGACACACCCAGGCACACACTGATACACATGCTGACACACCTAGTCACAAACTGATGCATACACTGACACATCTAGGCATACACTGATACGTACACTGACACACCCAGGTGCACACTGATGCTTACACTGACACACCCAGACACAATGATGTATACACTCACACACCCAGGCTCACTCTGATGCATACATCCTCACACCTAGGCACACACTGATGCATACACTGATACATCCAAGCGCCCACTAATGCATACACTGACACACCCATGCACATACTGAGCATACACTGATATATACACTGACATACCCAGGCTCACACTGATGCATTCACTGACATATCCACGCACACACTGATGCATACACTAGCACACCCATGTACACACTGATGTATACACTGACACACCCATGTACACACTGATGCATACACTGACACACCCAGGCACACACTGATACACATGCTGACACACCCAGGCACACACTGGTACACATGCTGACACACCTAGTCGCAGACTGATGCATACACTGACACATCTAGGCATACACTGATATGTACACTGACACACCCAGGCTCACACTGATGCTTACACTGACACACCCAGACACAATGATATATACACTCACACACCCAGGCTCACTCCGATGCATACATCTTCACACCTAGGCACACACTGATGCATACACTGATACATCCAAGCGCACACTAATGCATACACTGACACACCGATGCATACACTGATGTATACACTGACATACCCAGGCTCACACTGATGCATTCACTGAGATATCCACGCACACACTGATGCATACACTAACACACCCAGGCTCACACTGATGCATTCACTGACATATCCACGCACACACTGATGCATACAGTAACACACCCATGTACACACTGATGTATACACTGACACACCCATGTACACACTGATGCATACACTGACACACCCGGGCACACACTGATGCACACACAAACACACCCAAGTGCAAACTCGTGCATGCACTGACACACCCATGCACACTCTCATATATACACTGACATACCCAGGCATACACTGATGCATGCACTGACACACCCAGACACACACTGATATATACACTCACACACCCAGGCTCACTCTGATGCATACATCGACACATCTAGGCACACACTGATGCATACACTGATACGTCAAGGCACACATTAATGCACACACTGACACTCCCAGACACACACTATTTCATACACTGACACACCCAGGCACACAATGATGCACACACTCACACACCCAAGCACAAACTCATGCATACACTGACACACCCATGCACATACTGATGCATACACTCACATATACACTGACATACCCAGGCTCACACTGATGCATTCACTGACATATCCACGCACACACTGATGCATACACTAACACACCCATGTACACACTGATGCATACACTGACACACCTATGTACACACTGATGCATACACTGACACACCCGGGCACGCACTGATGCCTACACTGACACACCCATGTATACACTGATGTATACACTGAAACACCCATGTACACACTGATGCATACACTGACACACCCAGGCACACACTGATGCACACACTCACACACCCAAGTGTAAACTCATGCATACACTGACACACCCATGCACACTCTCATACATACACTGACATACCCAGGCATACACTGATACATACACTGAGACACCCACTCTCACACTGGCACAAACACTGACATACCCAGGCTCACACTGATACATTCACTGATATATCCACGCTCACATTGATGCATACACTAACACACCCATGTACACACTGAAGTGTGCACTGACACACCCATGTACACACTGATGCACACACTCACACACCCAGGTGCAAACTCATGCATACACTGACACACCCATGCACATACTAATACATACACTGATATATACACTGACATACCCAGGCTCACACTGATGCATTCACTGACATATCCACGCACACACTAACACACTCATGTACACACTGATGTATACACTGACACAACCATGTACACACTGATGAATACACTGACACACCCAGGCACACACTGATGCATACACTGAAACACCCAGGTACACACTGATGCATAAACTGACACACCCAGGCACACTCACATGCATACGCTGACACAAACAGACACACACTGATGCGTTCACAGACTTACTCACACAGTCACTCATATATACACTAACACACCCTGATACAAATGAATACATACACTAACACACATACAGACAGAGGTCTTTATATAACAAACACCATATACACAAAACAACAAAACAACCACTCTAACACTGGCACAAACACTGACACACCCAGGCACACACTGATGCACACAGTAACATACCCAGGTACACACTGATGCATACACTGACACACCCAGGCACACTCTCATATATGCACTGACATACCCAGGCATACACTGATACACCCACTCTCACACTGGCACAAACACATCGACATATTAGTTATAAAAACACTTCCTTGTCCTAATACAGGCAAGAGGGAGATTCCGACCAGGGAACCACAACTATACACTGACTGCCCTGTTGCAGATGCTGATCCAGATCACAGGCCTTTGCTCAGGTATGAGGGTTGATGTCTTCCCAGGGAATCTGAAAGGCAAGCTTGGAGCTTAACATGCTGTGCTCGAAATAGAACAAAACTAGAGGGAACGTAGTTTGTTAATACTATGATAGCGTTATTCCTATGTTTCACTCTCTTCGTTACTATTTTAATCCTACTGTGTTGTATGGTTCAGGTTATTGCGGCTCACGCCTTATTATCTAGAATACAGTCGTTTTATTAAATCAATCTCTAAAACTTAAACTGTCTCTGTCATTTCTATATGAGATCATACTGTAAATGAGAGAGCTGGTTGGGACCTGAGCGACCACGACTTCCCTGAGAAGTTCTAAGATGTCATGCGCTCGGCTGCCAAATCATCCCTTCCCCTTGGGAGAGATGAGGCACTGCTAGTTAGCCGGAGCAAAACCGGATTGAAGGTGACAGGGGTCCTTCTTAGTGGGTCAGACTTAGTCCCCCACACCAGGAACAACTCTGCCACCTAGAAATCCAGTAGTCTCATTTAGGATAATGAGAGCCAACGCGACAGGCTGATCTAAAAAATGATTATAAAAAAATTGCTCTACCCACTGCACAAGTATTTCAGATATACTATGGAGCAGCATCACCACTGCCATCTCAAAAAGCAGGGTCCTGCCCCATCCAACTTAGAACTCTGCAAAGTATTAAAGTCTTCCTGCCTTTTCGTAATGGTAAACAGCTTACCAAAGGGACCTGTATTGCTTATCTTGCAGGTTTTGGTGGTGCATTTTTTAATGGTCAGGAATATGAGACCACTACCTAAGAAAGAAACACTTACAACATATAGCTAAGGAGAACGACCCTAGTTTGGTTCTTATTTATATATTTGTATTGTTGTTGGCCTCTCTATAGGATAATTTATATAAACACAGGACACTGCAAAAAGAGACATGAGGCGCAATCACATTGCTATACGCAGACAAGGTTGCTGAGCACATTTCCTCGTGGTCCATTAACCAGCTGTAGTGTAGAATATTCACTGGACATTTATTCAAAGAAGTAGCTGTCACTTACTAACCAGTAGGAAGTATTTCAGCTGCACAGAGATGTTGTGCAAAACAGTGGACACTTGTTGAATAATTGGGCAGATGTAGTTTTTTTATGGCCAAGTCTCTCATGCACCTACTGACACACCCACACAGACAATCACACGAACACTCTCAGATGCACTCAGACACTCACTCAGACACTCATACAGCTAGTCACACTCAGTCACAGACTCTTCTACTCAAACTCAGACCCACTTACACAATCACGCTCCCACTCATACACCCACTGAGACACTCATTTTAAGCACTCAGAGACCCACTCAAACATTCACACACCAATTCACAAAACCTCTCGGACATTCATACACCCACTGTCAAACCCACACAAGCACACACAACCACTGGCAGACCCACTCAGAGAGTGAGGCACTCACTCACAGACCCACTGAGAAACTCATGCACTCACTCATAGACCCACTCCGACACTCATGCACTCACTCATAGATCCACTCAGACACGCATGCACTCACTCACAAACTCAATATGGCACTCATGCACCCACTCACAGACCCATACAGCCACTCATACACCTTCTCACCTACCTATATGACCACTCACACATCTAATCTGAAAGGTTACATTTAGGAAATAACTTTGTAAAAAACATTGACATTAACTGAAAAAAAAACAAATGTTACAGAGACGTTATAGTTAGGAAATAGAATTTAAAAAACGAAATTTACAGAGACGTAAATAGATTTAAAAAAAACTTACAAATTCACTGGAAAAAACAAAGGTTACAACGATGTTATATTTAGGCTCAGATTTCACTCGTACAAAATCATTGAAATTCATAAGTTATACTGACCTGAGCTAACTATAACGTATGCCCCGGCAATGCGCTGGTTATGACTTCACATATTACAACATTCATGACGTTGTCAGTGAAATCACTGATGACATCTCAAATGACATCACTGATGACATCATCCAGTGAGTGTAAGTGTTTCGTAAAATATTCTGAGAGTTAAAGATTTATACTAAGCTACTGCATAAGTTAAATACTATTCTTTTTTTTTACTACTGAGTGATACTGTTCTAGTACATGTTATCTGAGTGGCTCTGTGACTGTATCAGTGTGGGAGTGGGTGTGTGAGTAGCTATATGGGTGAGTGACTGTGTGAGTGGCTGTATTAGTGGGTTAAAGTGTGTGTGAGTTGCTGTATCAGTGACTGTGGTGTATTGTGGAATATTTACAATTATAATGTATATTTATTTAACATGTGCAAAAGGGTAATGAGTGGGGAACTGTATTACTACTCAGGAGTTATTTTTAACAAACGTGCAAATTTATTTATTTAATGAATTAAAATTATAAATCTATTGAAAATTCATTGAAAAAAACAAAGGTTAAAAGGACATTATAAATAGGTGAAAATGTCAGTTAAAACATATCATTTTGAAAAAATAAAACAGCATGCGGCCGAAGGCAATAATATATAATTTTAAGTTAAAAAAAAAAACTCAAAACTTAAAGGAAAAACAAAGCTCAAAGTGACAGTATGGTTAGGTATGGTAATAATATCTTCGCATTTAAAAAACAAAATGTTAATTGAAAATTCTAAAATTTAAAGGAATGGTGTAGTTAGGTAAAAATGTCAGTTTAAACATACAAACAAAACCACCACAATTCACCAGCTATAATTATCTCAAATAGCTGTAACTTGTGCCCTAAAGTAATTTTAACTTTTGCCCCCACCATGCACAGAGTTGTCATCAATGATATTGTTTCAAATGTTGCTGTGATGTTACCATTTATGTAATAGAACATATCATGAGTGATGTATGGGAGGTAATTAGCAGTGCATGGCAAGATGTGTGAGTAATAATTACTTTAGCCACATGTCCTCCTCCTCTTGAAAATCACAGCACTTTTTCCCAGGCCTTGAGTCCTGAGATGGCTGCCGCCACAGCATTGTTGATATGGTGGCAGCCAATCAGATCTCGTCTCAGGATATGTCGGTTTTGCAGACCCCCTGTACACAAGTTGCTTGAGGCCTAATGTTTCAAAAACCTCTAAATGGATTTACACAGAATCATAAAAAGCATGCTTTCTGGGCCCATATTAGTTTTCTGCCAAATTCTGTGTAATTCTATTCAGCGGTTCTTGTAGTATCACTGTTCAGTTTTCCTATGGAACAATAATTAATGTAGAATAGACATTTTGGGGACCCTCCTTTTTCTTAGGCTCAGCTTAAAGGATCACTTTGAAACTTTTCAGGAAGGAGCTGAGGCGGATGACACTTTTCTTGGAAAGTTTTGTGAAGATTTGTCAAATGATGCAAAAGTTACAAGCAAACCAAACCAAGATCTTCCTATGGAAACACAATCCTAACTATAACTGCCCACTGGGTAATTCTCTAGATAAAAGGAGCCAGATTGAAGGAATCTTGTGGTATGAGTGGGGAAGTGTTTTAAAACTCAGGTATTTTTAAAATACGTGTGTATTAATATATCAAATAATTTAAAGTATTTTAATTGCCACAAATCTTAATTACAAATATAAAAGGAAACACTCACCGGAGGCACACACAACACGCCAAAGCAGACATGGAGAGAGAGTTGCAAATCATGCAAGCCCTGCTCCTTGCCATATACCTCCACGACCGTGACCGCCGACCAAGACGACAACGGTAAGTACTGCAACCTACTAAACAAGGGAAGAAAGGGCACAGTTACATATCTACCCACTCCACCCACCCCGCAACGCACCCCCAACTCCTCACAACATCACAAGCCATACACACCTGAGCAAGAGGTACTTACCCAACACAAGGCCTGGAAAACCTGCCCAAAAAACACATGTGCACAACCCCCCCCTCCCACCCACAATGAAATGATGAACCACGTATCCAGAGTGTGCCAACACCAACACTAGGCACACAAACTTTATTGAAAATGTAACATCTGAGTGTCCAAATAAAGCCATTGGCTAGTCCAACACAAAGGCCGTAGGGCGCAAATTACCTGAACTTGACTCCCACGTGTACACATGGTACTCCACCATAAAGGGGCATCAATTTGGCAGGCAGGCACCTCAGGGAACAGGGGCAGGGGGTGGCGGGTGGGGACTTATGACTGGGGGGGGTGGTTTGGGCTTACGTTTGGGAGGTGGAGGGGGTTTGAATTTAGCCTTGGAAGGTGGGGGAGTGGCTTGGACCATGGGGTGGCAGATGGACCAGGGCCAGCACGTGGCTTCTTGCTCACTGGTGAAGGGGCAGGGGAATGGGAAGGGCGGACAGGGGCGGACGTGGAAGGAGTGGACAGGGCAAGGAGGTGGGCACATTTAGGTATGAGACAGGATGGGACAGTGGGTTCAAAAAGGTCCACACAGGACAGGAAAAGTTTTTTAGGGGCAGTCGGGGTGAATATGGAGGAAGGTGTGGGAGTGGAGGTAGAGGGAGTGCTTGTAACGGGTGTAGGTCTGCATGACGTGGAAGCAGGTGCCTGTACAGTATGCTGAGGTGTGGTGGATGTGTGTTGGGTGAGTGTCTGGGAACGTTTGAGTGTCCTGGGAAGATGGGGGGTGAACACAGTGGGACAAGACAGGCTGTTGTCTGGGTGTCTGCAAGTCTGGTGAGTGTGCTGCAAGTGTCACTCAAAGTCGTTGTGGTGAGTGCAGGGGTGGTGTCTGGGGTGCATGACTGGATGTCTGATGTTGTGGTGACTGCAAGAATGGGACCAGCAACAGTGACTGAGGGTGCAGTGCTTGTGGGTGTGCATGTAGAGGTGACAGACAGGGAGGCGGGAGAGGTGGACTCACTGGGGGAAGTGGATGTTGTCATGGGTGCCTTTGTATGTTGGCTGTTTGTATGCCTGTGGTGGGAAGTGTGATGCTTGTGTTTCTGTGCATGTTTTTTGTGTTGAGATATGTGCATGGCTGCCTGAATGTGTGCTTGGGATGGGTGAAGGGAGTGGGGTGCTATAAGGGGTAGAGGTGCTGGGAGGGGAGACGGAAAGGCCAGGGACACTGGCTGCCGTCAAAGAGGAGGCCAGAGCCTGAAAAGATCTCTGAAGGCCAGACATGGCACTGTGAATGCCTTCCAGATATGCATTGCACTGCTGCATCTGGGATGCTAGCCCCTGGATGGCATTCACAATGGTTGTCTGCCCTACAGGGATGGTCTTCTGGAGGTCAATAGCCTCCTCAGTGAGCGCAGCAGGGCTGACTAGGGTAGGGGAAAAGGTGCCTGGAGCGAAGGAGACTCCCACCCTTCTGTGTGAGTGGGCACGGGCAACTGGGTGGGAGCAACTGGGAGGGCGGTGATGGTATGGGGGGTGGCGGAAGATGACACAGAATGGGTGGGCCCACTAGGGTCCGCCACCACCAGGGAGCTCCCATCGGAGGAGGTATCAGAGTCACTACCTCCAGTAGTAGTAGCTTCCCCCGTGGTACTTTCCTTGCCCTCCAGCCCACTGGTCCTCTTGACGTTGCTCGACTCTGCCTCCTTGGAACCGTGGGCCCCTGCATGCCCACTCGCCGCTGCCACTGCTCCCTCGCCAGATGATGCTGATATACACAGACAACACAGGAGTACAGGGGTGGGGTGACAAAACAGGAGAGATATATGTTAACACCTGAATGGATGTACATATTTGGTTCACTCATACTCCCATCCAGCTAATACATCAACACGCAGCACCTACATCTACAGTCATGCCCAAGCCCCTGATTAGTGGCCACAACCCTAGCATACAACCATCTCCTACATGACAAAAGTACCTGAGGAACTGCAGACTTGCCCCTAATCATCTCAGTGCCAATGGGGCCCCTATTGCTGTAAGATACCAGTCAGAATGCCTGCCACTAGACAGCATACATACTACAGCACCCTTAGACATCCATCAAGGAGGAATGAAATGGTCTTGGTACTCACCCCCTTGTGTCTGCTGTGCAGCCTTCAAGCGCCCATCCAAGTCTGGACATGCAACCGCCAGAATGTGGAGCATTAGGGGGGTCAGGGCCCGACAGACACCCCTTCCTCTTTGGGAGGACTTCCCTAGCTGGGCCACGCAGATCTTCCTGGCCCAGCGTCGGAGGTCCTCCCACCACTTCCTTCAGTGGGTTCTCCGCCGGTTGTAGACTGCCAGGGACCGCACCTCCCTGGCGATGGCCTGCCAGAGTCCCCTCTTCTGATGGGCGCTGACCTGTATGGGACACACAGAAAAGTAACACAGAGGTCAGACAATCCCCATTTGATACCTCTGGCTATACGTCCCCTATGGGGCGGACACTTCACAACATCATTTCACCACCTCACTCACGGAACTTGCCAAACATTCAACATCTATGCAGTTGCAAATCGTGCATACATGCCTACAGGCATCCATCACCATCACACACATCCATGCACATCATCCGCCTACTCACCTGCAGCTCTGGTAGCCCATATAACTTGGCATACAGGGGTAGGACCCCGTCCACCAGCTTCTCCAGCTCCTTAGGTATGCATTGATGCGCATTACAGTGATGGAGAGTGGGCTAATGGTGGATGTCCATACTGGGTACATAGGCTCAGCGAATGGTGGCAGTGGGTTAAGGTCAATCTGTACCATGCATGTTGTTGGGTTGCTATTAGCTGGTGAGGATGGTAGCTCAGTGGCTGGCTTGGGAGACAGTTCAAGTCAAAGTCACTTATTTGAGAGTGCCTTGGTCTTGGCAGGTGTTCCTGTGCCATATGTGGGTCTGAGGGACTGCTTGAGTGTCTGGTGCTGGGATGCACGGGTAGGGGTGGTGGTCTTCTGTGTGTCCTTTGCCAGTAACACCAGTCCAGTTGCTGCTGCTGCTGAGGTTGATGGATGGTCTGTGTCCTGGGCAGTGGCAGGGGCTTCCTGGTTTGTGGGGGTCTCAGGAAGGGTTGGGTGATGATGTTGCAGCACCCCTGCAATAGTGGCCATGGTGGCATTGAGTTGTTTCCACTGCTCCATGGTCTCCTGATGTTGGGCTATCTGCCTTTGACTCTGCTTCGGGGTAGCCAGGATATGGCCCATCCTGTCTTGTGTATGGTGGTATGCTCTCAGGACCTCTGAGATCACCTCCTGGGCTGCACCATCTATCCTTTGGCCTCCCCCTGGGCCACTGATACCCTCCCACTGGGCCTAGCCCCCTATGCCTGTGTCCCCTGCACAGGTCTGGCGGTACCACTTGAACTGGGGCCATCGTCACCCTGCCTGTTGGTAGGTGGAGACTCTGGCCTCTGTACTTGTGTTCCACCAGTCTGTGGCCTGGATACACTGGTGTGGGGTCGTTTGGCATGTGCTGATGTTGTTGGCTGGGTGGTAGGGGTGTCAGTAGTGTCCTGGGTGGGGCTGCTGGAGGGTGACATTCCCGCATTGTGTGAGGGGCTAGGGTATTCCTCACTGTCCACACTTCCCTCTCCAGTGTCCTGAGTGGTGCCTTTGTCTCCATGTGGGGCGCTGGCACTCCTTGGCCTTTCCATCAGGGTGGCATGGGTGGTGGTGCCTGTGGGGGAAACGGACATGTGTGTTACATTTACTAATTCGGATGAGGATGCACAGCTCTGGGCCTATTTTGTGCAGTTTTTTCCCCTGCTTGTCCATGCCGGGACCTTTTGTGGGGTTGACATTGCATTTTGCATGGGATTTGGTGGTGAATTGTGGGCGGTTTAGTGCCATTGTGATACCTTGCAGGGATGGGTGGCTGTGCTCAGGGGGAGGGATGTGAGCCTGTTGGTGGTTCTGTGGGCATGCAAGGTGCCTGGATGTTGTGATTGAGGCCAGGGTGGGTGTGGTCCTGGTGGTAGTTGGAGGGGTGGGTGGTGCATGCCTTACAGGTGTGGTGGATATGGGGTAATTGTAAATGACTTACCAGAGTCCATTCCTCCTTTGAGTACAGTGAGGCCCTCAGGTTGCAGGATGGACAGTACCTTTTCTTCCCAGTCAGTGTATTCGGGGGGTGGAGGTGGGGGTCTTCCCCCAGTCTTCTGGACTGCAATTTGGTGCCTCAATGCCATGGACCTCACCTTCCCACGCAGGTCGTTCCATCTCTTCCGGTTGTCGTCCCTCGTGCGTGGATGGTTTCCAACTGCATTTACTTTGCTCACAAAGGTCTGCCATAACTCCATCTTCCTGGCGATGGGTGTGTGCTGGACCTGTGCCCCGAAGATTTGTGGTTCGAGCATGAGTATCTCAACCTCTCTGTGAAGCGTTGGTGCTTAGGGGGTGCCATGGTGTGTGTTGTGGGTGGTGTGTTGTGTGGAAATTGGTGAGGGTGCCATTGTGTGGTTGGGTGTGTGAGTCGTGTGATATTGCCTTCAGTGTCTGCATGCTGTGTTGATCAGTCTGAGTTTTCCTATTGGCAATGCAAAGGATTGTGGGGTGTGGATGTGTGTCAAGTGTGTGGGTTTCAAACTTGCCAATGTGTGCATTTCTTGCTGTTGGGTCCCATTGCTGGCCGTGGCAGTCTGTACCTCCAATGGTCGTTCGACATTCACTAACCGCTGTGGTGATTTGTGCATCATTATTTGGACGGTGGGGGATTTGTGTGCTTGGCGGTGGCGGGGTGGGTTGTGCACCGACAATGCCCTGGCGTTGGCTGGTGGTACCAGAAATTTTGGCGGTTTATGTTTTTGCCATCTTTATATGACGGGTTTCTGTTCACCGCCAATGGCGGTCTTCTGTTCACTGCCATGTTCATAATGACCCCCCTCGTTTAGAATATTATAATAAATGAAACAGATTGAAAAAGTAAAATACCACATTTATACATTTTATTCATAAAAACAAAATGCACTTTATTTATATAAAATAAACAGGAAATATTAAACAAAAACATTGAATACTGAATAAACATACAACTTTAAATTATTGTACTTTTTTGTTTAAAGAATTATAATTTTTTAAAGAAATATATGAATTTTAAAGATTAAAATATTGTTATAAAAATATGCTCACTACACAATGTATTAATAATAAAATAACAATTCTTTGCCATTTTTCAACTTCACGTTCTTGGCTGTGTGTCTGTTTCTACAGAGCATTGTGGTCAAGATCGGAAGCAGGGAGGAGCTGCAGTCAGTTAAGAACAATCTAATTTTCCTAAAGAAACATGATATAAAGGTACTCTATTGTAGGGAGCACAGTAGCAAAGTAGTTAGATGTTGAGTACGTGTCTATTATATGCGTAGTATGTTGTAACAGTTTTACATCCTCAAACAGGGTGGTTTCATACGAGCACATTATGCCAAATGTTATTTTCTTTTTAAAATATTTTCTAATTGGATTTTTTTTTTTTTTTTTTAAGTTAAATATAACAACCTTATTTTTTCTGTCTGGTTCTTAACAGGTTTTAAATTTTAAAGAAGGCAACAGTCTTGAAGATGAAAGAGGAAAGAGTCATTGGATAATATCACTCTTATTTTAGATAAGTCCATTTTATAAAACATATTACCTTTTCCGGTTGTTGAGAACTTGGAAGTCATTTTGTGTAGCAAAATGTCAGATGAAGAAGATAGCATCATGGATTTATTTATTTATTTAAAAAAGAGCAGTTTTGGGGGTGAATGGATTAAAGAATGGAGATGATCAGAAGGCCAAGCATAGAGTGTATAAATTTTTTATCAATTTAAGAAACCCATTTTTTTGTATTTTAAATGGTGATAGTTTGTGATTTAGATTTATGGATTGATGGATTACCTGTGACACCTAGTGAGTAAATGATTAATTAATCATCAAGATTTGAAGAAAGAAGACAGGTGGGGCAATCAAAATGCCTAAACCTTTTGAAAACGGGCAATTGCATTTAGTAGAGAACGCAAAACAGGTGAGCAATGTTTGTGATTTCTCCTACTAGCAAAGTTGGATTTTATGGGGATTCTATTATTGTAGGAGGCTGGCTTGGTGTATGGTACTTACACCTTATACCCGGTCCAGTTATCCCTTATTAGTGTAGTGTAGTCAGTGTCTATAAGCCAGGCTCCCTAGAAGTAGCTGTGGATGAGCAGCCAAGGCTTATCTAGGAGACAGGAAAACAGGAGTAAATCACAGTAAGTTTCCCAGAACACACACAAAGAAGAACAGAAGAATATTGCAAAAACACAGAAGAGACTGCAAGACACCACCAGTGTATTCCTGGACCAGTGCAATTAGTGAAAATCACAATAGTTAGAAATGGGCCTAGGCAGAGCACAAACCATATACTAAGAAAGTGGAATGCGAAAGTCGGTCCCCCACCTAGGCAAGTGTAGTGTGTAAAGGGGAGCTGTGAGTACAAAGAAAGCCCAAAGGTAAGTATCATAACCCACCCCAACAACCTGGAAAACAGGAGTAAATCACAGTAAATTTCCCTGAACACACACAGAGAAGTAAAGAAGAATATTTCAGAAGTGACTGCAAGACAACAACAGTGGATTCCTGGACAAGAAGACCTGTGGAAGAAGGGGACCAAGTCCAAGAAGCACAGAAGAGTCCAAGAAGGGCAGGAGCCCGAACCCACCAGGAAGAAGGTGCAAGAAGTGAACCACTGGTGCAGAAGAAGAGGCAGCACTGCACTCAAGAATACAGAGTCGGGTTCCTGGAGGGTGCAGGCGATGTCCCACGCCGGATGGAGAATTGCAGTTGGGTTTGTGTCATCAGAGTCCGCCCACAAGCCTTGGCACGCGCAAAGCTTGCGGTTAGCCAAAAAATGGGCCTGCCAGGACCAGGAAGGACCAAGTGGACTCTACCTAGGAGGGGGAGGCAGAGTGGGCTCTGAGCGACACAGAGAGCCCACAGAAGACCAGGCCAGACCAGGCCGTGCACACAGGAGTCCCACAGGAGGGGGACACAAAGGTTGCAGACGAGGCCCATGCAGCACTACGAGAAAGGCTCCCATGCTGCCGGAGGACCACTTGTGCATCACAGGATGGAGAGCTAGGGGCTGGAGCTTCAAGATGCATGACGATCTTGGAGGAAGGATGCCAACAAGCCTTGGCAACTGCAAAAAACGTAGTTCACAGTGGTAATATCTTGCGTAGGGACGCAAGGTCTTACCTCCACCAAACTTGGACAGCTGGAAAAGAGGACCATCCAGGCCGCTTCAGTTTGCCACCCATGATGCAGGATCCGTGCAGCTCAGGAGGAGAGGTGATCAACACAGCCGGTCGTCGTTGCAGTTCGTGCCTGCAGAAGCAGGGGAGTGACTCCTTCACTCAAAGGGAGATTCCTTCTTTCTTCTGATGCAGGCTGGAGACGGGCTGTCCTCAGAGGATGCATGACCAGGAAATATTGCAGTTGCTGGAAGGAGCCCGAGCTACAATGTTGCAGAGGCATCTTGCTTCTTTGTTGCAGCTAGTAGGGTCCTGAAGAGTCCAGATGCAGTTTTTTCGGTCAGAAGCAGAGGGTGCAGAGGATTCCTTCTGGAGTCTTGCAAACCGAATCTGAGGAACCACCAAAAAGAGAGACCCTAAATAGCCCTGAAAGGGGGATTGCTCACCTAGCTGGGGGACCACCTATCAGGAGGGGGCTCTGACCTCACCTGCTGGCACTGGCCACTCAGATGCTCCCAGAGTTCCCTACCAACCTGGAATCTAAGATGGTGACTTATGTCTAGCACACGCGTAGACTGGCATCCCCGCACTCACTTAGTCTGGGAAAATGGTCCTGGAGTTTGTGGGGGCACCTCTGTTAGTGCAGGGGTTCCCTCACACACAGGTACTTTGCACCCTGCCCTCTGGGCTAGAAGGCCTACCATAGGGGTGACTTATAAGTGACCTGTTGTAGTGAAAAATGGCAGTAAAAGGGTGCTTGCACCTTTTCACGCTGGCTGCAATGGCAGTCCTGCAGAAGCGTTTGCATGGGCTCCCTATGGGTGGCAAAATATATGCTGCAGCCCATAGGGATCCCCTGGAGCCCCAATGCCCTTGGTACCTAGGTACCATGTACTACAGACTTATAATGGGGCACCAGTGTGCCAATTGTGGGTGAAATACAGAGTTTCAGGAGAGACAGCATAATCACTGGGGTCCTGGTTAGCAGGATCCCAGTGAACACAGTCAAGCACACTGACATCAGGCAGAAAAAGGGGGTAACCATGCCAAGAAAGAGGGTACTTTCCTACAGTTATCGAATGTGATTCATTAATAACTTGCAAACACAAATACATCACAACAATTGTATTCATAAAATTGTTCACAATACAAGACCTGGTATCAGTTGATGCCATTACAATACCTGCAATACGAAGAGGTTATGCAACAATGGATATGAATATGGTATTTCTTTATTGGATGATGATGTAAAATGTGTCAGGGAGAGATTTTGTATCGGTGATTCAGAAGTTAGAAAATATTTTTGCAATTAAATATTTGATTTACAGACAAATTATTTTGCTGACAGGACAAGGGCTTATAGATCCATGTTTGGAATGCGTTAATTTGATATGTGAAGGTTCATGCATGCTTCTATAAGACTATGGCGATTCATATGTATGTTCTACAATAATATCCGATAAGGTACAAGGCAATGAATATTATGTTTATCTCTGATTTTGTATAACATCGACTTTATATGTGATGGGCAAGAATATGTCAAATTATGCAAAGACGTGTTATTCACTGTTTTACGAGTTGTGGAAATTTGTTTTTTATATGTGTAATTCTTTATATGTACTTTTAATATATTCACCACAGATCGGAAGAAGTACAAGGAGCGTGAAACGTGTGTGGACTATTGCTGTTTGAAAGATATTGTTTAAAAATAAAGGAGGTTGTGACAAGAATTTATCTTGGGGTCATTATCTTTTCTTCATCTAAGAAAATAACTTTTTAGTTTTAATATTTATCAACACTGGGTGGATACTAGTGGACTGAGATACGCTTTGGGCATAATTCCTGATACCCAAATCCATGTATTTTGTGGATGTTTGTAATTTCTTTACATTGTTAGTAGTGTAAGATGTATGCAATATTGACACGGTGGTCTGCAGCGCCCAACATTGAAAATTGTTGGATTTGAGCAAATAATCTGACTGACATTTCTTCACTTTTTTTGGAAATTTCAGGGTGCAGACCACCTGTCAATGAATGATTACACTTGTCTCATTTTCTGAAAACGTCGTTCCTTTTTTAAAAGCTCCAGGAAATTATCCAGGTTAGGGTGACATTTACCATTTGAACTGTGTAAAGAGTTATGCCAACCCTCAACAGCATTATTTGCCTTTCACCTCTTAAGCAGCTCCACCACTCATTTAGAAAGTGTGGTTTCCTCCTGCAACCCGACCTGTTTAAATGGCCAATCCAAGTTTATTCAAAGCAATTTAAGAGTGGTGCCAATTT
Organism: Pleurodeles waltl; assembly: GCF_031143425.1. Lineage (NCBI taxonomy): Eukaryota > Metazoa > Chordata > Amphibia > Caudata > Salamandridae > Pleurodeles > Pleurodeles waltl. The sequence continues at coordinate 1,532,806,621 of NC_090447.1, read as the reverse complement.
TTCTTCCTTTTCTGGAAAAAAATCAGATTGTATAATTGATGTATAGAATTCATCTACACATTCAAGAAGAACAAAACACAAAGCAGTTGTTTTTTGAGTTCATGTTGTAATTTGCTTCTTGTAAGTAATCTGCAGCTAGGGGTGTTTTTCTGCATTTTTCTCTGGGGAAAATGGAAAAGCAAGTTTAAATTTGGGTGTTTGGATAAATATTAATAATGGCATTTATCAGTGATAGAAATTGAGTATCTGTTGATGGTTATGAGGCAGCAGACAATCAATTAAAGATTTAGTAGTGCTATTTATTTTAGCATGAATGGTATGAATTTGGGAAAATCAGTGAGACCCAGTTGATTTAAACATAGCATCCATCATCCAAATATTACCAGGGTTACTGTGGTTTGTAGAGTTCCAAATGTTAGTGTACTTTTCTGAGAGTGTGTGTTATCATGTGTTAGGACTTGGAATGCTGAGAGCGCATTGAAGACAATGGGGTGCTCTGGGCTTTTACTGGCCGGTATACGTCTTCTGCTCTAACTTTCCAATATTCGTCTTTCTGCTTCTCTTTTATTATTAATGCAGAACATTCAACCCGCAGTGGGTGTAATGTTCTAATAGCCTTAGAGCCCTTCTGCCTCAGGCTATACCTCTTGTTAAAGGCCCTCACCCTCATTGCAGGCCCTCACCTGTGGCTTGGGTCTAAAGCTCAGGTTCAAGGTCTTTAACAACCGACATAGCCCTTGGCAGGGTAGGCTATATTAGGAAAGGTTTGTGGTTAAAGTATTCTGTTACTTCAGGGAGAGTGTTAATTTCAGAATAGTTTTGAGTTTTTTCCTAGTTGTGGATTCCTCTCTTGTATTCGTTGATGCACAGTTCTCCTAAAAGTTGGAATAGTGGGCCTACTTCTTGCAATATATATGAGGATCTTCTGGGCTACCCCCCTTAATACTAGGGTTTCATTGGAGATAGCACCAAGTGAGTTAATGTGCTGAACTTTTTCTCTGACTTCTATCTCGGTTCCAGAAGCAGAGTGGTTAAGCTTAGTAGTCCTTTCAACAACATCGCCAAGAGTATCGACTCTGCCTTTGCAACGGGTCGAGAAATAATCAGCGCACCTCCAATGACATGTGGACTCGGTAAGTCTCCTCTGAAAAAAAATGTGCTCATTACATTTCAGCGGACTTTTTGTCTCTCTTGGCATAGGGTCAGCCTGCTGGGAATTCTCAGTGTTTTGGTATTCTAAAAACAAAAAAAGAAGTTCAGTATTTAATGTTTATGTAATAATGTTTATAAAATATTTTGATCTAATATTTAATCCTGTTGAAAGTCACGAAATGTTGCTAATTCTTTAAACCTGTTCTTTAAAAAAATGGAAAACTGCTATTGCGTCAAATTCTGTTGCGAGAAAGGGAAAATAGAAGTTATTTTCCTTTTAGGGGGTTTGAGGAATAAGTAACAATTTGTTTTGTAGGAGTTGTTTAAAAATGTATTTTTGGGGTGTTTGGTGTGATTTCTGTTGTTCTCTGTAGGTCAGATTTCACTTTGGTTTTCTTAATTTCAAGGTTATTGCTTTAAAAATTAGAAAATCAATTGAAATATGGCTTCATAATTTTGATAGTTGACCTGTATTTTTTTGAAGAGAAATTCCATTGCTATTTGTTTATTCTTTTAATATCTTTCTTTTTAAAAAGAAAATGAAGTTGCCTCTAAATCAGTCTCAACAAGGGACTCATCAAAATTGTAGTTTGTCTGGACAGCTGTTTCTCTACCTAATGATAGTTTAAAGAAATATTGGCTCTAATTTACCTTTGTGTTTGTCCATAGCTGATGTACTTCTCTGATTTTAGACTGTTGCACTGGATTATCGTTGTCTGATGGTTGTAAGTAATTATACCAGTGTAGTGAAAAAATTAAAATAAAAAAACATTTTAAAGTTTTACCTAATTAAAGATTAATATACCTGCTGAGATATAAAATGTTACTATATGTGGGATTAAGACAAAACAAAATGTTCAGGGTTACAAATTGATTAAAGTGTTCATCCTTATGAATTTATGGCTTAGACTGGAGTGGAAATAGTAAAATTCACCCTTTTTATTGTCCATAATCTTCCTCGACATGACTTAGGGCCTCATTATGAGTTTGGCAGTCCGTGGACTGCCGTGGTGGCATTGGCAGTCCGACCGCCGTGGAGTTGGCGGCAAGACCGCCGTATTACGAGTCATGCAGGCCTATAGAGCAAAGACCACCGCGGTCCCAGTGGCACTGCCAAGCAGCACAGACCGCCACGGTCATGAGTCAGCAAAAGCAGGCCGGCGGAGCCTGTGTTTCCACCGGACACAATATGAGGTTGCACAACGCCAATGTGACAATGGTGTTCCAACCATCACATCTCATCAGGCAGAAATAGGGGTATAAAGGGAGACCCTCACCTGCAGGCAGCATTACACGTCCGGTGCCACCATGAAGCCCATCACACATGTCCTGCTGCTGCTGCTGGTCATCAAAGGATCCCAAAATCCACTCGCCGTGGATGCAACCGACCATAAGAACACACACACCCCTGTGGCATTAACCTTAACAACAGATCATAGCGCTTTCAGCCATATTATATTGGGGTCACACTACGGCAACAAGTACACTTGTCAAATACACAAAGAAGGACACATTCACAGTCACCAAATGTCCCCTCTGGGCAGGTCACTCACCCTACACTGCAACACTACACTAAAACACATCTGCTCATCTCAGGCACAGGGACAGTGAAGTGTATACAACATTGTGTCACACAACACCGACAACACAGCAACATCATATCTACAAATACAACTCACACAGTCAAATTTCACACATGCCAAGGACTGTCGTCACATTCAACACACATATGTATGGATGTGCCAAAGAGCTCAAACACCACTCCCATTAAACAGTTCTGCAATGCACCCACACATCACCCACATTGCAACACAGTGGAAGGACAATGGGATGCACAAAAGACAGAGGGACACAAATACACAAAGCTCACTATGCAAACAATAGCTTCACAATAGGGATGGGGTCATCAGGAGCACTCAGTGAAGGAGGGATGGGTCATCAGGAGCACTCAGAGAAGGATTCTGAGTGTTCCTGGAGACTGCACTGGGACACAAATCACTTTGCACATGCCTCTTAAACAACATTTGCACAGGAACTGGCCCTACAGGTATCTCAGGGACAAACAATACTAGACTCAAGTGACATGCCAATCAAAGCAAATACAACTCGAACTGCATGGGACATACCTCTACATGAAGCAGCCGCAAGGTACACACTGCTAAATGGACACATGCACAGTCAAATGCAAACCAAGGGAGCACAACTGAACACACTCCATGTCTGCAAAACGTATAGCATTTGATTTACAGGCCCTGGGCACCTCTAGTGCACTGTACTAGGGACCTACTAGTAAATCAAATATGCCAATCATGGAAAAGCCAATTACACATACAGTTTACACAAAGCGTGCTTCCACTTTAGCACTGTTTAGCAGTAGTAAAGTGCCCAGAGTACCAGCAAAAACAAAGTCCAGCACACAACCAAAAACACAGGAAGAAGAGGCAAAAAGACAGGGGAAACTACGCCAAGGATGCCAGGCCTAACAAAACACTACACACCTATGTGGCTCCTGAAGGGTGAAGTACTTAGGCATGAATGGACCAACACGTTCACATTCTGTAAAAATGACTCAGTACATACAGTCCTTACAGGCAACAGCCATATTACAAACTTCACCATTACACTGGAGTGACAATCAAGGGGCTGGCATGGTGAGTACAGAAAGTGTATTCCTTATGCATGTGTGGACATGTGGCCTACCAAATGACACTTCAGGGGGTGGGTTCTGTGGTATGTACCTGTACCACAAAACAGTCCTTTGGACATATGTGTCTATACTAACTAATTTACAAAGACATGCATTGTTCAGTTTCTGCTATGTGACTAAGCTACTGAGTCACATATCATTGCCTCCCAGGAATCAATACAGGGTCTGCACAGTGGGACTGCCATTTATATGCCTGTACAGGACAAATATGACCTGTGTGATAGTAACAACAGAGCTGTGGGAGTAAGGTGCCTGTCTTGAGTCCAAGATACACATTGACAATGAGGCAAAATGCACATATAGAATAGCTTAGTGATTTACCTCTGCAACCATTCCTAATCTAGTCAAAGGGCAGAGGCATTCAGGGCAAGTTTTATCACTATATCATCATATTGGCCACATGCCAGGATCTGCTGGGGTACAGGGAGTGGGCACAGTGCCACTGTTGCATAGCCATAGTGACTCTCCCACAGGCTGGACTGTGTCCCATACTGGGTGATACTTCTGACAGGCGCTGGTCTCTGTAGGATGAGCAGACAGAACCTACTTGACACTCCATTCACATCACTTCCATGCATGACAGTAAATCATGTGCCCCTCAGCAATTTGACATGTGGTGTGTGTGGCAACCTGACGGGCACAGTGAGTCATGATATGCCTTCCACAAAACAGCTTAGCAAGGCCAGATATGGTTTGATAGATCAGTGGCACTACACACATTGTTCACATGATTCTCAAATGATGCAGACAAGATGCATACACCGCTCATGCTGTCAGGCACATACATATTGTCCAACATGTACAACAATCATGGAGAAAGAGCTGTCATTGGATTGCAGTAATGTCTCCTCACCTGGTTATGTGCATCCAACACAAGGAGGATCCAGAACCTCAAAAACCACACAAAACAGAATGTGACTGAACTTAACATATGGTACTGGCCACCAATACCTGCACATTCTACATCCCATTGATGCCACACAGAATACAACAATAGGTACACAACAAGTCTAACTGGCACACAGGGGCACATTGTAGCCTGTGAGAAGGAAAAGGATGGTGAAGTACAGAGAAAATTGTGCACATGACGTACATGACTGCTCCTCTAGTGAGCCAAAAAGCTGTTCATACAGGGGTAGGACCTCATTAACCAGCCTCTCGAGTTCCTCTGAAGAGAAGCCAGGGCCCTATCACCTGCTGTATGTGGCATGGTTGCTCCTAGAGGTGGCACACAGCAGCTCAGGGCATGGAGGTGTTGCTGGCAGCAGTGTCAGGAGTCAAGTGAGTGAATCTGCAGAACATGGCAGTCACGTCTGCCATGTAAGCGCTCGTCACCGCCGACGGACACAGCCATTGGTCGGTGACTGCCACTGGCAACAATGATAGCCTATTGCTGGGTCCATCGAGGTTGCAACCGCCTACCAACATGATGACTTCTGCCAGCAGTTGCAGGCACTTCATAATGCCCACTGGAGTAGGGTAGTGACTTGGTTGGGGTAGCCATCCTAGGGTAGATGACCCATTGGTCACTACCAGATTCCCCCTAAAATGCCCACTAAATCCAGTATTTAGTGGGCATTCCTAGACCAAGAACCCAGATTCGATGGACAGAAGAAGTCCAGCAACAAGGTGCCAAACCCTGCCTGCTGCACCAGGACCCGACGATCGCCGTTGAGGAGCTGCTGGGCAACTGGACAACTCTAAAGAAACCGCAGAGGACCTTCCGGGCTTTGCAAATTGCCAGAGAACTCCTTTCAGGGTGGAGGTACGACTCTAAAACCAACAATAACCAACAAGCTAGTGAGGTCCACCTCACTGACTCCATGCTAACTCCAGGACCAGATGCTTCAGCGAGACCAAACTTCACACCAATGACTGTGAAGACAAACCGTGCCAGTGTACCAGGTTTGGTGGCATTGCACCCTCTAGCGGCTGAACCATACCAATACCCTGGGTAGTGATCACCTAGCTTCGGGCATCCTGAAAAACAGTCCACCTGTTACTGAAAAAGGGCCGGGGGAAGCCCCAGTTGAGGGACTTTAGAAACAACCTGAACCTGCCCCATTGTCCTGCAAACAACCCTTGAACCGACTTACCTCCTGCTTCTGAGGGCATCCTTGTGCACAGCTACTGGATAGCCGATTCGCTCTGCACCTGGCCGCCCTGTGCCCTGCACCAAAGAACCTGCTGTGCTGTAAGGGTCTCCCACCCCTTGGACCTTCACACTCCAAGGGAAAACTCAGGATTCACCTTTAAACTTACCTGTGCAGTGCTTTTCCAAGTGGTCCCTCGCAGTGATCCTGCACCAGCTCCAGAGAAGTTTTACTGCAGCTCCTGCCAGAACCAGGTGCCTCCCAAACTTCTCCAGCTGCATGGTGTGCCCCCTAATGACCCCGACCAGCCTGCAAAAGAAGAAGTTGGTAAACCTACTGTGTGATTTTATATGTATTTTTAAAGGTTGTCCTCTATTGACTCCTATGTGCATAATTACTATTTTTATTAAACTCCAAAAATTCATATCTCAAAAGAATACTTAAACAATTCTGATGATCTTCATCTTAAAATGTATATAAAAATCTGAAGTATTTTTATAAATCAGTCTAGACTTATTCCTTTGAGTGTGTGAGTTGCAAGATTGATGCTGTGAGTTCAACAAATACTTTGCACTTCTCTAAGACTGGCCTAACTGCTCAACCAAGCTACCATACAAATTAGAGCATTAGTTGGTCTAGTTTTTACCCCTGTAAACCTACATGTGGCTGCCTGGACTCCCTGCACAGTGTGACTAGCTTTGCACACTATATAGAGGGCCAGCCTGCTACACAATGGACTTGTTTTGTGTGCTGTGGTGGGCCAACTGTATCATGTGTTCATCATGTGGGCATGAAATATGTAGTCATAGATTGCAACCAAGTCCTTTTCCCTTCACATTGGCTAAACGCTATATGTAGCTGTAGATGTGTTTAATCTTTGCAGGCCACAGTGCCTGTGCCACAACACAGACATATGTTTGTGCCATAGCACCAGATGCATGGTCATTGGATTAACATGGACCTGTGATCAGGGACTGTTGTACTGCCACCTGTCTGTACCTTAGTTTTTGTGATATTGGATTACTTTGGCGTGGTATGCGATAAGGCTCAAGCTGCTGACATCAGAATCACCACTTTCATTTTTACCTATTCTACAAGACAATGTCCAATAAATCCCTTCCTGCCTTGGTCCGGGGACTGTTCCTTGAAATATGTACTTTGACTCAGTATGAGTCACACATTTGTGTTTCAAGAAGTCCAGACATAGAGGAAGCCTATGTGCTGTACACTGGAATAAAATGCTTGGTGTGACCAGACATGTGAACTAGTGTGTTAGCGTGTAAAGTTTGTAATCCTGAGCAGGACACTGTGTACCTGTAAAATATCCCTCCTTGCACAAGTAGCTTGTGTCGTCATCATATGGTTCACATGGTCGTACATCACTACATAGCAAAATGTGGAAATTAAGCAAGCAGACAATGAGTTTGTTATGGTTCAATTTATTAGAATGCTGATGCAGGAAATAAAATGTGAACAGAAAGGAACAAAAAAGTAAAGTGCAGATGTCAGTCATGGTGAATAAAATCATTGGAGCAGATGCCACAGCACTGGGAGTCAAAAGTCCATAGTACTCCTCCCATTTGAAATTGAAGGTGGTTGAGGATCAGTCAACAGAGTGAATATGTGGCACACAACGGAGGTCCGTTAGGAAGCGGTCACTTGCAGGCAGTGGTGGGTGTCTTGCCATCAGCACCTCCTGAATTCTTTGCTGGACGTCCCCGCTGGCTTAGGGGTGGGAGATCTGCTGCTATAGAGGCAGGGGTGTCTGGGGTGGATTCTTCCACTGGCAGGACCTTCCTTCTAGTGGCTAGCACCAATGTTGATGTGCCTGGTGTTGATGAGCCAAAGGAAGGAGAAGATTGGTTTTGAAAAGCCCTGCTCAGGGTGGTGTGCATGTCCCTCATCACCCCTGTTAGGAAGGCCATGCTGTTATTGTGGGCCTCCATCTGTTCCCGCATGTCCCACTGTAGCTGCTTGATTTCCCAAAGTTCGGTCAGGACCAGGTCCATCATGGCTTGGGACTCCTGATAGACCCCTAATACGTGGTTGATGGTGTCTTGGCCAGGGGCAGCCCCAGTAGCCTCACCCCTCTGGCCCACAGCATCACTCCCACGCACCTTACCACCACAGCCCTGTGCCCCCGCCACAGGGTACCCTCTCCCACTGGCTCCTGGTCCCTCATTGTCTGAAGTATTGAGCTGCAATTCAGGATCCATGACTAGAGGGCACAAGATGGTAGACGCTGTGCTTGGTACACAAGTTGGGGGGCGAGTGGTTGCCTGTGATGTTAGGTAACCAGGCTGGGAGGTATTGATTTGGCCACACTTGGTCATTGTTGTCTGACCAAGTGTGAGAAAGTAGCCTCTTTCTAGTATGGTTGCCCCAACTTTTGGCCTGTTTGTGAGTGTGTGTCAGTGTGTTTTTACTGTGTCACTGGGATCCTGCTAGCCAGGACCCCAGTGCTCATAGATAAAAACCTATATGTCAGTGTGTTTTGCCTGTCTCACTGGGATCCCGCTAGCCAGGACCCCAGTGCTCATGGTTTGTGGCCTAATGTGTGTGGTTAGTAGAGCTTGACTGTGTCACTGAGGCTCTGCTAACCAGAACCTCAGTGCTTATGCTCTCTCTGCTTTTAAATTTGTCACTGTAGGCTAGTGACTTCATATACCAATTTCAATTGGCACACTAAACCCCCATATAAGTCCCTAGTATATGGTACCTAGGTACCCAGGGCATTGGGGTTCCAGGAGATCCATATGGGCTGCAACATTTCTTTTGCCACCCATATGGAGCTCAGACAAACCCTTGCACAGGACTGCCATTGCAGCCTGCGTGAAATAGTGCACACACTATTTCACAGCCATTTTCATTGCATTTAAGTCACTTGTAAGTCACCTATATCCCTTACCTTCACTTGCTGCAGGTTAGGTGCAAGGTTACTAAGTGTGATGGCACCCTTGCACTAGCAAAGGTGCCCCACATAGTTCAGGGCCATTTTCCGGGACTTTGTGAGTGCGGGGACGCCATTACTCACTTGCACTACATATAGGTCAATACCTATATGTAGCTTCACAATAGTAACTCCGAACATGGCCATATAACGTGTCTAAGATCATGGAATTGTTCCCCCATTCCAAATATGGTACTGGGGAGCCAATTTCATTCATCCTGGGGACTCCACCATGGACCCCCAGTACTGCCAAACCAGCTCTCTGTGGCTCGCACTGCAGCTACAGCTGCTGCCACCTCAAAGACAGGGTTCTGCCCTCCTGGGGTGTGAGCAGCTCAGTCCAGGAAGGCAGAACAAAGCATTTCCTCTGAGAGCAGGGTGTTACACCCTCTCCCTTTGGAAAGAGATGTTACAGGCTGGGGAGGGATAACCTCCCCAGCCTCTGGAAATGCTTTGAAGGTCACAGATGGTCCCTCCTTGCATAAACCAGTCTACACCGGTTTAGGGACCCTGCTCTGGCACGAAACTGGACAAAGGAAAGGGGATTGACCACTCCCATGTCCATCACCACCTCAGGGGTGGTGCCCAGAGCTCCTCCAGTGTGTCCCAGACTTCAGCCATCTTGCTTTGCAAGGTGTGGGGACACTCTGGAGGCCTCTGAGTGGCCAGTGCCAGCAGGTGACGTCAGAGACCCCTCCTGATAGGTCCTCTCCTGATAAGGTAGCCAATCCCCCTCTCAGGGCTATTTAAGGTCTCTCCTGTAGGTTCTCTTGAGATTCTGCTTGCAAGTTTCCTTCAGGAATCCTCTGCAACAACTTCAGACTCCTCTGACCTTGGATCAACCGCAGCCTGCTCCAAGAAACGCTGTAACTGCAACAAAGTGTCTACAAGAGACACTTTTCTTCAGCAACCTCAGCTCCAAGTCAGCAACTGCAATAGTTTCCACAGTGTGCACGCTCTGGGGACTCCCTGTCTTCATCTTGCACCAGAAGGGCTGAAGAAATCTCCTGTGGAGTGATGTATTCACTCCCCTGCTCCAAGCAGTCACCTTCCAAGATGATGAGATGATGACCGGTACCCTTGGACTCCTCTCACGGCGACGAGCATGCTCCTAAGGACACAGAGGGTGGACATCATTGACATAGACTGTCCTGAGGTCCTGCTGACGCAATTAGGAGGAGGTAAGTCCTTGCCAACCCTGAAAGTGACGGTACCCCTGTGTACTGCGTCTTCTTCATCTCCTGAGGCCTCTGTGCACTATTTGCAAAATTCCTTCATGCACAGGCTGGCCCAGGTCCCCAGCACTCCATCCTACGACGCTCAACAGGCTGAGTTGTTCTCCGGCGGCGTGGGACCTTCTTTTGTTGTGCTGCATCAACCGCGTTTTGCACCTCCTTTGTTCCCCGATCCTGCGACTCCTGGGGGTGCTGGCTGGCATCCTGAGGGCTCTCTAAAGTGCTGAGAGCCCCCTCTTCCTCCTCACAGAGTTGAGGCCCCATGGTCCCTCCTGGGTCCATCCAGCACCATTTTGTTGCAACACTTACTTTTGTCGTAGCCAAGGCTTGTTGGTGACTTCCAACATGAAATCACGTCTGCAACGATCTTCACGTCGTAGGACATCCTTTGCATCATGCAGGAACCCGCTGGCATCTTCCTAGGGTGCATTCCTGCAGTCTTCGCCCAACCAGGGACTCTTCTTTTGCACCATCTTCTGGGTTGGCAGGGGCTCCTGTCCTTCCTGGAATTTCTTTCGACTTCTGGACTTGGTCCCTTTCCTTTGCAGGTCTTCAGGTCCAGGAATCCAGCAGTTGTTCTTTGCAGATTTGGTTGGTTGCTGCAATATTCCAATTACAAGGTGTAGTGTGTCCTAAGGAAACTTTCAGTACTTTACTCCTGCTTTTCTGGGCTCTGGGGTGGGGTAATTTACTTACCTTTACTGTATTCTTATTCTCTGAGCGATTCTGCAGACACTACACTTTTCTAGGGGGGAATTTGTGATTCCCATTCCACTTTCATAGTATATGGTTTGTGTTGCCCTTAGACCTATCTTCTCCTATTACATTCTATAGCATTTTCTTTTGATTGCATTGTTCTATGACTATTTACTTGTCTAATTTTGGTGTCCAGTGTATATATTGTGTATAATACTTACCTCCAGAAGGAGTATTGTCTCTAAGATATTTTTGATACTGTGTCACCCAAATAAATACCTTTATTTTGGTAACACTGAGTATTGTCTTTACTTGTGTATAAGTACTGTGTAACTATAAGTGGTATAGTAGGAGCTTTGCATGTCTCCTAGTTCAGCCTAAGCTGCTCTGCTATAACTACCTCTATCAGCCTAAGCTACTAGAACACTACTACATTTCACTAATAAGGGATAACTGGACCTGGTATAAGGTGTAAGTACCCAAGGTACCCAATACAAACCAGGCCAGCCCCCTACAACAAGTTGCCCAGATGGGCCAGAGCTATCTTCCACATCCAGGTGTCCAAGAGTGTCTTCTTCACTGAGGGCTTAATCCAGGGGGTACTTGAAGTCTCTTCTGTGGCCTCTGTGTGCCCGGTGACAGTTCAACCTGTTGTTGTGAAAGATACAATGTTACTGGATGCATTGCAACATCTACCGCCAATAGTTTAGTGTTACATTAAGAGGAGACCTTGTACAAAGTTAAGTTGCAGTTAGTCCCATTGTATCAAGTACCCTTGGTATTGGTTATATTGCCATGACATTTGTGGAGTATGCCAGGTCTTTGTGACTGAAGCAGCTGCTGAAATGTGCAGATCATGAGGCTTTGGGAGGATGGCCTCAGAATGCCATCTTGCCACCAGGGCAGGCAAAACAGCGGCTATGCAAGATATGTCCTCGGCCATTTTGATGCCTAGTCGATTGTGATGCAGGCAGACCCACGAGTTTGCTGTATATGTGACTGGAGTCATCATGAGGTCAGTGCAGTTTGACTGTATCTGCTGCCAATACCATTCTGGTTACGCATCATGAGGCCCTTGGGATAACTCTTTTGGACACTGGGTGAGCTGTCCTTCCTGTCCTCAATAATTTCATCGTGGGTTAGCAGGTCAAGATGGAGCTAGATAGCTAGACACATCTCAGAGTTGAGCATGATCTGTGTCTTGGTCACTTCCAGGGGAGTAAACTTCAATTGAGAGTTAGCAAGCAAGGGTATTTGGACAATTGACCACTGGTCTGGTGTTTGGACTTATAGAAAGAGTGCCTCCTGAGAGTTGCAGTAACGTCACTCTCCATACTACACACACTTGACAAATGTTATCCTCCAAGGTGAGTAAACGTCATTTGAGAGTTCAGAAATAGATGGATTTCGGCAAGTGAACACTGGTTTTGGGGTTGGAGTTAGAGAAACAGGGCCTATTGGGCTTTGTATTCCAGTCACTCCTTCTACTCTCCACCACTAAATAAATGGTATTCTCCCAAGTGAGTAAACTTCAATTGAGAGTAAAGGGACATGGGTATTCGGGCATGTGAGCAATGGGCTTGTGTTTGGAGTTAGAGAAACAGAGCCTCCTGGCCTTAGCAGTCATGACACGCCCTCTACTTTATACACTTGATACATTTAATCCCCCCAGGTGAGTACACTTAATTTGTGAGTTAACAAACAAGAGTATTTGGAGAGAAGAGCACTGGACTCATGGTTGGAGTGATGGTAACAGAGCTTCCTGGGAGTTGTAGTCATGTCAGTCGCTGTACTACACACACTACACAAATATTATCCCCCAGGTGAGGACACTTCATGCGTGAGTTACCAAACAGGAGTCTTAGGAGAAGAGAACACTGGACTGGTGAGTGAAGTAACAGTGACGCAACCTCACTTCCTCTACTACACACACTGTACAAATGGTATCCTCCCAGCTGAGTAAACCAACATTGAGAGTTGCCAAACAGGGGTCTTTTGACGAATGAACATTGTTCTGGTGTTTGTAGTCAGACAAACCGTGCCTTGTGTGTGTTGTAGTCAGGTTATTCCATCTACTTCACACACTTGGCCAATGTTATCCCCCACCCCAGGGGAGTAAACTTAATTTGCGAGTTGACACACAGGGGTCTTTGGCCCACGGTTGGTGTGCTGTCTTGGGGGGTGCCCGGTCCCACCCAGACGCCCCCACACCAGGTAAGTGCTCCCTCGTTGGGGGGCAGCGCAGGGAGCCCACATCTGGCCACCCCCACCTGCTCACCGCACAGCCAGCACCTCGAGGTGCTGCAGCAGTAGCTGGCCCTTCCTTTGATGTCTGCCCGCTCCTGCGGGCAGACATGTGCATTGGCTGCGGCCAGACCAGCCACCATGGGGCAGTGCAATGGCACTCCTCCTCTGCATCTTTGGGGCCCTGGGATGTGGTCCAGGGCCCTTCCTCACCTTTACAGGGAGCATGACGGCTTCCCCACTTGCTCTGCTTCATGGGGCCCCGGGAGGGGGCCTGGGGTCTCTTTGGCCATATTTCCCTGGATGGTCGCCGAGCTCAGGACCAAAAACACAAGTACCCCCTTGCAAAAACAGTTGTTTTGTGATAGATAATTTTGATGTGTCTACGTTGTGTTTTGGGCCCTTACCCTGTCACGGGCACTTGGCCCACCCACACAAGGGAGGTAACATTTTTGTCAGGAAACTTGGGGGAATGCTGGGTGGAAGGAAGTTTGTGGCTCCCCTCAGATTGTAGAACTTTGCATCACCAAAATATGAGGGAAATGTGTTTTTCTAGACAAACTTTGAGGTTTGCCAAGGATTCTGTCTGACAGAACCTGGTGAGAGCCCCACGCATCACCCCATCCTGGATTCCCCTAGGTATCTAGGTTTAAAAAATGTACAGGTTTGCTAGGGTTCCTGTTAGACTTGGCATCCTTGGCGTGGTCTCCCCTAACTCTTTGCCTCTGTTCCCCAGGTTGTTGATGTGTGCTGGACTCTGTTTTTGTTGTTTTTGCTACTCTGGGCACTTTACCACTGCTATCCAGTGCTTAAGTGCAAGTGCTCCTATGTAAAATATATGTGGAATTGGCTTTCCATGATTGGCCTATTTGATTTACTATTAGGTCCCTAGTATAGTGCACTAGCGGTGCCCAGGGCCTGTAAATCAAATGCTACTAGTGGGCCTGCAGTACTGGTTGTGCCACCTACATAAGTAGCCCTGTAAACATGACTCAGACCTGCCACTGCAGTGTGTGTGTGTGTGTAGTTTTGAAATGCCAATTCAACTTGGCAAGTGTACCCACTTGCCAGGCCTAAACCTTCCCTTTTTATACATCTAAGGCACCCCTAAGGTAAGCCATAGGCAGCCCCATTGGCAGGGTGCAGCGTATGTACAAGGTGGGACATGTGCTTATGTGTTTTACATGTCCTAACAGTGAACTACTACCAAATTCGTTTTTCACTGTTGCAAGGCCTATCTCTCTCAAAGGTTAACATGGGGGCTCCCTTTAAATATTATTAAAGTGTAGATTACATTTGGGAGCAAATAGAATTATGGAGTTTAGGGTCTCTGATCTCACAATTTAAAAATACATCTTTTAGTGAAGTTGGTTTTGAGATTGTGTGTGTGAAAATGCCACTTTTAGAAAGTTGGAATTTTCTTGCTTAAACCAGTCAGTGACCCTGCGTGTTTGTGGATTCCCTGTCTGGTCTCAGTTTGGCAGTTGGGCTGTTTGCACCTCTCACTAGACAGTGACACAAAGGGGGGGCTGGGGTGTAGCCTGCATATCCTGATGAGCCATCTGTGCTAGGAGGGAGGCGAGGAGTGGTCACTCACACCTGAAAGATCTGTGCCTGCCCTCACACAATGCAGTCTCCAACCCCCTGGTGTGTGTCGGGCCTGGCCTGGGCAAGGCAGGACCTTGAAAACAACAGAGACTTCTCTTTGAAGTAGGCCTACTTCAAAGGGAGAAAGGGGTGTAAGAAGAGCACCCAAAACCCTTGAAAATTAGATCACTTCTGGAATCAAGGGGTACCTCTGCAAAGGAGAAGAGCTGAAGACCTGAGAAGTGCTGCCCTGCCGGTGACTGTGCTTTGGGGAGCCATCCTGCAGTTGTTACTTCTGCCTGTGAAAGGGGACAAAGCCTGTACTTTGTTGTGCATTCCTGCTTGAGAAGAATCTCCAAGGGCTTGAACTGAGCTTGCCTCCTGTTGTTGAAGTCTCAGGGCCATGAAAGACATCCCCTGTCAGCACCTGGACTCTCTGCTGAGACTCCTGCCCTTCCAAGTGGTGCCCTATCCAGTCCCTGGGCCCTTGAAAGGTGAAGTTGGCAGAGAAGAGCTGAAAATCCACACACAGACCGCCGTCAGGGGAAATTTACGACACACCTTCCGTGACGGGCTGATAAACGACGTGCCGCCATCTTCACGACTGAAATCAATGCTCCACCTGCATCCCGGCTGGAAGATCGATGCAACGTGGCTGGAGAAACAACGATCAACACCCGCTAACGGAAGCTGATAATGATGCAAACCCCCACGCAGCACGGTTTTGTGATACCATGCAACCAGATCGCTGGGTGCGGAAAATCAACACAAAGCCTGACCAGACCCGAGGTGCCTGTCCGGATCGCTTGCAGGAGAGTAGAAATGGCGCGTGCCGACCCGACCGGATGAGGAACGACATACAGTCTCACTTGTGAATGAGAAATCAACGTAGCGCTGGCCTTTTTCGACACACACTCGCCCCTTGCAGCTTTATTTTGACGCTACCCAGGCACTTTTGTGAAATAACAGCATTCTCACTGTTTTCTAAGGATTAGACTGTTATTCTTTTGAAAATTCATAACTTGCCTTGTGTATGTTGGATTTTTGTCATTTTGGTCTTCTTTTCTTAGATAAATATTATCTATTTTTCTAAACTTGTGCTGTGTCATTTTGTTGTGTTTTTACTGAGTTACTGTGTGTGTTGGTACACATACCTTACACATTGCTTCTGAAGTTAAGCCTGCCTGCTCGTGCCAAGCTACCAAAGGGGTGAGCGGGGGTTAACTGATGATGATTCTCCTTTACCCTGACTAGAGTGAGAGTCCTTGTTTGGACAGGGGATAACCTGACTGCCAACCAAAGACCCCATTTCTAACATCCCTATGTGCTGGCTGAGCTAAAGCCCTAATTTCACAGCTAGGCACTTTGCAAAAAACGCATCAGTTTTCAGTGGAAACATGTGATGTGTCCACACTTTGTTTTGGGCTCTTTCCTGTGGCTGGCACTAGGCCTACCCACACAAGTGAGGTACAGTTTTTATTGAGAGACTTGGTTAACACAGAATAGCAGAACAAGTGTTATTACCAATTGTCTTTCTCTGCATTTGTGCCTTCCAAATGTAAAACAGTGTGTAAGAAAGAAGTCATTGCCCTGTAATTCACTTGCTAGTATGGGGACCCCCCAAATTCAGAGATGTGCAAATAACTACTACTTCTGAACTCCATATCTTGCACGTATTTCAGAAATACATCGTTTTCCTTGATACCTATTTTTCAGTCTTTATCTTTTACCAATGATAACCCATTGCAAGGTGCAGCTCATTTAATGTCTCTGGGTACCTTCGGTTCTTGGTGAACCTACAAGCCCTATAGATCCCCACAACCAGAACGGTCCAGCGGATGTCACGGTATATTGCTTTTATAAATCTACCATACTTAGAAAAAGTTACAGATGAAAATGTGGACAGAAATGGCTGTTTCTTTCAACTCAATTTCAATATTTTTTTATTTTAACTGGTACTTTCTATAGGTTAACCGTGAAGGATCTACACCAATGACCCATTGATGAATTCAGAATTGTGTCTACTTTTCAGAAATGTATTCCTTTCTGGGATCCACCATTGGTTTTACACCCATTTTGGTCAATAACTGGAAGAAGGTTGAAAGCACAAAAAATACGGAAAATGTGGTATGTCCCCGTAAAATGCCAAAACTGTGTTGAACAACTTGGTTTTCTGATTCTAGTCTGTCCTGAAAGCCGAGAAAATGGTGATTTTAGCACCAGAAACCCTTCATTGATGCTATTTACACGGAAAGAACAGATGCTTTCTTCTGCATCCATTTCCCCCATTTTCCTCCCAAAAAACAAGTTTTAGCCGTATTTTGGCTCATTTCTCGGTCCCCACCTGGGGAATCCACAAATCCTGGGCACCTTTAGAAT
This sequence comes from Pleurodeles waltl, assembly GCF_031143425.1. Taxonomy (NCBI): domain Eukaryota; kingdom Metazoa; phylum Chordata; class Amphibia; order Caudata; family Salamandridae; genus Pleurodeles; species Pleurodeles waltl. Next base: position 1,532,789,578 of record NC_090447.1, on the reverse strand, counting down.
CCCCAGGATGTTGAAAAAAAAGATGCAAATTTGGCATGGAGAGCTTATGTGGACAAAAAGTTACGGGGCCGAAGTGTGAACTACCCCAAATAGCCAAGGAAAGGCTTAGCACAGGAGGGGGAAAAGGCTTAGCAGCGAAGGGGTTAAAATAGGTAGAAATGGGGTCTCTAGGTGGCGGAGATATACACCCTTGTCCAAGTAGGGGCCACAATTCTAGTCAGGGCAAGTCACAATACAATACAAATTATCCTGTGCCCACCCTCTGGTAGCTTGGCACTGAGCAGTCAGGCTTAACTTAGAAGGCAATGTGTAAAGTATTTGTGCAATTAATCATACAGTAACATGGTGAAAACACCACAAAAATACACCACACAGGTTTAGAAAAATAGATAATATTTATCTGAATAAATTAAGATCAAAACAAGAAAGATCCAATAAGCACAAGTTGAAATATCACTTTTAAAAGGTTTAAAAGAGTCTCAATCCTTAGAAATAAACAGTTTTCTCTTTGTTACACACAGTACCTAGTATGTGTCAAAAATAACAATGCACATAGACCACAGAGAAGGAGATGCGTAGAAAAATAGGGTGTCGTATCGGATTTTCTGACACGGCACAGACAATGTGTTGTTTCTTTCCACGCTGCAAGGGGTTTGCGTTGTTTTTCGGCACGCAGTCTTTTCCTCCTTGCGATGTGGTGATATTTTGACTCCCAGGGACGAAACTTTGAAAATCCTTCACGCGCTGGAAGAAGGAATAGGAGCTGTGTTGATCTGGTAGATGATGCGTCTAATTTTCTGTCGCAAGGAAGGCGCTGTGTCAAAATTTCCAGTTGGGAAGTTGAAGCTGCGTTGTTCTGGTCAGCTGTGTGGCGATTTCTCGGCCGCAATGCAGGCTTTGAATCGATTTCTGCAGCCGTTGCATTAATTTTTGATGCACAAGGAATTTCTTGAAGAGGTGAAGTCTTTGTTGGCCCTGAGACTTCAGAAACAGGAGGCAAGCTCAACCCAAGAGCTTGGAGAGCACTTTTGGGGAAGGCAGAATCCTTCCAGCAAAGTCAGAGGCCAGCAGGGCAGCAGGACAACAGCAGGGCAGCAGTCATTCTCAGCAAAGCAGTGCAGATGAGCCCTTTGGGCAGCCAGGCATCTCCTCTGACAGGGTGCCGGTGTAGGTCCAGAAGTGTCTGAGTTGGTAGGGTCAGAGACCCAGTTTATACATAAAGAAATGCCTCTGAAGTGGGGGAGACTTCAAAGAGTGGTTTTGAAGTGCACAAGTTCCCCTTTCAGCCCAGTCCTGTCTGCCAGGGGCCCAGTGGGGGGTTATCAGTCCTTTGTGTGAGGGCAGGCAACTGGCCTTTGAAATGTACGTGTCAGGCCCTCCACCCTTCCAGCCAGGAAGACCCATTCAGTATGCAGATGTGACTGAGTGTCCTGTTTTTGTGGTTGTCTGGGTGAAATGCACAAGGGAAATGTCAACCAGCAAAGACCAGACATGGATTGGAAACAGGCTGTAAAGCACAGATGGTTTTAAGTGCAGAGAAATGCTTACTTTCTAAAAGTGGCATTTCTAAAATAGTAACATAAAATCCAACCTCATCAATAAACATGATTTTCTATTACCATTCTGGGCTTACCAAACATGACCTTCTACCCCTGTCCGATTAGAATCTACCACTCAAACAGTATATGAGGGTATCCCAAATGCTATCCTATGAAAGGAACAAGCCTCACAGCAGTGGGAAATGAATTTAGGGGTTTTATACTACCAGGACATATAAAAACACATATGTACATGTCCTGCCTTTTAACTACATAGCACCCTGCCCTATGGGTTACCTAGGGCCTACCTTAGAGGTGACTTCTATGTAGAAATAGAGGAGTTTAAGGCTTGGCAAGTACTTTTAAATGCCAAGTCGAAGTGTCAGTGAACCTGCACACACAGGCCTTGCAATGGCAGGCCTGAGACATGGTTACGGGGTTACAATCAGTGCTGCAGGCCCACTAGTAGCATTCAATGTACAGGCCCTGGGCACGTGTAGTGCACTTTACTAGGGACTTACAAGTAAGTCAAATGTGCCAGTTGGGAATGAGCCAATGTTACCATGTTTTTAGGGAGAGAGCACAAGCACTTCAGCACTGGTTACAAGTGGAAAAGTGTCCAGAGTCCTAAAACCAGCAAAAATGAGGTCAGAAAAAGAAGAGGAGGAAGGCAAAAGGTTTGCGGTGACCCTGCGGAGAGGCCATTTCCCAAAAATAATCTTACATCATAAATACATTTTCTTTCTGTCATACTTGTTTCACTAGATCACACTGTTTTCTGCACTCGTTGTTGCACAAAATACTATGGGCTTAATTTTGATATTGGCGGACGGGTCACTCCGTCACAATGGTGATGGATATCCTGTCCGCCGAAGTCACATTCCCATGAGAAGTTATGGGATTTAGATTTCGGGGAAGAGGACATCTGTCACAGTTGTGGCCTGTCTGCCAATATCTAAATTAGGCTCTTTGTGTCTTTTTATTGTAATTAAGTGTTGCTTTGACAACAGTTTATAGGATTAAGAGAAGCCAACATGTTATCACTTCATCAAGGCAAGAACTCTCATTAAATATTGGGGTACATGAGTAAGCCCCTCGTCTAGTGCGGCGTGGTCCCATGTCCTGCTTCTCCTTCTAGGGGTGCACCTAAGTACAAACCTGAAATGACTAGAGCAAGCAGGCAGTCCTCCGTCCAAGGGCGTGACCTTGGCACGTCACTCGCATCCCATGGTGTCCATGATATAGCAATGAGATTTCCGAGGAAGAAACACTGGGACTGAGGATTATGATAAAAGCGGTAGTTACAGACCTGAGATTACTGGAGGTCGCCATTTTTGGGCAGAACCCTAGAAGGATAAGAGGTTAATCTTATCAACTCACGGAGAAGCCTGGGGCTAAAAGTTGTTAACCAGACTTCTGCCTACAAGGGGGTATTAGCTCACATCCTCTCAGTTACAATGATCCTAGTGAACAGTCCAGAACAGTCAGTACTGGAATATTCTGAAGGCGGCTATTTAGGTTCACCTATAAAAACTGGTAAAAGTTTTAAAAAATTAGGCCTTCTCATCCTTGAGCTTCTCTGAAATTACTAATAATTACATTTCAGTTGCATCAAGTCTGCAAAAGGCGATGTTGTTAAGACTGAGGGCCTCAGTAGGGCGGTGGCTTGCATCCCATCAGGGGAGAGATGGCCGGACTATGGCCCACAATATTCAGAGAGCCCCCTCGGGCCCGCAGAGACCTCTCTGCCCTCAGAGAAGATGCCAACCTAGGACTGAGAGTTTGCTGAGCTGCTGCCCCCCTCCAGGCGGCACTCAGCAAACTTTGGTTTTCAGAAGCAAGTTTCCAAAGTGGGAGATTTTTTTGAAAAAACAAAAGCTAGTGACCCTAAAACCCCGGGAGTTTTCTTGCATGATGTGTGGACTACCAGGGTTCTCCTGCACACTCACAAATACGCTCACACATACTCCCAGGTGCACACACACACACACACACACTTCCACACTCAGACACAAGTGGAGACATGCTAACACAGACACTCTCCTCCACTCCGTCTGTCTCTCAGACACACAGACACACACACAGACACACCCACACACACCCATACAACACACACACGCAGATACACACACATACACACACCCATACAACACACACACATGCCCATACAACACACACATGCAGATACACACACATGCACACACCCATACAACACACACACATGCCCATACAACACACACACGCAGATGCACACACCCATACAACACACACACACGCACCCATACAACACATACACACAGACACACACACGCAGATGCACACACACACACATGGACACACCCATACAACACACAAACGCACCCATACAACACACACACACATGCCCATACAACACACACACGCAGACACACACGCAGATGCACACACATGCACACACCCATACAACACACACATACGCACCCATACAACACATACACGCAGACACAGACACGCAGATGCACACACCCATACAACACACACACATGCCCATACAACACACACATGCAGGCACACACGCAGGTGCACACACATGCACACACCCATACAAGACACACAAACACATCCATACAACACACACACACACACACTCACACTGATCTTTGTGTCTTGACTCCCACATCCTCTTCCGGGTCAGCAGCCCCTGTCATCCATCCCTCAGACATTTCCCCTCTGGTTCTGCTCTGCTCTGGTGTGAAATGTCACAGCAAAAACGTGGTGTGGCCGGTGTATTTCCAGTTCCGGGAGCATTTTACAAAGGGTAACCTCAGGTATAGTTAACAGTGGTACCTGTCCTTCCAGGGTACCAGGCAGGGCTGGGTTTAGGGCGGTGCGACCGGTACAGCAGCACCTGGCGCTGAACTCAGGGGTTTGCAGTGGGCTGTGTTTAGAAATATTTTATGGGTTTAAGAGCACCCTCTGTAGAGTTCTTTGTATGTCAAAACTGTTTTCAGGCAACTATAAAATTGTCAAGATAACTCTGGTGTGTAATGTTCCTGGTGTAGAGAGAGAAAGTTTTGTCTAGTGTCAATTTTGTTAATGCTCCTAGTTCATGGAATACCTCAACCGACACCTCAACTTCTACGTCCCCACCCGCCTCCTCCGTTCCTCTGGCCTCGCACTCGCTGCCGTCCCTCGCATCCGCCGCTCCACGGCGGGTGGGAGGTCTTTCTCCTTCCTGGCAGCCAAGACCTGGAACTCCCTCCCCACCAGCCTCAGGACCACCCAGGACCACTCCGCATTCCGGAGACTCCTAAAAACCTGGCTTTTCGAGCAGCAGTAACCCTCCCCCTTTTTCCCCTAGCGCCTTGAGACCCGCGCGGGTGAGTAGCGCGCTTTATAAATGTTAATGATTTGATTTGATAAGGGGGCGACTGACCATTTGTGGAGGGTGATTCCAAGTTCAGCGTACCACATGCAATCTTGCACAACTGGGGGCTGTCTGCCTCCCCCCGCACGGTGCGTGATGTGTAGCCCCCTGTGTGTGACACTGTTCTCAGTCTGTGTCCTTGTGTACTTTACAGGGTGCACGCCCAAAGTCTTAATGACCCTGCCCTGGGACTCTGCAGCTGTCAGGTGGGCTGGGGATAGAAACAGCTGCTCCCTGACAGACCAGCTTCTGCCAGCTGTGCTTTCTGTACCCCTCTCCCCTCCGGTGCTGTGGTTGTGGTCACATGGAAACTCTGAGATCTTGGCAGGGTCTGGTTGACATCTGTGTAAAGAATGTAGGTCTTGTTGCCATCGTGGCTCTGCAGTCCGGGATTCTGCACCTTTTTTTATTGTTCCAATAATTAATGTTAGGCTAACATTTACTATTGCTGCCATAAAAATACCCACCCTTTCTGCTAAGGTGGGATGAGTAACAGTCTCACGTTTGATGGCTTGGGCAGGCGCATAATGGTGCCATCCATCAAACTGATTATCCAGGGTTGGCAAAGTTCTAAACATGGCATCTAGCACCTAAGTGTAGCGCTTAAGGCTTCAGCCTTCTAATCCCAGGAGCCTCACTGAACCCACTGTTTCCTGTGACGAGATGGGAGAGGTGAAAAACCAAGAGACTGAAAGCCGCAGCCTCTGCAGTGCATGGAGTGTGCATTGTCCAGGGTCCAACTTTCCAGTTCCTTCTTCAGTGCCTGAGCCTGAGTGAGTTGCCTCTCTACCTGCCGGGTCAGTCCAGCACCACCAGATGAGGAGGTGAAGGAGACCTCTACAAGCAGCTGAAGGTAAGTGAAAAACCTGTCAGATGTGTGTGTGCATGTGGGTGAGAATGTATGAGTGTGAGTGTGTGTGTACAAGTGTGTGTGTCTGTGTGTGTGAGAGTGTGTGTGTGTGCTTGAGAGGGTGTGTGTTTGTGTGTCTATATGTGTGTGGATGTGTATAAGTGTGTGTGTGCACGGCCATGTGGTGTGTGTATAGGTGTGTGTGTGTGTGTATACAAACCTGTGCGTGTGTCTTTGTGTGTGCCTGTGAGTGTGTGTGTATGTGTGTGTGTGAGAGAGAGAGAAAGCATGTATGTGTAAATATTTGATGATATGTGTGTGTGAGTGTATGCGAGTAAAAGTGAGTAAGCAATAGTGAATAACGGGAAGTGAAGGGGAATCAGTGAAAGTAAGTGAAACTATGGTGGAAAATAAGTGAGTAGAGAGAGTGGGAATGTATGAAAGTGGGACTGTGAGGCTGAGTGAGAGTAAAAGTGCAATTGAGTGCAAGTGAGTGAGTATGAATGAGGGTGATAGCGAAGGAGTGTGGGGGAAGTGAGAATGAGGGAGTATGAGTGTGATTAAGTGTGAGTGAGAAAAAGTATCAGTGAGTGAATGCGCATGAGCATGAGTGACTGAGGGTGTCTGTGTGCCAACCTGTCTGTCTGTCACTCACCCTGGCATGCTGGAGGTAATTCTTGGCATATGGGTACCCACGGTAGCTTGCTGAAGCTGGCTCACTCGAATGAATTCTTGACAGAGGGTACAGGGATGGCAGGATGCTGCCGCTGGACACCTGGCACTACCTTGGCGACCCCTGGCCTCGGAGGTGGCAAAATCCGTGCCAGGTACTCAGGGGCAGCGCCTCCCTACAGACTCTTCCCAGGCTGTCTGTCATTTTTTTTAAAAAACACAATTACTATTTGTGTAATAAACATTTGAGTACAGTTAGCTGTAATAGGACAATATATGGCAGCTGAGGTAAGTAAGGACGCTTTCAAATGTATGTTGTGTTCGTGCAGGGCCGGCTGTAGGGCGGTGCGAGCGGTGCGGCTGCACCGTGTGTTGACCTGGATTGGGGGGCGCTGACCGCAGGGGGGGGGCTTTGTTTAGCAATGACTTACCAAACTTGTCATTCAAAAGTACCTGCTGGAAAGTTCCTTGTGCGTCCAGCTTTTGGGAAATAATTAAAATGTCATGGTACCTCTTGTGATCAATATTCCTGCTAGAAAGAGGGATGGGAGTTTTGTCTATGGACAGGTTTGTCTCGCCGTAAAGAATTTCAGAGGGTTAATGCGCCTGCTGCAAAAAAGAGAACTATATATTTATGTGGATATATGAGTGGATTAGTAAAGCCAGCCTATACGAGCACTTTAAAACAAATTAATGTATGTGGAAGTGGGGGCCATGGAGAGATGAGGGGCACATTTGCCGGGTGGTAGTGAGTGAATCCGAGGAGGTGGTCATGAGGTGGGGGGCGCCAAAAAACACTGTCGCACAGGGCGCCACCAGCTCTAAAGCCGGCCCCGTGTGTCTGCTGGAGGGTGAGTGTGTGTTTTTATGTGAGACAGTGTGAGTGAGCGTGTAAGCAGCTGGGTGTGAGTCACACTACAGGACAAATGGCGTGTGATGTCATTTCCGCTACCCCCAGCATCCAGGTGAATTAACACCCTTTTTTTCACTAAGGCCCATATTTATACTTTTTTAGTGCTGCATTTGCGTCGTTTTTTTACGCAAAATCAGAGCAAACTTACAAAATACAGTTGTAGTTTGTGAGTTTGCAATTTTTTTTCGTAAAAAAATGACGCAAATGCGGCGCTAAAAACGATAAATATGGGCCTTAGTTTGTTATCCGTACGATCATGACGTCGACGAAATCGCCGACCCACAACAACTGATAGCCTGAAGGGCTCCTCCGGCTGCTAACACAGCTAGGAAATTGAACTGAGAATGGCAGCTACATCTACCAAAAGTTTATCAATATTCATCTCCAAATACCAGCTGTGCCAGAAACCCCAAGGCTCTTTATAGGCCTTTGAAGTTTTTCCTAGACTGATAACTTACTTAGACAGTCATGGGGCCTCCAGCCTGTTCCAATAAAGTTCCAAGCCTACGCCCGTATTTATGGGCTTTGTGGCATAGGCCAGCTTTGCATGTCACCTTGATGCACCTGTGGCACAGGGATGGGCGGGAACGTGGTGTATTTGTCCAATATGGTGCATCCCTGTCCTTCCCCCCTGCACTGGTGGCATTTTCGCAGCAAAGCACCAACGCAGCCACCCTTACACCATGGTGTAGGGGTGCCTGCGCTGCAGGCAGAATTGTTTTTGCGCAGGAAAGGGACACCTTCCAGCACAATATCAATTCCGAGAGGCCTTTTCCTCGTCCTATGTGTGCTGCAGGATGCAGCAGAAATAGAAAGACGGAACATTGAGGAGAAATAAATATATTTCTCCTCTTTCCACCTCTCCTGGAGAGGAGTATCTTTTTGGTGCAATCCCAGGTTTACAAGTTCTTCTAAATCAGGGGATGCGTCAAAATCCATGGATGTTGTGAGGGAACACCCACGCAACACCCATGCAAACGCCTCCCTGGCGCAGAATAATGTAACTCAGCCGTTTGTGCTGCTTAACGTTACTCAAGATTTAAGAAGCCACGGAGGGCCATGCAAAGTGCCCTTGCGTAGCTTCAGAAATCTCACTTAAGGTGTGCGTCGCTCTTGCACCATGTTGCGTGGTACAAGAGTGACACAAAACAGGCCATAAACATTGCCCCTAGTATTTAAAGCTTGCCTGCTAATATCATATTGTGGTAGGCTCCCCAGGAGTACATCAACAAACAGAGTTGATGGGGGGAAGTACCAGACAGTCTGTGAACAACTCCAGCAGCGACAGGAACCACGGTTTAGAACGCCAGAATGGAGTGATCAGCACCACCTGTTCACCCTGTCTGCCAATGTGTACAAAGCACCTGGAGATCATGGAAAATGGCAGAAAAGTGTAACTTTTGCCGCTGACCAATGTTGCAGAAAAATATCTGAACAGATTGCTTGATGATCAGGTCTCCGAGGGGCTTATTTACAAACCATGTGGCGCAGGGAAGCGAAGCAAGGGACCTTGCTGCGTGGCACTACAGGAAATGGGCAGAAATGCGCCGTATATACAAGATACAGCACATTTCTCCCCTCTCCCCCTGCGCTGGCACACAATTGGCTGCCTAGCATTGAAACAGGCATCCTTGTACCATGGTGCAAGGGTGCCTGCGTCGCAGACAGGATTGTTTCTGTACAGAGAGGGACACCTTCCGGCACAGAAAGAATCCATGCAGGTTTTTTTCCTCTTTGTATGTGTGCTGCAGAATGCACCACTGGTGCGTCTGAAAAAGTGACAGACCGGCGGCACACAGGGCCTGTAAGTAAGCCCACAAATGTAAAGCCGCGTTTAATGGGTGTTACACAAGAGGCAAAAAGATCGATAGGTGAAGGACCCCATGTCTACTCTAATACTGAAATGCTCTCATATCCAGTCTCTTTAATCCCATACATGTTTGGAACACCAGTCCACTATTGCATGTAGGGTGACTCAAAAGAACTCTGACCTGACTGATATCCTGTTAGTACGAAATCTCAAAAAAGGCTTTGCTATTTCTGTCAGCGGTTTGGATCTGGGAACTCCTAGGTGGTTGATGTAGTTGACTGCTGAGATATTGTCTATAAGATTGCACAATTTGCTCTGCCCTTTGTATAACTGAATTACAAAGGAGCCTGCAAGAAGCTCTAAACAACTTATATACATTAATGATTCCTTCACTTGCCATGGTCTTACATTCAAAGACTGGCCACAGAAAGTCCCCCAACCCCACTGGCTAGCCTTGACTCCAAGACTTGATACGGGATGAAGTGAAAACTGCTAGCCTTTCTGAGTCATCTAGGTGATCCAGACACCGTCCGATCTCATCTAAGGTTTCTGAATTTAGGGGAACCTGATCTGAACAAGAAGGATCTCAGTGTAAGGGCCAGAACCGCCCTTGTCATAAGATCTGACTACTTTACAGAGAAACCACCTGGGATTGGAAAGGATGTGGGAAAGGGGCAGAACAGAATTCCAAGTGATCCCTGGTGTAGTCTGTAGAACCCCAGGATCTCCTGATTCTTCTCCAGTTGTGAATGAACGCTGCCGTTCTACCAGCCATAACAAGAAGAGATGAAGAAGCAAACTCATTGCGGTTGACACAACCCTTGGTTGATACAACCTCTTCACTGCCCCCTTGAAGGGGGAAATCTGCCTCCCCTTCTCTTTTGCGGGAAGAAAGTTGGTGAATGGAATTGTCAGAGTTGGATACTCCAAGGGTACCCAATGTCAAAGTTAAACCAGCCGGCACTTTGGCCCCTGTATCTCCTGGTGCCGGTAGAAACACGTCTCTCTTGTGGCATAGCCGAATTGTCATTGCCCAAAACACAAAGATCTCTGCGCCCACCTTGATAGAATGTCAGGTTGCATTTGTTCCTCAGATTTATTGGCCTTTTTCCGTCATACACAAGATCTTAGTAAGGGGCACAACCACATCCAGTACTTTATCTTGCCAGGACACTGAGGTCTTGTCAATACCTTTACTTGGTTGTTTCCTGTTCTTATTTAATATGTTTATGATTTTGGATCCAATGAGGGAGTTATTGCAACTGTATGTGGTATATTGAGTCCGGGGCACTGTACCCTACTCTTTGATCTTGCAGGGTTATCGAAAACCATGCCCTATATAAGTTAGGGTGTTATAGCGTTAAGAATGTGCCAAACCTGAGTTCCCCATTAGTATCTAAAATCATAATCAAACAGGGGCTGTACTACATGTACAGCGCACTTTCCCTGTTTGGGCCATGGGGCACATTTAAGTAGGTGTGCTGTCCACAAACAGGAGAAATGTGCTGTATCACAGTGAATGCCCTGCCCCCATGGCAGCCGCAGACCCATGCTGCCCTGGGGGCAGCGCACTCAAGTATAATTCAGAGCGGCTGCTTCAAACCCGCTCCACGTTTCACTGTGCAGGCCGCAACCCACTTTACTTTTAAGAGGGGAGAGAAATCCCCATGCAGGTGGGTGCAGTGAGTGACTGCACCCGCCTGCAAGGGGGTGTCTGGGGAGTCCATGGGACCCCTCTTTCCCCCTCAAAAGGGCTGCCATCAGGCGGGGCACTGACAGTGCTCCACCTTTTGAGGCGCACTGTCTGTGCCTCCTGGAAGCTTCTTTGCCTTTGCACCCACATCCATATTACAGCACGGGTGCAGAGGCAAATCCTTCATGCAAATGAGGGCATTTCCTCTGATGATCTCGCTGGTATTACATGTGAGCGAGCGCTATCTGTGTTACAGAAAGGGCCACACAAGCATCAAAAGTGCCGCAAGGGTTTACAAAGTGGGCACACATGCCCATTCCACCCTCAAAGCACTTTGTGTAATAGGGACCCATATGTCTTATCAATTTCTTTTGGAAGAAGTAAGTCAAAACTTACACTTTTTGGGGTACTATGCCCAAGCATTAAGACCTGGTTTTTCCATCTGCAAGGAGTGCTTCCTTCACTTTCCGGCTTCCGGTCTCAGGACCTGCTATTACCAGTAGGAGGGATCAACATTTTGGAAATCACCTTGGCCACTGAATTACCAATGTCAAAGGTAACATTTGTAGGGTAGATGACACTGCCTGGTTTAGATATTGGAGGACGAGATACTCCGTCACAACAGTGACACTTATCCCATTCGCCAAAAATCTAAATCCCATTACATCCTAAGGGATTTATATTTCGGCGGACGGAATATCCTTCACCGTTATGATAGAGTAACCTATCCGCCAATATCTAAATCAGCCCATGGCATTTTATATTGATTAAAAGGCTGACTTATGTAGAAATGAATGCAGGTTCTTTTTAATAAATTCTTCTTATTACAATTTAAACCCTGCTCTTGATTCTTATTTCAACACCTTCTTCATTAGCCTCTGTAACTCAAATTATTGATAGTTATTTCACAAAAATGACACACTAATCTTCTTGTCTTGTTACCTAAAGTAAAGAGACGCTGCGCATAGCAAATAGGCAAACAAACCGATCTGATTAAAAAAAATCAACGCAGGCGTGTGGGAAAGACACACTCAACGTGTCATCTTATTAATGGCACGGTGGCCGCTTGCAGCGGATAAGAGTAAACATTCACATGGGTATCAAACATATTAGTTGTACTGTCAGGAGCTAAATATTGTTACCTAAAGCCCACAGGGTCAATCCCAAGAGAAATGGCGAATCCAGAAGGTTCCAAGTGTGACACGCGTTCTGATGAGATCACCGTTGATTTGGACACAGAAACACGGTGCTCTGGCATCGAAGAGATTCCAATGCGCCATTTTTTGTGGCATTTTTTAACGCCTGCACAGAGCAGGCGTTAAAAGGAGGCACACCATTATTTATAATGGGCCTCCATGTACTTCGCAGAATTAGCGCCAATGTTTCTGGCACTAATCCTGCAAAGTCAAACGTCAAGCTTTTGAGGTTACTGTCCCTAACCTGTGCCATGGTGCGTATGTTTAATACGGCGCACACATGGTGGCGTTAGGGGGCGCTAAAGGGTGCAGGAAATGTGGCGCTGCATATAATGCAGCAACACTTTTCTTAAATTTGGGCCTTAGTTTGTAATAGAAGGATTTATCTGGTGCTTGTGTCCTGATTTATAGGATGATTTGGCCCTGACTGAAATGTTTTTTGCAAAAAACAGGATGTGTTTTAAATTGGTTTATGTCTGTACGATTACAGGTTGGATGGAACTTTCTAGTGTGCAAATACCATTATGCTGTGTTTTTGCAACAATCATCCCCAAGGTGAACCACTAAATTAACCTGTGCCTACCTCTGGTAGCTTGGCACAAAAGCAGTCAGGCTTCTCTTAGAGGCAATGTGTAAAGTTGTTATGCAGCACACAAACAGCAATAACATGAAAATACAACACAAGAAAAATTCCACATCAATTTATAACAATAGAGTGAAATTCAACAAATTATATGACACCAAAATGAAAAAAATCCAATCAGCAGAGCCAGAGCCATGCAACTCCAAACATTTAAGGCAAGTATAGCACCTAAAAGCACAAAGCGCTCCTCATGGTTATCTGGTTGTGTGAGACTGGGTGAAAGTCATATGTGCAGGCTGACCGTGATGGAGCGTGGGCCAGGGACCATGTTAATCCCCACTATAAAGTTACCTTCTAAACTCTAGCGTGAAGAGTTCTGTTCTCAGTAGGGGAGGCCGCAGGGAGAACATGCTGTACCATAAAGAGCAGGCCAGGCATTGTGGACCCTCTTTTTTTTTTTTTTTTCATATGTTTTTATTATTATTTAAACAGTGAAATACAGAAATCAGATGAAAGTTGTAGTACATTATTATGCAATTTTTTACGTAATCCAATACTGAACATTCCATTATCTATGTACTTTTAACAAAATGGATATATCTGTGCGATTCAAATGAGAGTCTTGTGAACATCATGTACACAACGGGAGTAGAAAGAGGAAAGAAACATGTCATAAAAAGTGATAACAAAAGCTGAAAAAAAAAAAAAAAAAGGAGAGAGGGTTGAGTAGGGGAGGAAAGGAGTCAGGACGTGTCCGGGGCCAGCGCGTGCAGCGGGAGGGGGGGAGCAAGGAGGGAGGGCACCACCAGGACCCCAAAGAAGTCGAGCCCCCAGACGGCAACGGGCCACCCAACACGAGCCCCCACCGCGAACAGGTGCCAGGACAAGCACGGGGGCCACAGCAGCAGCCCCCGCCCGGGGGGGGCACGGGAGGGCGAGCGCACAGGCCGGGCGGGGACACGGCAGCAGGGCCAACCAGGATAATCTTAGGCCAATGTGTGTTCTCTCCCTTGGACTGACCTGCTATCAGTGGGCACCCATTACTCCTTCTGTATATGGCACACGTGCTTTTAACCGCCAACGGTTTTATAGTGTCTAGCTTTCATGCGATTATGTTGTGTTTACAGGGTTTCTCTACTACGTCCATGTCTCAAACATGATCTATCCTCTGATAGATATTGCCTATCACTAACATTGATAATGTATTTATTTATTTATTCAGAGGGGTCGATTATCATCTCTGCTTCCAATGTTAGTCACGAAGGTGTTCCATATGTCCACCCCTTTGACCCGGATCCCTTTATCTTGGAGTAGCTGTAGTGTCTGGCTTCTGCCTTGGCCCATCGCAACAGCTCGGTGTGCCACTGAGTAATACTTGGCGCACTAGGCTCTTTCCAGTGCATGGCTATTAGACGTCTATACATCACCAATGCTAGAGCTATGCATCTGTTGCTCTGCTTTTGCCTCTTGTGTCTTGCTCCTACCCCGAGTAGGCACAGTTCGGGCTTGAGAGTTAGCGGGATGCCGGACCATTCGGATAACATAGTCAGTGTGTCATTCCATGCGCGCATTATTGGGGACAGTCCCATGTCATATGGTAAAAGGTGACGGCTGTGGTGCCGCATCTGGGGCAATTCCCGAGTGTCTGTGGGAACATATGTGCTAGACGGTAAGGTGATAGATATGTTTGATGTAAATAATTAAACTGGGTATAACGGAAGCGGGGATTACGTGATACTTCATAGATCATTTTCATGGCCTGGTTCCATGCGTTCTGTGAGAGCGGTACCGGTAGTACCTGATCCCATCTATTTTTAGCTTGCTCCTGTCTATGTTCGGTGTGTGCAGACAGAATACTATAGATCCTTGATGCCTTCATTGGTGTAGTTATGGTGTCGAGCAAGTCATGTAGTATGGGAGCCGTATTTGGCTCTCTATTACCACTATTCCAGATTGAACGTACCAGGTGTCGTATTGCAGCAAAAGCAATAAAACTTCCTTGTCCCAGATTATATGTGTTCGCCAGTGCCTCATAGGTTAGGAGTTGCCCTTCGCTGTAGATATCACCCACTGTGAGTATGCCCTTCTCTGGCCATATGCTCAAGCCTACCTCGGTTGCAATCTTAGCGACTTTTGGAATGGCAAGTAGTGGGATTTTGGTGGAGTAGTGCAGTTTTTTATCCCCTGGTATAGCGTAATGTCCCCATGCCCAATGAGCTATGTTCAATAAGATGTTCTGTGAGTGTTTGCAGCCTTCTCGACTCATCAGGTATTGCAAAATATCAGTGCGTCCAAGGTCTGAATGTATCGTCTGCATTTCAACTCCCGTAGGGTTTCCAAGCCATTTAGATATCCATTGCAACTGGGCGGATGCATAATATAATTAAACTCTAGGTGCTCCCAGCCCGCCATTTGTAATTGGTTGACATATTTTGGATAGCGCCACTCGCCGTCGGCCATTGCCCCAGATTAGGTCTATTAATATGCTATTTAATGGACTGAAAAAGTAGGGGGGCAATGCTAGTGGGAGTGCCATGAAGAAGTATAATAGACGTGGTAGTATTAGCATCTTTGCTATGGCCACTCTGCCCATGGGCGAAAGCGGAAGCGAGCACCAGAATGGCAAAGAGCCCCTGATGGATCTAATCACTTTTCCCAGGTTACCGTCTTTGAGGTCCTGGGGGTCATGATACACATTTACTCCTAAATATTTAAAAGTGGTGTAACACCATTTCAGGTCCCCCGGACCAGAGGTCAAATGCAATGTTCCCGGAACCGGCTGCATGGGGAATAAGCATGATTTAGACCAATTCACTTTTAATCCGGATACCGAGCCAAATTGGTGCAGAAGTTTCAATAAGGCAGGCAGAGTGTCGGTATAATTTCGTAGGAATATTAGTCCATCATCCGCGTATAGTGACACTATGCGGTGTGTATGGCCATCCGGGATGCCCCAAGCCTGGGCAAGTGTGTGGAGCTTGGCAGCCAAAGGTTCTATAGCTAGAGCAAATAACAGTGGGGACAGTGGGCAACCCTGCCTGGTGCCTCTATCGATTCTGAACTTATCAGATATCACGTCACCTGTTTTGACTCTCGCTGTTGGGTTAGAGTAAAGTACTCTTACCCAGTTGACATATGTTATGCCAAAGCCCATGCGATTAAGAGTTTCTAACAGAAAGGACCAACCTATGGTGTCGCATGCTTTTTCAATATCCAGGGATACTGCTACCCGATTGTGGTCGCCCACCAGGGAATCTGCCATAAGGCGTAGTAGATTTCGTATGTTTAGGAAAGTGTTGTGGCCCGGTATGAAACCAGACTGGTCGTGGTGGACCAGGTCCGGCAACCATGGGAGCAGGCGATTCGCTAAAATTTTACCAAGCAGTTTGCAGTCTGTATTTAACAGCGAAAGCGGTCTGTATGAACGAACATCTAGCGGGTCCCGGCCTGCTTTGGTCAGTACCGCTATCAGTGCCTCACATAAGGTGTCCGGTAGTTGACCGCATTTCAGGGCTTCATGTAACATTACTAGGTAAGGTGTCAATGTTTGTTTCGGGAACGTGCTATAATACTCAGCAGGGATGCCGTCGCTGCCTGGTGCATGGCCGTGAGTTAATTGTTGTAGGGCTTGCTGTACCTCTGCTAACTCTATTGGTTTCTCCAAGTCCACCAACTGAGTAGCAGTTAGGCGGTTTAATTTGATTCCCGAGAAGAACTCATTTAACTGTTCTGTTGATGGAGGGCCTTGTATAATGCACCATAATACTCTCTAAAAGCACTGCTTATTTCCACTTGAGTGTTCACGATTACCCCTGTATCCAAGCGGATGGCCCCAATAGGGGGATTCCGACGTTCATTTTTTAGTAGCCATGCCAGTAGTTTTCCTGATCTACCTCCTTCCGCATGTGTGCGGGACATGTAATGGCGGTAATCATAGTTCCTTAAGCGCCTGTCTGCCTCACTCCATTGTGTGCGTAATCTGTTGAGTTCTGCAACAGTAGTGACGCCCTCTATTTGTTTGCGTTCAGCAGTGCGGACTTCCTGTTCTAATTTGCGGCGCTCTTGCAACAGAGTATGCCGGACTCCCACTGTCATGGATATACATATGCCCCTAATAGTTGACTTGTGTGAATCCCATTCAATTGCTCTGTAGCTCGAGGTCCCGTTATTTAAGGTAAAGTACGAGGAAATGTGTGTGGCTATTTCTTTCCGGAACAAGGGGTATTGTAGTAAACGGGGTTGCAGGCGCCAGGTTGGGATGCAAGCAAGTGGTCTCCCCCACCTGATATGGACGATAAGTGGGCTATGATCTGATATTACCTTAGCGGTTTATTCTGCAGCTGTGATTCTATTTGTTAAATCTTGCGAGGCGAGAATAAGATCTATGTGGGTATGTAGTAAATGCACAGGTGAGTGGTAGGAGTATTCCCTTTCTTGTGGATGTAGGTGTCTCCATACATCTATCAGGCTGCGGTCTGTTATCCATGTTTGTAGCATCTGTGAATTTTTCGCTACTGGGGTGACCACCAATGGGGGGTGTGATCTATCCATGTTTATTTGCTGGACACAATTCATGTCCCGCCACAAATGCTGGGTAAAGTTAAATCGTTTGATAAGTGAGAGATCGTTTTTTGTAGGAATTCGCCTTGCTTATCGTTTGGAACATATACCCCGTTTATCACTAGTGTTTCACCGTCTAGTGAGCCTACTAACTGTAGGTACCTGCCTTCTTTGTCCATAGTGCAGCGTTTTACTGTGTAGGGAACCCTGGGAGCGATCCAAATCAGTACTCCTCTGGCAAAAGTCGATGTTCCAGAGCTATATATTTGTCCCGCCCATCTATTCTCCATCTGTGTGTGATATCTTCAGGTGTAATATGTGTTTCTTGCAGTATGGCTATGTGTATATGATGGCGTTTTAAATGTGAATATACCTTGTTACGCTTGGATAATCCCGCCATGCCTTTCACATTCCATGTTAGTATGTTGTAAGTAGGTTCCTTATGCATTATATCATATGGTGTTATTTAAGACCATGGGGATTCCGTCAGCATGGCGGAGCCCAACTTCCCGAGCCGCCACCCAATCCCCCGGAGAGCACGCCCCACCCATCCATCCCCCCGGGCCCCATGAACCCCGCCGCACACCATCGACCCCAGAGAGAGAGGATAGAACCCTGATACAAAATAAATAAATAAATAAAAAATAATAATAATATATATATATATATATGTATAAGAAAGTCAACAGAAAAGGATATTTTGGACCAAGCCCAATTTGAAGCGGAGTGGCACAACCGGTGCCTAAACTTGGATCAGGGGAGTTCAGTTCCATTCGGGTACCGTTCAGGTGGGGGGGGAAACGTGGAATAGTCGAGGTAGGCGCATTCCTGGCCCACCTCAAAAATGCTTCTTTTCCCTGCGAGTGTCTGCGAATGATTAAATGGTCCGGTGCTGGTTACGTCAAGGTCTGTAGGATCATTAACGGATCGGCTTTTATTCAAGATTGAGCGTATGCCTCGGCTCCTACGCCCGGCGATGGGCCCACATCCAAGTGTTTGGGGTCCAGAACAACCCCTACGAGGTACATCTTGTGGGTTCTCAGATTTTGTCTGCCAGACATGGGGTAAGATTAGGTCCGACCAGCAGCTGGTAAAAGGGTGAACTGGACCTACTACCTGGTGAGCCGCTTTCGTTGATATCCACTTCGCTCGTAGTGGCTGATAACGACCGTGCGAAAGTGCCAGCTTCTTGTAAGATTTGCGCCTGATCAGCAGCCATCTGTGACTTTGTTGGACGCACCGTAGAATTTTTATTTTTATTTCTCCTAGAGCTGGGTGTGCTCCATTCCTCATTTGCTGCGACATCTGCTGGTGAGATGGCCAGGCCCTTGGCGTGTATCCATGTCCAAGCGTCTTCCGGAGTAGAGAACGTGAGAGTCTTTTTGTCGATTATTAATCGGAGGCGAGCTGGGAACATGAGTGAATAAGTGATTTTGTGTTCACGCAGTAGTTGTTTAATTTTGAAGTATGATGATCTTTTACGTTGTTCTTCCATTGTGTAATCAGGGTAGGCTGATATATTACTATTTTCCAGACTGATTGGGCCTGTGGTTCTGAAATGTTGGAGCACCAGGTCTCTGTCTCTGTAATTTAGGAACCGCACTATTAGAGGACGGGGTGGGGCGCCAGGCCGCGGGGGTCTACCTGGGATTCTGTGTGCTCTTTCTATCACCGGGTCCTTGGTGACGTCCTGTATTTTCATTATGTTTTTCAGCCATGTCTCTATGAATTCCTCTGCTTTTGGAGTCTCTGAGCGTTCCAGGATGCCCAGGAGTCTGATGTTATTGCGTCTGGAGCGACCCTCAGCGTCCTCAGCCCTGCGTTGCAGCTGCATTAATTCCAGCTCCATTTGTTGAGTCTTGGTGCTCATGCCTTCCACCTCTGATTGAACAGTTTGTAGAGCTGTTCCTGTAGTGTTGACCCTGTCAGGGAGCTTGCAATGATCTGCACGGAGTAATGAGACTTCAAGGACTGCAGCATCAATTTTACCTTCTAATGATGTCTTAGTGTCCATTATTGCTTGCAATAGTTTGTCGAATTGCAAGGAGTGTGTGCGCAGCGTTTCGCTCACCTGGAGAAGTGTTGTGGTTTGCGTGTCAGAGTGACTTAAGGGGGGGGGGATGCCACCATCCATGTGGGACCCCGGCTTGGCGAGTTTTGGCTTAACCATTGTGCTTCAGGGCAATAAACACTGCCTGAATGCTCACTGAGGCTGGTTACGGGCTAAATTGCCCAAGGGCTTGAGTCAATCGGCCAAAATCTCTCGCGTCTGAGTGGCACGGGGGCGTATGCTGCCCAGAGTTCTACCTGAGCCACTATTACTGTGTCCCCCCAGTGGGGGCCTCCGGGGTCTAGTGTGTTGCTTTTTCGGGTGATTCACTTGGCAAGGTTCCCGTGGGGGGACTCAGTTTGTACGCTAGTTTTCTGCACGGAGAGTGGAATGCATCACAGCCAACTTCGTCGAGATCTGGAGATTCTGGGTTGCAAAGTTCCGCCCTGCTGTTGCTTACGACTGTTGGGTGGGCAATTCAGCCTATCTCGTTGTTTAGGGGTGCTTTCATCTTTGCGACCGTTTGTCACACTGCCTGCAGCTTTCTGCGAGTGCCTGAGGGGGTTTTCAGGTAAGTCCTCACAGTCCGGCATGGTGCGTTAATTGGGGTTAAGCTGTTGATGAATAGTCCTTCCTGTCTGCGCCTTCCCCCTGTGGCTCCGTGTGTGGTTCCCTGTATGACGACACTGGAGGACCAACGGTGCTCAGTTTACCTGTACTCCAGCGTAGATGTTTTTTTTTTTTTTTTACTCCCTTTTATTCACATCCTTCCTGCCCCTTTATATATTTTTTTTTTCTTTCGCCTCTTTCACCTTTTTTTTTTTCTTTCCCTTTGTCTTCCGCCTTTCTGATTGTTTTGAGTGGTTATTCGTACTTTTGCTTTATTTCATCCCCCACAACTCGCGCTTGCTGGTGATCAGCTATGTGCACCGACTGTGCACTCACCAGGTCGTAGTCACGCCGAAGGATCTAGGGCCAAGGAGGAGCATGGGCGGGCCGCACCAAGCCTCGGCCGCAGCCCACCTGCCGCGGCCCCAAAGCAGCGTTTCACGTCTCGCCTCCGCGGCCGGGGCCCCACAGGAGGAGAACCAGAGGGAGTACGTTCAGCCACGGCCGCGGCGGCACACAAGGCCCGGCCGAACTGTCTCGGGCATGCCCGGAGCCAACCGAGCCCCCTCAAGGGAAAGTCCGGGCCCGACGCCCATTCGGCGAGGAAAGGCGCAGCTCGGGGTCCGGAGAGGCCGCATCCGGCGTCCGGATGCCAGCGGATCTTGCCTCCCCCTCTCCGAGCGTGGGGAGGCCCTCCAGGCCAGACGCTCGCCACGGACCCACCTCAAGGCCGGGGAGGCCGCGAACCGCTAGACTGCGCCCGGGTATTGTTTTTTGTTTTTCTGTTCGCCGGCGTGCTCCAGGGTGTCCCAGCAAGACATTTGCTTAGTGCAAGGGACCGCAGGGAACAGGATGATTGCTGCTATTGATGGGCCGAGAGCGGAGCTCGTTGATCAAGCGTCCACTCCGGCCGCCATTTTAGCCACGCCCTAGGCATTGTGGACTCTCATCGCCGTAGTGCAAAGATCCTTTCAGGCACCACGGACAGTCGTTGTTGGATCTTCACGTTGGTGATCACTGCAGGCGGTTGTTGAAGCACAAAGAGTCAGGTTCACTGGAGCTTCCCGTTGGCAGTCCTGTAAGAAGGCAAGATCTTGGCAAGAACAGGCCCACTGATGGTCATGAAGAGCCCAAAAGTTCAGGATTTCCCTGTTTTGTTTAGGTGGATCTCAACTGATGCCACAGCAAGGGTCCAGGACCTTAGAGCCACCTCTTGAGGACTGGGAGATCACTCGAGCAGAGGCCAGCAGGGCTCCCGCAGGTCCAGGTAGGTCCATTGCAGCAGCACAGCTGGGCAGTTGCAGGGAGACCTTTGGAGCTCGTTGTTTTCCTGTAGCTCAGCACAGGAGGTCAATCAGCTGGCCCTTGGAGTCACTTCAGCCTGGGATGAAGGGTGCGGCTCCAGTCTTCTCAGACATCAGAGCAGGTCTGAAACAGCAGGGCAGCAAGGCAGCCCTTCTTCCATAGTATTCACAGATCCAGGAGTGAACGGGAAGAGTTGGTTTGAAGGCCCTCTCTTTATACCTGGTGCCAACTTTGGAGTGGAAGAACCTTCTGGATTCCCCCCTACAGAAGTATCTGGAATTTTCTGCCTCCTTTTCCTGGTCAAAGTCTATCTGGAGGCACAATAGGCTAATGTGAGGCCCTTTGCGTGAGCTGAGGCAGTGTCTTTGAAATGCAAGTGTGACAGGTGACAGCTAGCCCCTATCATCAAGTCAGGATGGCCTATCCTGCCAACACCCAGACTCTCTATTGTGTGGCTCTCTGGAAGGAATACAGAGAGACCAACTGCCAACTACACCTAGTCATATGACCTAGGAACAGACTGCAGGCACCAAATGGTTATGACAAGAAAATGCCAACTCTCTAAAAGTGACATTTTCAGAATTGTGAATTACAACTCAATCTTACCAATAAAGAGGGTTTTAAATTACAATTCCTGAGACACCAAACATGAGATCCCTCTTTCTCCCAAGCAAAAGTTGCCACTTATTAAATGTAATGTGGCAACCCAGTGTTATCCTGTGGGAGAAGTATGCCTTGCAATAGTGAAAAATGAATTTGAGAGTTTTTCACTACCAGGACATGTGAAAGTTAAAAGTACATTTCCAACTTTTGAAATACAACGCACTCTGCCCTATGGGCTGTTTAGGGCGTACCCTAGGGGTGACTTCTTTATAATAAAAAGGAAGTTTTAGGCCTGGCCTAGCAAAAGGTTTATTTTGCCAGGTAAAAACGGCAGTTTAATACTGCACACACAGGTCTAAGACATGTTTCCAAGGGCTTCTTAAGTGCTGCAGGCCCACTAGCAGCATGTAATTTACATGTCCTAGGTACCTACAGCGCCACTTTACTAAAGACTTATAAGTAAATTAAATGTGCCAATTGGGTGTAAGCCAAGTTTACCATATTTAAAGGAGGAGCACAAGCACTTTAGCACTGGTTAGCAGTGGTATAACACACAGAGTCCTAAAAACCAACAAAAAAGGGGTTCAGAAAATAGGAGGGGTAAAGGCAAAAAGGTTAGGGGTGACCCTGCAGAGAGGACCAGGCCCAACTATCTGTTAGTAAAATTACTGGAACTGTGGCATACATTGGTAAAATGTCCAGACTTTTTCTACTTGAAACATTCCTTACGTATTGCCGCACAGTTCTCAAAACTATCATTATGACACTTAGAACCACAACAGTGATATTTTGACTTGTTGCTACAACTATTCCATAATTTGTCCTGATGCTTAAATGTGTCCTCAACTCTTTTCTATATATGATTTTCTATGCATCACACATACTCATTATAATTTTGCTTAGCATCAGCAATTTCTTTAGCAGAGCGAAAAGGCATTTCCACACTTTTTACAATGTCTATTGTTCTTAAGGGAAGGATTCATATGTCTCGAGAGTTGTTCCTTTATCTTCTTATTATACCAAGTGTGAAAACATAATCGCACATTCCTATGTATTGCGTTGTTTTTGTTATATAGCTATATATATCTATGCCTAGCTATCTATATCTATCTATACGTATATATAGACAGATATATATATATATATATATATATATATATATGTATACCTATCTATCTATCTATTTATATCTATATCTATACTGTATATCTATATTTATATATATACATATATTATATGGTGGTGGTGGTAGCCCCTAGGTAGTTGTAGTTTGGACCAAGTTTCTATAGAAAGTGCATTTTTTGTTTGCTGATAACTTTGGCGTCGCTTGGCGAATCTTCACAAAATTTTCCATTAAAATACAATGCTCACTTGAACTGCTGTTTGGAAAGTTTGGGGGTGATCCGTCGAGGGGTGTGGGCCGATAAAAAGGGGGCATCCCAGAACACTTATTCCCTGTTAATTTTTCCATAGGGATTTTGAACAGCGATAGCCCTGAAACTGCTGGACGGAATTACATCAGATGTGGCAGAAATGTAGGTCCTGGTCCAGAAAGCAACCTTTTTTTGTTTTGGTGTAAATCCGTTCAGTAGTTTTTGAGAAATTAAGGGGAAAACAAATTTGTATATGTAGGGATGCGAACAATTCACGACCCCTCTCGATCTTGTGTTATCTGCTTGGCTGACAACACTTCAACAACAAAGTCTTTGAAGTGTTGGCAGCCATCTTGGGGCTCGCTGAAGCTGAGTCCCAGAAAAAAAGGATAAAAAAGATAAAAGGGGCCAGGGTACAAACACCCTGACCACTTAGCTCTGGTGCTCGGGTCCCAAAGGGGAGGTGGTGGTCCCTGGGTCAGCTGACACCTCCCACTAACCAAAAGCAAACAGATAAGTCCTAGGGGTGGGCACCCTGGGACATAGAAGGAGCCGGCGCTGGGGTGTGGGGGTCTCCAGGGCCATCATTGGCTCCTCAATGGGTGGGGCTGGGTGACCCCCATCCAATGTTACACAGCCCCGGGAAGGTAATGGTCCCTCGGGCTTGGAGGTACAAAACAGACCCCAACACTTTTTTTATTGTAGCCGGTCGCACAGCCCCCTGCACTCTTTGGGCCAGATCTAGGTAGGAAATATTTTGCAAATTGGAAATAGCGACTCCATGCGATTTGCTAAAGGAAAGAAAGAGTTGGATGGTGCACCACTTTAGATTGTAGACATAATATAAAAATTAAAGAAGAGTCCCAAATAGTTAAGCAGCTGATGATGCAAGTTTTCTGTTCTTGTTTCTTCCAGTAAATATTTTATTTGATCAAGAATACTTTTTGCAACAATGAGTTGATAAGAGCAAGCAGCCAACGCGTTTCGCCCTACACAATTGGGCTTCTTCAGGGCTGCAAAAATAACATATGACCATAAAAAGGTTTGGATAACACAAGTGTTCCAAATATACAAAGCCAACCAAAGAAATTGTTACATAGAATGACATAATGCATAGCGCAAAACAATGTTTACATATAGTTGTTAATTAAATCACAGTAGAAAGAAAAAAGACTTTTTTTATATTTATTCGCCATAATTCTTTTTTGTAGTCCAACCTCGAATAGTGAATAAAAAGAAGAACCGACAAGGATGAAAGTAAGACGATAGAGGAAAAACGAAAAGACGGGGGGATGAAGAGAAGTGATGAGTGACACGAAAAAGGTGTGCACGATATTAGAAACATCGTGACAACTATGGTGTATAGAAAAATACTATAAATCCTGAACGAATTAGTGTCAGCATCACCATACCGGTGCATTGAAATGTATTACAAGCAAAAAGCAAAAAGACCCTAAATTCGAACTATACAGTGAGGTTACTAGAGTGAAACTAAAATAAAATAAAAAGCAAAAGTGTGATAAGTGAAAAAAAGGGGGTGAATTTGCATGAACAGCAAACCACCTACCAAGTAGTAAGTTCCAAACTGTATTGAGAAGTTGTTCGCAAAATATATATATATGAATGTAGACCAAGTTGCAAATAGCTGAAGAAAAAAGAAAAATAAAGAGAAAGCAATTCAAATATAAAAAAAGGGGATATCGCCAATATTAGATAAAGTAAATTAAATAAAATCAAATAAAATAAAATCAAATAAAATAAAATAAAATGAAATAAAATAAAAGCGGACTGGGGGCGCTTTATGTAAAGGCTCAAAACAGCATGGAGCCGTAGCGCAATACATATACTAAGATAAAACAAGTAGTATTATATTGACCAGGTCATAACCACAAGGTAAGAAACCGTTTGTTAATCTTACCTAAACGGTAAAGGTACATACCGTTAGAAGATAAACATATGCCAGGCCGGTCAGCAGCTAAATCAAAGAACAGAGAGACGGGCCCGGTCGTATTGCCACCCGTCAAGTAAAATGAAATAAATTCCGCGTTTGAAGACAGACGTAAATATTGCACGAAGTGCCGGCAGTTTATAAAGACCGTCGTGCGTGGAAGAGGGGTGTAGACATAGTCGACGGACTATGCCTAGAGAGACCATATCACACGAAATGAAAGTGGCGGCCATATTGGAATAGACAAAATCAAACAAAAACAAATTATTAAAGTTGTTGAGTAAAAGAGTATAAAAAATTATATAAAAAATATTCAAGAGAAAAATAGTGAAACAGAAGGAAGTGAAATATATATATAAATATGTGTAAAAGTGCATACAGTGTTATTAGTAAATGGGGAAGAGGTAAGAGGGGAAAAATAAGAGAAAGGGAGAGAGAGAACAAAGCAAAGCGTCCATATTGAAAAACCCGGTTAAGGGGAAAATAACAAAATCCCAATAGGAAAAGAGAAAGTATTGATAGTCCAAAAAGTATTTACAAGAATATTTATAACGGTAGTAATCGTCCTTATATTCATACAATCTCAATCATAATGGAAAAATAATCCATTAGTATAAAATAAACATATGTTACAACAATATTCTCATAAGGGGAAGCAACCAGGCAATCACTTGGCTGTGAGCAGAATATTGTCAAAAAATATTGTCAAAAAATGATAATAATACATCATATGTTACAGAATAAGAGACAAACTCAATCTTTATACATACAGTTGTATTCCATTATAATATTCCATTATAATATATATGATAGGCAACTCATAGATCACTATTCTAGTTAACAGTTTAAATAGAATATTCAAAAAAAGAGAAAAGAGAAGAGAAAATATATGTATTGAGGTGTAAATATTGGTATGTATAACAACCCATTATAAAAAATAGTGAAGCTCATGATCAGTATTATGTCCCCACTCGACTGAGCGCAGACGACAAATCCAAGCTGCTTCTCTTTGGCGTAATTCCAGTTCTCTATTACCACCCCTGGGGTTTGGTGGGATATAGTCAATCCCATGGAATGAAATTACATCATCATGTTTATGCATCGATGTCATATGCAGTGCAAGCGGATATCGATTGTCCTTATTCTTGATAGCACGTATATGTTCCTGTATTCGATGTTTGAGCGGTCTAATAGTACTGCCCACATAAATTTTATTGCATGTGCATTTAAGAATATAAATCACAAATTTGGTGTTACAGTTAATAAAGCTTTTTATAGTGAAGACCCCTGTGTTGTTATAACAGAAAGTGCTAGTGCGATTTGCTATTTCCGACTCGCAAAATCAAATGCAAGAAAGATTCGCAATACCAATTTGCGAGTCGCAAAGGTGTTGCACTGCTATTTGCGACCTTCGCTTTTAGCGAGGTCGCAATTTGTGAGAAGGGTGTCGCAAATTGCGACTGACTCGCGAATTGCCTGCAGGTGCACCACAACAGTTTGGAACCCCACTTCCTGGCTCTTGGTGATGACATCAGAACCAGGAAGTCAAGGAGGAGGTAGGACCACACCCATTTCAAACTGCTGAGTCACACCCAGGGGAGAGAAGCTGCAGCAACCATGGAGGAGACAGGCAGTGCTGGCAGAAGGAGGAAAATGAAATTTTCTGACAAGGAGATGGAGGTGCTGGCAGAAGAATGCTGCCTGCATCATTATGAACTTTTTGGAAAGGCAGCAATGAGTGTCCCAGACACTCAGAAGAAAAGAATATGGCAGCAGATACAGGAGAAGATCAATGCCATGGAGGTGAGCCACCGCACCCTCGAGGAAATGCGCAAAAGGTGGTATGACCTGCGCTGCAGGACTGCATGAGGGAGATGAGGGGCACCGGGGAGGCCCATCCACCGTCCCACCACCCACAGCCCTGGAAAGCATGGTGGAGCAGACACTGGAGCCAGAGGCCGTACAGGGCATGGGAGAACTGAACAGTTCAGCGCCAGGGACATCAAAACGTGAGTACCATGAGATATGCTTTGACACCCACAAATGCAGTATACACACTATCCCAGTACACAGCAGCAGGCACCACCAGACTAGCTCCATTCCAGTCTAGCAACCTCTAGAATAGTGCATTATGGGCAATGTAGTACAGTAGTCCACATATAGGCAAATGTTTATTATGAGGCATAAAACAGATGTGCGAGACTGACAGTGTATCCCCTATGTCCCATAGATCTCCCACAAGACACCCCCAGCAGCGACATAAGGCAGGGAGAGGGACATGGGCCAGACCCACTGCAGGAGGCTGCCGGTGACATTGCCGGGCCCAGCAGAACACCACCAGGGTCCATTGAAGAGCAAACGCAGGACATGGGGGCTGCAGAAACAACACCAGGACCCAGCCCCACAGAGAGGCGCACAGAGCCAGCAGCTAGACCAGTGCGCAGATGCCGGCGCAGGGTTCGGTCGGTGCCCCAGGATGATGTTGGAGAAGCAGAGTTTGCGGGCTTGGAGGCATCGCTCATTCAGGGTCAGCGCCTGCAAAACAGACATTAAGGTCCATCACCAGAACCCTCAATAGACTGCAGAGCACAATGACACATGGGATGGCAAATGTGGACATTCAGTTCAACCGCATCAATCAACATCTGGTGGACCTAACACAGGCCATCCAACATTTGGTGATTGAACTTGTGGCAGACAGAGCACATGCAAGGCGCAGGGAGCGCCACACTGCCGTACGCTTTGACCGCCTGGCAGCATCTATTGGGCGTCTTGCCACAAATACAACAGGCCTGTCAAGGCGTAGAGTCAGCCTCCAGGTGAAACTTGGGCACTTTGCAGGGGATGTGGCGCAAGGACTTGGCCGCATCAGCCATGCGGAGGACCTTATGGGGAGCAGGCAGGCTGCAAGGGGCACAGGGGAGACCCCTCAGGACAGCGAGGAGGGGTCGACCATTAGTAGTGTGTCTGCCAGCGAGTCCCGTGTGCTACGGAGTAGCAGTGCACGGCAAGGGTCAGGGGACCCACCAGGGATGAGCCATGGTGGCCGCACTAGGAGGAGGGTGTGAGCCACCAGACTGTACTGTAAATAAGGCACATTAATTTAATGTGTCTTAAATGCAAATGTACAATTCCAGACTGTGACATACAGCAATATTCCTTCTTTCACATAGTTTAGAAATAAAAAGGTTTTGTTTGTTTCACTACATAACTGGCCTATGTGTGTCTAACATTAGTGAGTGTGGTGATGATTGCCACGTACCTGCCAAAGTATTGAGTTGCAATGTGGTTCCGTCTCTGTCTGCTCTCATTTGCGATGCTTCTATTCCCAGGCTGTCAGTGCGGTAGCTCTTGCTCCTCATCCTCTGTGTCTTCAGGGGTGAGATGTAGCCCACGTCTGGTGCCAATGTTGTGTAGGATGGCACAGGCGGCAACGATCTTGCATGCTGTTTCTGGGGCATACTGGAGTGCACCTCCACTTTTGTGGAGGCATCCGAATCTTGCCTTTGACAAGCCAAATGTCCACTCCACGACAGTTCTGGTCCGTCGATGGGCACTGTTATATCGCCTCTCGTTCTGGTTGGCAGGTGTTAGGTACGGGGTGAGTATCCATGGTCTCAGGGCATATGCACTGTCACCTGTTTCACAAAAAAGGCAAATTTAGCAGGGCATCACAGGGTTACACAGTGACCTGTATGTATGGCTTCAGGGTATAGTCAGCAATACCTAATAGATATCCGTCTCCAAACTCTCCACGTGCTAGGCGTTGGTGTATCCCACTGTGCCTGAATATGTATGAGTCATGTGTACTCCCAGGATATTTAGCTACAATGTCAGTAATGACATTATGGGCTTCACATGCCGCCTGGATGTTTAGTGAGTGGGTACATTTCCAGTTGCGGAACACATACAGTATTCCAGATTTGCAGGAGGGCAAATTTGTATATGTGTCCCATCCACACACCCTATTACATGGGG
This sequence comes from Pleurodeles waltl, assembly GCF_031143425.1. Taxonomy (NCBI): domain Eukaryota; kingdom Metazoa; phylum Chordata; class Amphibia; order Caudata; family Salamandridae; genus Pleurodeles; species Pleurodeles waltl. The sequence goes on along the minus strand of NC_090447.1, from coordinate 1,532,760,491 downwards.
GAAGTTGGCAATTCTGTAGAAGTCCAACTTGGTGCTGTTAATTTCTTCCTCATTCCTGGGTAAGTATATATATGGACATGTGTGTGAGTATGGCATCTAGGAAACATCTGAAGAATCGTGAGAATGCACTTTGGGATACCCCACCTGCCACAGCAATCAGCCCCTGATAGCCACCCGAGGCCAAGAGGTGCAGTGAGCAAGCCTTGCACATGTGTAGGGATGGCGCTGCCACGCATTGTCTGTCGTTCAAGCTGAAGATTCAGTAGTTCAATTAATTCTAAGATTGCAGCACTGCTCAGTCTATATTTGTCATATATCTCCTCCTCAGTTTGTTGAAATAGTGTCTGCCTGGTTCGTTATATCCTCTCCTGTCTCTGCCTCCTCCTCCTCTGCTGGGCGGCCTGGACTCACCTCCTCCATGCTATCACGCACAGTTCAGCCATTTTGAGTCACCCAGATGCCTTCTGGGTCTCCTTTTACACTTTGGTTCTTGTTACCACCTGCTCTGAATCAGTGGTAATCTGGATGTGCAAAATTGACTTTTTGCGACTAGTCGCAATTTGCGACTGGCTATTGCATATGGTTTGCGAATCGCAATTTGCGACTTCCTACTTGCAGGTCGCAAAATCAGGTCACAATTTTTGCGAGTCGGTAATGGGTCGCATCGCTATTTGCATTTCGGAAATGGGATTTTTGCATCCCATTTCGGATTTTGCAACGTCGCAAATAGTGAATCGAGCCATTAGCGACTCGCAAAACCTTGCTACATCTGGCCCTTTGTCTTTAGTGCCTGAGAGAGTTGGTGATCCCCAGGGCTGCTGAGGAGCTAAACACCCCCCCACACACACACACTGTTAATAATTAGTGCCCTGGGGAGCTGATGGTCCCTGGGTCTGAGGGGGCCATGCAGCCCCCCTGCATTGAATTCTATTTAAGCCCCTGGTAGGTGGTGGTCCCCGGAGCTGCAGGGAGGCCACACGGACCTCCCACATTAAATTGTATTTAAGCCCCTGGGAAGTGGTGGTCCATTTCTGCCACTGTGCAAATCAGGGATCCTGATGTCTGCAGACTCCACTCCTCCGACTGTAGAAATCAGGGCTCCTGATCTCGGCAGCCTCCACTCCTACCACTGTGGAAATCAGGGATCCTGAACTCTGCAAACTGCTCTCCTCCCACTGTGGAAATCAGGGATCCTGATCTCTGCAGACTCCACCTCCCCCACTGTGGAGACCTGTAGTCCTGATATCTGCACTCTGCTCCTCCTGTTGTTGGTCACAGGGTCTGTTGGACACTGTGGGACATTGGGGCCTATGATCACTGAAGGCTCCCTTATCTCTGTAGACTCGACTCCTCCATCTGTGGGACTAAAGGGGGCAGATTTATACTTCTTGCTGCAAAACTGTGCTAACGCTACCACATGACTCCTGTCTTATAAAAGACAGGAGTCATGCCCACCACCCCAATGGCCAACATAGAGGACCGGGGTCCCGTGGGCATGGCCATTCCACCCGGTGCCATACAGGGGGGCCCACGTCAGTGTCCCCAATGGCATTTACATTTTTTTTTTTAATACTTGCCTATACTTACCCTACTTACCTGGGATGGGGTCCCCCATCCTCTCGTGTCCCTCTGGTGTAGATGGGGGTGTTTCTAGGGTTGGACACCTGAGGGCCCATTCCATGATGTTTAACCATGGAAATGGGTCCACAGGTCCCCTAATGCCCGGTCTGACTCATTATTTAGCTCCTCCTCTTAGCTGTGCATAATTTTAGCACGAGGGATATACATTGAGCTATGGGGTTAGCACCATTTTTTTGATGGGAACACCTACCTTGAATCTCATTGACGCAAGGTAGGTTCACGCATCCAAAAAATGGAGCTAACTCCAATATTTTGATGTTAGACGTGTCTAGCTTCAAAATATAAATATGGAGTTAAGTTTGCGCCAAATGTACGTAAAAAAAATGACGCAAATGCAACAAATAATTATGCCCAGATCTCTGCAAAATTCACTACTTCAGTGTGGAAACCTAGGACCCTGATGTCTGCTGACCTCACTCTTCCTACTGTGGGATTCAAGGGTCCTTGGACTCTGTAGTTACCATACAACCCGGTGCCAATGATCACTGCAGACTCTGCTACTGCCACCGTGGGACCCCGTGGACCCTGATCTCAGCAGACTCCACCCCTCCCACAGTGGGAGGAAGGCATCCCTACCAAGTACCACGCATCAGGTGTTAGACTAACACATTTTAATGCAGCAGTACGCATCACCGCATTAAAATACATTACCACGCATTTTTAGCACCGTGAGCACCTGCAGGCGCTGAGCCTGGGTGAACAAAATCAGGTAAAGTTACCGTATCCGCGGCGCTCGTGCTGCATTATAGCAGCGAAAACACAGCGGAAAGTGGCTAGCTTTACATACATTTTAGACAGTAAAGCAAGATCGTAGTTCACTACGAAAGACTTAGGCCCATATTTACACTTTTTTAGCGCCGCATTTGCGTCATTTTTTGACGTAAAAGTGGCGCAAAACACACAAAATACAATTATATTTTGTAAGTTTGCACCGCTTTTACGTCAAGAAATGACGCAAATGTGGCGCTAAAAGAGTATAAACATGGGCCTCGGTGAAAGAAGGTGTAGAATGAATGAGCATCCTGTACTGCCCTCTGGCGGCGGCATCTGTAAGTGCTGTGCACTGCACGGGCGCCGTGGAATGCCATTGATGTTAGAGGTAACTGTGTAGCGCACCGAGCTCATCCTATGTCCCACTTGCCAGTTGTAGATTTGAGTAAAAAAAATTCTAGCTATTGCGTCAAGAAGTTTCAATTCTATTAAGGACATGGAGGCGAGGATTATGCTTTCTCTTTCTTTACTGAATCAAACAGCAGCCAATGAAATACAAGTAACAGAAAAAACTACACATCCCATGATGCTCAACATCTTATCACATGGTCCCATCACTATCCACGTCCTTGCTATAAGTCCTATGACCCTTGATGTCACTTCCTCTTTCTTTGGTCAATACAGATAAGATCAACTTGGAAAACGAAACTTCTTACGCCACCACAAACTCCGATGACCATAACTTCTAGACTTCCAGGGTAACCTTCTCCTGGGCAACTCGATACCGGGCATCAGCCGAGGTAGAACATGAAAACAAAACTATTCCTGCTGAGAATAACTTCAGGAGTTTTTCTGATCAGAACCTGTAAAATAAAACAGGCAGGTAATATCCTCACAAATTGAAATGTCTTCATCAACTAGTGGTTCAATAATAGAGAATCAAATGGGAGGGAAAAATTGACAATAATCATAAATATTCACAATAAATTGACATTCATAATATTTATTATATAATTTTTTAAAACAGGGGGGGATAATCCTCGCCTCCGTGTCCTTAATAGAATTGAAATTTCTTGACGCGATAGCTAGAAAATGTTTTATTCTATGTCAGGACCGGAGGCTCCGATTATGCTAGTTTAAAGCTGTTCCATCACTACAGTAGCTACATCCAACACTGGTTTGTGATAAAACTTACGAAAAGTGTTCTCCGAAGACCAGTCTGCTGCCTTCATAATGTCTTCCAACCGGGAACCCAGGGCAAAAGATTTGGAAGCCATAGCTCCTCTCACAGAATGAGCCCCGAAAACAGAAGTGTCAATACCTGCTTCATTCATCAACCATCTGGCCAGAGTGGCTGAAGTCACTGGTTTAAATGTTTTTTTCAAAGAAATTTATAATTGACCTTTAGAATCTTGTCTAAATTCCTCAGTGACTACTTAATAATCCTTTAAACATTGTACTACACACAATTTTGAATTTTCCGTGTATATAGGATAAGATACTGACCTGCAATTTGTTTTAGTTCTTCTTGTCACTGAAAAAGAGACCCCTTCTGGGGAAAAAACTCTACCCGCTAGATCCAGCGCTCTAACGTCTGAAACCCTCTTGCAAGAGATAAGGCATAAAAGCATTGTCAGTTTAGCAGAGAGTTGTTTGCGAGATAAATACTTATTGGAAGGCCAGGAGTCCAAAAATGTTAAGATAATGTTAACATCCCATAAAACAGAATATTTAGCTTGAGGAGGTTTGGAAAAACGTATACCTCTCAGACGTTTGCAAATTAATGGATGTTCACCAATGGGTTTACCCTCAAGATGAGCGTGTCCTGCTGATATAGCTGATCTAAAATTATTAATTGTACGATAAGCCATACCAGAACTTGCTAGTTCTGCTAAAAAGTTAACAATCATACCAAGGTGTGCTTCCACAGGATCGACACCCCTTCCATCACACCAACTAGACCATCTGCGCCAGGCTGAATCATATATTTTATGGGTACTAGTTGCACAGGCCTGTTTAATGAATTCCGCAGCTTGTTTCGAAACATCTGGGGTATTCCATCTCGACCTGAAATTAACCAGGCTAGTAGAACCAACTTCCCTGACAAGATCAGTGGATGTTGAAGGCCCTCCGGACTCAACAGAAGATTTGGACAAGGCGGAATCAGAAGAGGAGAGGCACAAGCTAAATGAAGAGCTATAGGGAACCAAGGCTGTGCTCTCCAAAATGGGGTCACCAGAACAATTTCTGTCTTCTGTCTCCTCACCTGAGACAAGACCCTGGCAATCATCAGGAATGGAGGGAAGGCATAACCTCGAAACTGGGACCAATCCTGAAGAAAGGCATCTGTCTTTAGTAAATACGGATCTGGACGCCAACTGAAGAATTTTGGAAGTTGGCAATTGATCCGCGAGGCAAAGAGATCTATCTCGCAACTGCCCCACTTCCTGATTATCTGTGAGAAAATCAGAGGGTCCAATTTCCAATCGCTGGAATCTGACAGGTATCTGGAATTCCAGTCTGCTATGACATTCTGATCCCCAGGAAGGTATTCCGCAATAACCACTAGACGCTGTGTTAGGCAATAATGCCAAAAGTCTTTGGCAATCTCCGCCAGAATTCTGGATTTCGTGCCCCCTAGTTTGTTGACATATCTTACTGCTGATACATTGTCCATCCGTAAGAGTATGCAACAATCTGTTTTCTGAGGGGAGAGACTCTTTATGGCAAAAGATCCCGCTAGAAGTTCCAGGCAATTGATATGTAGGGTCTGTTCCTATTCTGACCAGCTGCCCCCCGTCACTAAGGAGTTGCAGCGTGCTCCCAAACCCCATCTGCTGGCATCGGATTCTATCACCACCTCTGGATGGGATCCGAAAATTGCCTTGCCGTTCCAAGCTTCCATGTGATGTAGCCACCACTGGATCTCTGAGCGAACTTCGGCAGTCAATGGAATTTGTTCCGAGTAACTCAGACCCTGTTGCAGATGTCTGATCTTGAGCTTTTGAAGTGCTCAGTAATGTAAGGGAGCAGGAAAAATTGCTTGAATAGATGAAGCTAGTAAGCCCACTATTCTGGCAATATTCCTCAGGGAAATGGTCTGACTGTGTAAGGTCGATCTCAATTCCCTCTTGATGTTGCAGATTTTCTGAGAGGGAAGAATGAGTTGACAAGATATGGAGTTTATCTGGAAACCCAGGAACTCTATCTCCTGAGAGGGTATCAATAATGACTTCTGCACATCGATAAGGAAACCTAAATCCTGCAGAAGATTGATGGTCCAATCTAAGTGAGTCCAGAGGACTTGAGGGGACTGAGCCATCAATAGGATGTCGTCCAGATAAATAATCAATCTGACTCCTTTGGCTCTGAGCCATTCCATCACAGGTCTCAGGAGCTTTGTGAAGCACCACGGGGCTGATGACAGACCGAATGGAAGGGCTAGAAACTCCAAGAACTGTCCCTTCCATTGGAACTGTAGAAACCTCCAGTGAGGGGGAAAAATTGGGATCGACAGGTATGCATCCTTTAGATCTAGACGAACCATCCAATCTCCTTCTAATAGGACATCTCTTAACATGTGGATGCCTTCCATCTTGAAGTGTCTGTAAAGGATCCACTGATTGAAATCCTTCAGATTTAAGACTAAACGGTGTCCTCCTCCTTTCTTGTCTACTACGAAAATAGGACTGATGAAACCGTAAGGGTGAGGGTAGGCAAACTGTACCGCTCCTTTGTCTAGAAGGGCTTGTACCTCCTCGTCTATAAAACTTTGATTTGCTATGGAAAAACACATTTGTACAGGGGGAGATAGTTGCTGAGGGGTACTGACAAACTCCAAGTGAAAACCCTCTACTGTTTGGAGAACCCAGGGGTCCCCTGATATCTGTTTCCGATTTGTCAAGCATAAAGCTACTGTGCCCCCAAGTTTGACCTGAGAAAAATGAATAATGCTCACCTGTGAAACTTGAGTCCTGTATGGCTCCTTGTTGCCCTCTGCGTTGACCTCTGCGGAAACGGGGGCGTCCTCCCCAAGAACATGTAGGGTAGAAGGTGGGGTCTTGATCTCTGTAGCAGCCACCTCTGCCTCTCGGGTAGTAGTTCTGGGGACTATTGTAAGATCCTCGGCCGGGCATACGTCCTACAAAACGACCAGCCCTGAGAAAAAGGCCTCGTTTAAAGACCTTCTTGAGGGACATTTGAGCCTTGTCAAGTGTAGAAAAGGTGGAGAAAAACTTGGACAAGTCCTTAATAAAAGAAGATCCAAAGATCAGTCCTTCAGCTGAAGGTCCTGCTTCCGAAGACCCAAGATCAGACAATTTAGGGTCAAAACGCATTAACACAGACTTTCTGCGTTCTGCAGAAATAGCACAATTCAAGTTCCCAAGTAGACAAATGGATCTCTGTGCCCATCCTATAAGAACATCAGTGTCCACAGGAGATCCAGATTCCTTGGCCACATAAGCCATCTCAAGGATCTTGGTCAAGGGACCAGAAAGGTCCAACAACTTGTCTTGGCAATTACGCCAGGAGCGATCCAAACCTTTTTTGGGGTCTTTAGAAATTTTTTGCATAAATGTGACCATTGTGGGGTCTATTTCCGGAGTCTCAGAAACCTTGCCCTCTAGGTCAGGTCTAGGGCATTCCGCTTTTAAGCATGATCGCACTTCCTTGTCGAAGCTTTTACGTAGATTAGAATGGACATATTGAGCCACCTCGGGAGGGGGAACCCAATTAGATGCTCTGGGGTGAATGATTACTGTGGGATCAAAGTCTAGAACCTGACAGGGGGGAGGTGCCTTTCTAGCCTTTTTACTAGGTCTAGGTGCATCGGAATCATCTGAATCATCAGAGGAAGAATCTTTATCGGAAGACGAGGAAGGGAGGAAGACTTCCTTTTTTGAACTGTAGTTATGCTCCCCACTACGTTTTTTACGTAGTTTTTCAAATGTGTCTGCGTGCACACTACTAACCTCTGCCCCAGTGTCCAGATTTTTTGCTTTGTCCTTGACTTTTTTGGATTCGGGGAGAGGTTGCTGATCTTGGGGGTTATTCCAACTTTGGAGGAGGTGGTAATCCGTCCCAAAAGTGACGGTAAAGTGACGGATTTACCACCAGCCGTATTACGAGTCCATTATATCCTATGGAACTTGTAATACGCTGGTGGTATAACCGTCACTTTACCGTCACTTTTGGGATGGATTACCACCTCCTCCAAAGTTGGAATAACCCCCCTTGAGTCCAACCCTGTGTATAGGCATAGTCAAATAATTGGTCTGAAAAGGGGCCCAAAGCTCTCACCAGTGCGTCGTTTACCGACTGTTGAACCCTGGAATCAAGGGCTTCAACTATATCAACTTCTAGTTGATTGCTCAAATCATCTGTATAATATTCAGCTCCTTGATCATCCCACTGAGCCATGTTCTGAATAATAGGGTAAATATCTTAAATGAAATAGATAGGGCTCAAGGAAGGGGGGAGTGCAAAAACCCCAGTTCAGGCAATATAAAATATAAGCCCTAAATAGAATGTGGAGGGAGCTGCCTGAAAAGCACTCTAGGCAGAAGCCTAATATTTATTTTACTACCCAGACAGTCTCTCTGCTGGGCGTCAGGGAGCAAATCAATTGTATTCCAAAAAGGGCACTTGAACGCCCTCGCCGCACTTCCCACGAGCCGATCGATTCAATAGATAGAAATCGGCTCGTCGGGACGTGTGTGCGTGTGCGCGCGCGAGTAAAAATGAAAAGGAGACTGCTGAGGCAGCTCGGCTCCCACTCCACGATATACGGGCCAGTCAAAAATTGGCAAAACGGCAACAAAACCGAGCGTAGAAACGCTCTAAGCAAAACAAATAAAGCGCGCTAAATCGCAACGCTTAACAACGTTTAAATAACATTTTACACCGGTATAAAAACATGAAGAACACAAGAGAGATAAATCATGTACTTATCTGCTGCGAAGCAGCAAAGAAAGAGGAAGTGACATCAAGGGTCATAGGACTTATAGCAAGGACGTGGATAGTGATTGGACCATGTGATGAGATGTTGAGCATCATGGGATGTGTAGTTTTTTCTGTTACTTGTATTTCATTGGCTGCTGTTTGATTCAGTAAAGAAAGAGAAAGCATAATCGGAGACTCCGGTCCTGACATAGAATTGTGGCTTCTTTGCTTGCATACTTTACCCATTATGCAGGATGTTTTTAATGTTAATTTCCTTCCCCCGACCGGACCCCCGGGCGCTGCTGCCACCCGGCGCCAATGAAAATTATAGGAAGGCAATGTCTGACCTCGACGCACGTGTTCTGCCGTGTCCTGGGGGGGTCCCTGGGGGTTGTGTCCGGGAGGTGGGGGGGTCCCCTAGGGGTTGTGTCTGAGAGGTGAGGGGGGTCCCCTAGAGTTGTGTCTGGCCGTGGGGGGGGGTCCCCTAGTGTTGTGTCCGGGAGGTGGGGGGATCCCCTGGGGTTGTATCCGGGAGGTGGGGGGTCCCCTGGGGTTGTGTCCGGGAGGTGGGGGGGTCCCCTAGGGGTTGTGTCCAGGAGGTGGTGGGGTTCCCGAGGGGTTGTGTCCGGGAGGTGGGGGGGTTCCCTATGGTTGTGTCCGGGAGGTGGGGGGGTCCCCTAGTGTTGTGTCCGGGAGGTGGGGGGTCCTCTAGGGTTGTGTCTGGGAGGTGGGGGGGTCCCCTAGGGTTGTGTCCGGCAGTGGGGTGGGGTCCCCTAGTGTTGTGTCCGGGAGGTGGGGGGGTCCCCTGGGGTTGTATCCGGGAGGTGGGGGGTCCCCTGGGGTTGTGTCCGAGAGGTGGGGGGGTCCCCTAGGGTTGTGTCCGGCAGTGGGGTGGAGTCCTCTAGGGTTGTATCCGGGAGGTGGGGGGGTCCCCTAGGGTTGTGTCCCGGAGGTGGTGGGGTCCCCTAGGGGTTGTATCCGGGAGGTGGGGGGGTCCCCTAGGGTTGTGTCCGGGAGGTGGGGGGTCCCCTAGGGTTGTGTCCGGGAGGTTGGGGGGTCCCCTAGGGTTGTGTCCGGCAGTGGGGTGGGGTCCCCTAGGTTTGTGTCCGGGAGGTGGTGGGGTCCCCTAGGGTTGTGTCCGAGAGGTGGGGGGTCCCCTAGGGTTATGTCCGGGAGGTGGGGGGTCCCCTAGGGTTGTGACCGGGAGGTGGGGGGTTCCCCTAGGGTTGTGTCTGGGAAGTGGGGGGTCTCCTAGGGTTGTGACCGGGAGGTGGGGGGGTCTCTAGGGGTTGTGCCCGGGAGGTGGGGGGCCCCTGGGGTTGTGTCCGGGAGGTGGGGGGTCCCCTAGGGTTGTGTCCGGCAGTGGGGTGGGATCCCCTAGGGTTGTGTCCGGGAGGTGGGGGCGTCTCCTAGGGTTGTGTCCCGGAGGTGGGGGGGTCCCCTAGGGTTGTGTCCGGCAGTGGGGTGGGATCCCCTAGGGTTGTGTCCGGGAGGTGGGGGGTCCCCTAGGGTTGTGTCCGGGAGGTGGGGGGGTCCCCTAGGGTTGTGTCCGGCAGTGGGGTGGGGTCCCCTAGGGTTGTGTCCGGGAGGTGGGGGGTTCCCCTAGGGTTGTGACCGGTAGGTGGGGGGTCCCCTAGGGTTGTGTCCGGCAGTGGGGTGGGGTCCCCTAGGGTTGTGTCCGGCAGTGGGGTGGGGTCCCCTAGGGTTGTGACCGGGAGGTGGGGGGTTCCCCTAGGGTTGTGTCCGGGAGGTGGGGGATCCCCTAGGGTTATGTCTGGGAGGTGGGGGGGTCCCTAGGGGTTGTGTCTGAGAGGTGGGGGGGGTCCCCTAGGGTTGTGTCCGGCAGTGGGGTGGAGTCCTCTAGGGTTGTATCCGGGAGGTGGGGGGGTCCCCTAGGGTTGTGTCCGGCAGTGGGGTGGGATCCCCTAGGGTTGTGTCCGGGAGGTGGGGGGTCCCCTAGGGTTGTGTCCGGGAGGTGGGGGGGTCCCCTAGGGTTGTGTCCGGCAGTGGGGTGGGGTCCCCTAGGGGTTGTGTCCGGGAGGTGGGGGGTCCTCTAGGGTTGTGTCTGGGAGGTGGGGGGGTCCCCTAGGGTTGTGTCCGGCAGTGGGGTGGGGTCCCCTAGGGTTGTATCCGGGAGGTGGGGGGGTCCCCTAGGGTTGTGTCCCGGAGGTGGTGGGGTCCCCTAGGGGTTGTATCCGGGAGGTGGGGGGGTCCCCTAGGGTTGTGTCCGGGAGGTGGGGGGTCCCCTAGGGTTGTGTCCGGGAGGTTGGGGGGTCCCCTAGGGTTGTGTCCGGCAGTGGGGTGGGGTCCCCTAGGTTTGTGTCCGGGAGGTGGTGGGGTCCCCTAGGGTTGTGTCCGAGAGGTGGGGGGTCCCCTAGGGTTATGTCCGGGAGGTGGGGGGTCCCCTAGGGTTGTGACCGGGAGGTGGGGGGTTCCCCTAGGGTTGTGTCTGGGAAGTGGGGGGTCTCCTAGGGTTGTGTCCGGGAGGTGGGGGGTCCCCTAGGGTTGTGTCCGGGAGGTTGGGGGGTCCCCTAGGGTTGTGTCCGGCAGTGGGGTGGGGTCCCCTAGGTTTGTGTCCGGGAGGTGGTGGGGTCCCCTAGGGTTGTGTCCGAGAGGTGGGGGGTCCCCTAGGGTTATGTCCGGGAGGTGGGGGGTCCCCTAGGGTTGTGACCGGGAGGTGGGGGGTTCCCCTAGGGTTGTGTCTGGGAAGTGGGGGGTTCCCTATGGTTGTGTCCGGGAGGTGGGGGGGTCCCCTAGAGGTTGTGTCCGGCAGTGGGGTGGGGTCCCCTAGGTTTGTGTCCGGGAGGTGGTGGGGTCCCCTAGGGTTGTGTCCGGGAGGTGGGGGATCCCCTAGGGTTATGTCTGGGAGGTGGGGGGGTCCCTAGGGGTTGTGTCTGAGGGGTGGGGGGGGTCCCCTAGGGTTGTGTCCGGCAGTGGGGTGGAGTCCTCTAGGGTTGTGTCCGGGAGGTGGGGGGTCCCCTAGGGTTGTGTCCGGGAGGTGGGGGGGTCCCCTAGGGTTGTGTCCGGCAGTGGGGTGGGGTCCCCTAGGGGTTGTGTCCGGGAGGTGGGGGGTCCTCTAGGGTTGTGTCTGGGAGGTGGGGGGGTCCCCTAGGGTTGTGTCCGGCAGTGGGGTGGGGTCCCCTAGGGTTGTGTCCGGGAGGTGGGGGAGTCCCCTAGGGTTGTGACCGGTAGGTGGGGGGTCCCCTAGGGTTGTGTCCGGCAGTGGGGTGGGGTCCCCTAGGGTTGTGTCTGGGAGGTGGGGGGTTCCCCTAGGGTTGTGTCTGGGAGGTGGGGGGTCTCCTAGGGTTGTGACCGGGAGGTGGGGGGGGTCTCTAGGGGTTGTGCCCGGGAGGTGGGGGGCCCCTGGGGTTGTGTCCGGGAGGTGGGGGGTCCCCTAGGGTTGTGTCCGGCAGTGGGGTGGGGTCCCCTAGGGTTGTGTCCGGGAGGTGGGAGGGTCCCCTAGGGTTGTGTCCGGGAGGTGGGGGGTCCCCTGGGGTTGTGTCTGGCCGTGGGGTGAGTCTGATAGCAGGTACTGACTGTCCCTTAAGGGCACACACAGCCTCATCCACAGCACCTGTCGGCTGCCGGGAGTGTGGCCCCCAGGCACCCCAGCCCCCATCCACAGGCTTTATTTCCCAGCTGCAGCTCTTGTGACTCTCAGACTTCTGGTAAGACCAGCATATGGCGTTGCTGATTATAAAAGTCCCTGCTCAAAGGTCACAGTTTTGAGTCAGTTTTGGCTGCCATGCAGTCCTAGCGCCGAGGGTTAATGTCTCTGCTGTAAAGAATCTCTACCAATCTGCATTTTCATAAAACTGTATTTTTTGAGGTCGGATACCTGTGTGTTTTACTGCTTTTTTCACAGAGATCCTCTTGTTACTTGTGCCACACAGCACCTGGCGCCGAAGGGTGGAGGGTGCTTTTGCATAAGTAACGTGTTTAAAACCACCTGACTGACAGTGGCGTTGAATTCCTTGTGTGTGCAGGAAGTTTCAGGCAGCAATAAAACTGTTAAGGTAACTCTGGTGAGCAATGTTCCTCCGGAGCGATCAGCATTTAGTTTACTGGCAGTTTTCGTCATTATAAAGCAGCGCAGAGGGTTAATACTCCTGCTGCAGAGAACATGTTCACAGAACTGTATTTTACGAGGCTAGCCGTGAGATGCTGCTTTTGTCACACACATCTTTTCGCTAGTGGAGCTTCTGCGCAGGGCACCTGGCGCTGAGCTGAGGGGGAGGATGCTTTGACACGTTTGTGTTACAGTGCGATCAGCCCACCAGGCCACGAGGTTAGCGCCCTTCCATTCCTGGTGCTTTGCAGCAGTTTTAAGATCTTCTTAGAATTTCTCGTTCCTGAAATGAGTGTAATATCTGATATTTATATGCTTCGCTCATCTTCATCCCTTGATTTTGCTCAAGAGAAAGTGTCGCTCACAGTCATTGAAATGTCACTCATAATGACACTGAAACCATGGAAACGTCACACATAGCGCTCTGAAACCTTGGCAGCTATGGGTCAGTACTGGTCACCTGGGTATTCCCAATTGGAGATACCTTTTGTGATGGGTCAGAACACTGGCACCGAGGTATGATTATCAGGCCTCAGTGCACTCTCAAAGTCAAAAACTCAGTAGGTGGTACTCCGAATGTGTCAAATAGTGGGGGGAAGGGGAACCTGCAAAAAGCCTGTTTCCCTACACTTTTTATCTACTACATAAAACTCATAAATGGGCATTCTCCCACCAGTCTGTCCCAATATTGCTGGAATCTATTTGATATTTTAATGGATGCCTGCTTTCCCACCAGTGCCCCCCTCAGTGGTATTATGACCACTTAGTGTGCTGCACCAATCACACAGATATAATCAGCAGCCCGTGTAAGTAGAGATATAAACACTGGTCCTAACACCAATGTTTTTGGTGAATCATACATTTGTGCTGCATTACAATTGTGTGTATACTAGGTCACATTCTACGGGACTTTAGGACACATACGTGCCTACTAATGCGTGTTTACTAATTTAGGACACATATCATAGCGTGTTTACTAATTTGTAATATTTTGTATACTTTCATTTTTTGATTTATGTATAAACAATATTTTTCATCCTTGAAAAGGCCCCGCAATGGGGCGGAACACGTGTTGGCTGTTCAGCTTCGGGATGTTCTGTTACTATTGCGAAGATTCAAGCAAAAAAAAATGTCATCACTCATTGGCCTTGCACAGCTTTCTTATTTTTGATTTAAATGTATATGGACAAGTTGGTTCTGTGTTTAACCCCTTCGCTGCCAGGCCTTTTCCCCCTCCTGTGCCAGGCCTTTTTTTGCCTATTCGGGGCAGTTCGCGCTTAGGCCCTCATAACTTTTTGTCCACATAAGCTAACCAAGCCAAATTTGCGTCCTTTTTTTCCAACATCCTAGGGATTCTAAAGGTACCCAGACTTTGTGGGTTCCCCTGAAGGAGGCCAAGAAATTGGCCAAAATACAGTGAAATTTTCGTTTTTTTTCAAAAAAATTGGAAAAAGTGGCTGCAGAAGGAGGCTTGTGGTTTTTCCCCTGAAAATGGCATCAACAAAGGGTTTGCGGTGCTAAACTCAGCAGCTTCCCAGCTTTCAGGAACAGGCAGACTTGAATCAGAAAACCCAATTTTTCAACACAATTTTGGCATTTTACTGGGGCATACCCCATTTGTGCAATTTTTTGTGCTTTCAGCCTCCTTCCAGTCAGTAACAGGAATGGTCATGAAACCAATGCTGGATCCCAGAAACCTAAACATTTCTGAAAAGTAGACAAAATTCTGAATTCAGCAAGGGGTCATTTGTGTAGATCCTACAAGGGTTTCCTATAGAAAATAACAGCTGAAAAAGAAAAATATTGAAATTGAGGTGAAAAAACCATCAATTTTTCTCTACGTTTTACTCTGTAACTTTTCCCTGCAATGTCAGATTATCGAAAGCAATATACCGTTACGTCTGCTGGACTCCTCTGGTTGCGGGGATATATAGGGTTTGTAGGTTCATCAAGAACCCGAGGAACCCAGAGCCAATAAATGAGCTGCACCCTGCAGTGCGTTTTCATTCTATACCGGGTATACAGCAATTCATTTGCTGAAATATAAGGAGTAAAAAATTGCTATCAAGAAAACCTTTGCATTTCCAAAAAGGGCACAAGATAAGGTGTTGAGGAGCAGTGGTTATTTGCACATCTCTGAATTCCAGGGTGACCATAGTAGCACGTGAATTACAGGGAATTTCTCAAATAGATGTCTTTTTTACACACACTCCTATATTTGGAAGGAAAAAATGTAGAGAAAGACAAGGGGCAATAGTACTTGTTTTGCTAATCTATGTTCCCCCAAGTCTCCCGATAAAAATGGTACCTCACTTGTGTGGGTAGGCCTAGCGCCCGCGACAGGATATGCCCCAAAACACAACGTGGACATATCACAGAAAACAGAGCTGTTTTTAGCAAAGTGACTACCTGTAGATTTTGGCCTCTAGCTCAGCCGCCACCTAGGGAAACCTACCAAACCTGTACATTTCTGAAAACTAGAGACCTAGGGGAATCCAAGGAGGGGTGACTGGCGGGGCTCGGACCTGGTTCTGTTACCCAGAATCCTTTGCAAACCTCAAAAATTGGCTAAAAAAACACATGTTCCTCACATTTCTGTGGCAGAAAGTTCTGGAATCTGAGAGGAGCCACAAATTTCCTTCCACCCAGCGTTCCCCCACGTCTCCCGATAAAAATGATACCTCACTTGCGTGGGTAGGCCTAGCGCCCGCGACAGGATATGCCCCAAAACACAACGTGGACATATCACAGAAAACAGAGCTGTTTTTAGCAAAGTGACTACCTGTAGATTTTGGCCTGTAGCTCAGCCGCCACCTAGGGAAACCTACCAAACCTGTACATTTCTGAAAACTAGAGACCTAGGGGAATCCAAGGAGG